>NW_027328721.1:56763603-57109670 GCF_048564905.1 Vicugna pacos
GGGACAGAGGTTGACTCAAAAGGTCAGGGAAGGTATTTCTCGGACTTCCCCGAACAGGGAACACCTGTGACTGAAGAGAGCTGCGTGGAGTTGTCTCTCGAACTCCCCCACGCGCTGACATTGGTTCCGGAATCCTGAGCGTGGGGAGGTTCCACCAACGGTCGGCAGCGCGTGGGTTCTAACGGAATGCCTTAGCTCGTCTCCCCTGAGGATTTTCCTAATGTCTCTGTGCCAGGGAATGCTTGGGGGGTTTGCTGGAAGTCCCAGGGACAGAGGCTGCCTCCCCAAGGTCAGGGAAGATTTTTCTCTGACTTCCCCGAACAGGGAACACCTGTGACTGAAGAGAGCTGCGTGGAGTTGTCTCTCGAGCTCCCCCACGCACTGACAATTTTTCCGGAATCCTGAGCGTGAGGAGTTTCCACCAACGGTCGGCAGCGCGTGGGATCTAACGGAATTGCAAAGCTCGTCTCCCCTGAGGGTTTTCCTAATGTCTCTGTGCCAGGGAATGCTAGGGGGGTTTGAAGGAAGTCCCAGTGGCAGAGACTGCCTCCCCAAGGTCAGGAAAGGTATTTCTCGGACTTCCCCGGACAGGGAACACCTGTGACTGAAGAGAGCTGCGTGGAGTTGTCTCTCGAGCTCCCCCACGCACTGACAATGGTTCCGGAATCCTGAGCGTGGGGAGGTTCCACCAACGGTCGGCAGCGTGTGGGATCTAACGGAATTGCAAAGCTCGTCTCCCCTGAGGGTTTTCCTAATGTCTCTGTGCCAGGGAATGCTAGGGATGTTTGAAGGAAGTCCCAGTGGCAGAGGCTGCCTCCCCAAGGTCAGGAAAGGCATTTCTCGGACTTCCCCGGACAGGGAACACCTGTGACTGAGGAGAGCTGCGTGGAGTTGTCTCTCGAGCTCCCCCACGCTCTGACAATGGTTCCGGAATCCTGAGCGTGGGGAGGTTCCACCAACGGTCGGCAGCGCGTGGGTTCTAACGGAATGAATAAGCTCGTCTCCCCTGAGGATTTTCCTAATGTCTCTGTGCCAGGGAATGCTAGGGGGGTTTGAAGGAAGTCCCAGGGACAGAGGCTGCCTCCCCAAGGTCAGGGAAGGTATTTCTCGGACTTCCCCGAACAGGGAACACCTGTGACTGAAGAGAGCTGCGTGGAGTTGTCTCTCCACCTCCCTGACGCACTGACAATGGTTCCGGAATCCTGACGGTGGGGAGGTTCCACCAACGGTGGGCAGCGAGTGGGTTCTAACGGAATTGCAAAGCTCGTCTCCCCTGAGGGTTTTCCAAGTGTCTCTATGCCCGGGAAGGCTAGGGTGGTTTGCAGGAAGTCCCAGGGACAGAGGTTGCCTCCCAAGGTCAGGGAAGGTATTTCTCGGACTTCCCCGAACAGGGAACACCTGTGACTGAAGAGAGCTGCGTGGAGTTGTCTCTCGAGCTCCCCCACGCGCTGACAATGGTTCCGGAATCCTGAGCGTGGGGAGGTTCCACCAACGGTCGGCAGCGCGTGGAATCTAACGGAATTGCAAAGCTCGTCTCCCCTGAGGGTTTTCCTAATGTCTCTGGGCCAGGGAATGCTAGGGGTGTTTGCAGGAAGTCCCAGGGACAGAGGCTGCCTCCCCAAGGTCAGGGAAGATTTTTCTCGGACTTCCCCGAACAGGGAACACCTGTGACTGAAGAGAGCTGCGTGGAGTTGTCTCTCGAGCTCCCCCACGCACTGACAATGGTTCCGGAATCCTGAGCCTGGGGAGGTTCCACCAAAGGTCGGCAGCGCGTGGAATCTAACGGAATTGCAAAGCTCGTCTCCCCTGAGGGTTTTCCTAATGTCTCTGTGCCAGGGAATGCTAGGGGGGTTTGAAGGAAATCCCAGTGGCAGAGGCTGCCTCCCCAAGGTCAGGAAAGTTATTTCTCGGACTTTCCCGGACAGGGATAACCTGTGACTGAAGAGAGCTGCGTGGAGTTGTCTCTCGAGCTCCCCCACGCAATGATAATGTTTCCGGAATCCTTACCGTGGGGAGGTACCTCCATTAGTCGGCAGCGCGTGGGTTCTAACGGAATGCCTAAGCTCGTCTCCCCTGAGAATTTTCCTAATGTCTCTGTGCCAGGGAAATCTTGGGGGATTTGCAGGAATTCCCAGTGGCCGAGGCTGCCTCCCCAATGTCAGGGAAGTTATTTCTCGGACTTCCCTAAACAGGGAACACCTGTGAATGAAGAGAGCTGCGTGGAGTTGTCTGTCGATCTCCCCTACGCACTGAAAATGTTTCTGGAATCCTGAGCGTTGGGAGGTTCCACCAACGGTCGGCAGCGCGTGGGATCTAACGGAATGCCTTAGCTCGACTCCCCTGACGGTTTTCCTAATGTCTCTGTGCCAGGGAATGCTAGGGGGGTTTGCAGGAAGTCCCAGTGGCAAAGGCTGCCTCCCCAAGGTCAGGGAAGTTATTTCTCGGACTTCCCAGAACAGGGAACACCTGTGACTGAAGAGAGCTGCGTGGAGTTGTCTCTCGAGCTCCCCGACGCAGTGACAATGGTTCCGGAATCCTGACGGTGGGGAGGTTCCACCAACGGTGGGCAGCGAGTGGGTTCTAACGGAATTGCAAAGCTCGTCTCCCCTGAGGGTTTTCCAAGTTTCTCTATGCCCGGCAAGGGTAGGGGGGTTTGCAGGAAGTCCCAGGGACTGAGGGTGCCTCCCAAGGTCAGGGAAGGTATTTCTCGGACTTCCCCGAACAGGGAACACCCGTAACTGAAGAGAGCTGCGTGGAGTTGTCTCTCGAGCTCCCCCACGCGCTGACAATGGTTCCGGAATCCTGAGCGTGGGGAGGTTCCACCAACGGTCGGCAGCGCGTGGGTTCTAACGGAATGCCATAGCTCGTCTCCCCTGAGGGTTTTCCTAATGTCTCTGTGCCAGGGAATGCTAGGGGTGTTTACAGGAAGTCCCAGGGACAGAGGCTGCCTCCCCAAGGTCAGCGAAGGTATTCCTTGGACTTCCCCGAACAGGGAACACCTGTGACTGAAGAGAGCTGCGTGGAGTTGTCTCTCGAGCTCCCCCACGCACTGACAATGGTTCCGAATCCTGAGCGTGGGGAGGTTCCACCAACGGTCGGCAGCGCGTGGGTTCTAACGGAATGCCTATGCTCGTCTCCCCTGAGGGTTTTCCTAATGTCTCTGTGCCAGGGAATGCTAGGGGTGTTTGCAGGAAATCCCAGGGACAGAGGCTGCCTCCCCAAGGTCAGGGAAGGTATTTCTCGGACTTCCCCGAACAGGGAACACCTGTGACTGAAGAGAGCTGCGTGGAGTTGTCTCTCCAACTCCCCGACGCACTGACAATGGCTCCGGAATCCTGACGGTGGGGAGGTTCCACCAACGGTGGGCAGCGAGTGGGTTCTAACGGAATTGCAAAGCTCGTCTCCCCTGAGGGTTTTCCAAGTGTCTCTATGCCTGGGAAGGCTAAGGGGGTTTGCAGGAAGTCCCAGGGACAGAGGTTGACTCAAAAGGTCAGGGAAGGTATTTCTCGGACTTCCCCGAACAGGGAACACCTGTGACTGAAGAGAGCTGCGTGGAGTTGTCTCTCGAACTCCCCCACGCGCTGACATTGGTTCCGGAATCCTGAGCGTGGGGAGGTTCCACCAACGGTCGGCAGCGCGTGGGTTCTAACGGAATGCCTTAGCTCGTCTCCCCTGAGGATTTTCCTAATGTCTCTGTGCCAGGGAATGCTTGGGGGGTTTGCTGGAAGTCCCAGGGACAGAGGCTGCCTCCCCAAGGTCAGGGAAGATTTTTCTCTGACTTCCCCGAACAGGGAACACCTGTGACTGAAGAGAGCTGCGTGGAGTTGTCTCTCGAGCTCCCCCACGCACTGACAATTTTTCCGGAATCCTGAGCGTGAGGAGTTTCCACCAACGGTCGGCAGCGCGTGGGATCTAACGGAATTGCAAAGCTCGTCTCCCCTGAGGGTTTTCCTAATGTCTCTGTGCCAGGGAATGCTAGGGGGGTTTGAAGGAAGTCCCAGTGGCAGAGACTGCCTCCCCAAGGTCAGGAAAGGTATTTCTCGGACTTCCCCGGACAGGGAACACCTGTGACTGAAGAGAGCTGCGTGGAGTTGTCTCTCGAGCTCCCCCACGCACTGACAATGGTTCCGGAATCCTGAGCGTGGGGAGGTTCCACCAACGGTCGGCAGCGTGTGGGATCTAACGGAATTGCAAAGCTCGTCTCCCCTGAGGGTTTTCCTAATGTCTCTGTGCCAGGGAATGCTAGGGATGTTTGAAGGAAGTCCCAGTGGCAGAGGCTGCCTCCCCAAGGTCAGGAAAGGCATTTCTCGGACTTCCCCGGACAGGGAACACCTGTGACTGAGGAGAGCTGCGTGGAGTTGTCTCTCGAGCTCCCCCACGCTCTGACAATGGTTCCGGAATCCTGAGCGTGGGGAGGTTCCACCAACGGTCGGCAGCGCGTGGGTTCTAACGGAATGAATAAGCTCGTCTCCCCTGAGGATTTTCCTAATGTCTCTGTGCCAGGGAATGCTAGGGGGGTTTGAAGGAAGTCCCAGGGACAGAGGCTGCCTCCCCAAGGTCAGGGAAGGTATTTCTCGGACTTCCCCGAACAGGGAACACCTGTGACTGAAGAGAGCTGCGTGGAGTTGTCTCTCCACCTCCCTGACGCACTGACAATGGTTCCGGAATCCTGACGGTGGGGAGGTTCCACCAACGGTGGGCAGCGAGTGGGTTCTAACGGAATTGCAAAGCTCGTCTCCCCTGAGGGTTTTCCAAGTGTCTCTATGCCCGGGAAGGCTAGGGTGGTTTGCAGGAAGTCCCAGGGACAGAGGTTGCCTCCCAAGGTCAGGGAAGGTATTTCTCGGACTTCCCCGAACAGGGAACACCTGTGACTGAAGAGAGCTGCGTGGAGTTGTCTCTCGAGCTCCCCCACGCGCTGACAATGGTTCCGGAATCCTGAGCGTGGGGAGGTTCCACCAACGGTCGGCAGCGCGTGGAATCTAACGGAATTGCAAAGCTCGTCTCCCCTGAGGGTTTTCCTAATGTCTCTGGGCCAGGGAATGCTAGGGGTGTTTGCAGGAAGTCCCAGGGACAGAGGCTGCCTCCCCAAGGTCAGGGAAGATTTTTCTCGGACTTCCCCGAACAGGGAACACCTGTGACTGAAGAGAGCTGCGTGGAGTTGTCTCTCGAGCTCCCCCACGCACTGACAATGGTTCCGGAATCCTGAGCCTGGGGAGGTTCCACCAAAGGTCGGCAGCGCGTGGAATCTAACGGAATTGCAAAGCTCGTCTCCCCTGAGGGTTTTCCTAATGTCTCTGTGCCAGGGAATGCTAGGGGGGTTTGAAGGAAATCCCAGTGGCAGAGGCTGCCTCCCCAAGGTCAGGAAAGTTATTTCTCGGACTTTCCCGGACAGGGATAACCTGTGACTGAAGAGAGCTGCGTGGAGTTGTCTCTCGAGCTCCCCCACGCAATGATAATGTTTCCGGAATCCTTACCGTGGGGAGGTACCTCCATTAGTCGGCAGCGCGTGGGTTCTAACGGAATGCCTAAGCTCGTCTCCCCTGAGAATTTTCCTAATGTCTCTGTGCCAGGGAAATCTTGGGGGATTTGCAGGAATTCCCAGTGGCCGAGGCTGCCTCCCCAATGTCAGGGAAGTTATTTCTCGGACTTCCCTAAACAGGGAACACCTGTGAATGAAGAGAGCTGCGTGGAGTTGTCTGTCGATCTCCCCTACGCACTGAAAATGTTTCTGGAATCCTGAGCGTTGGGAGGTTCCACCAACGGTCGGCAGCGCGTGGGTTCTAACGGAATGCCATAGCTCGTCTCCCCTGAGGGTTTTCCTAATATCTCTGTGCCAGGGAATGCTAGGGGTGTTTACAGGAAGTCCCAGGGACAGAGGCTGCCTCCCCAAGGTCAGAGAAGGTATTCCTCGGACTTCCCCGAACAGGGAACACCTGTGACTGAAGAGAGCTTCGTGGAGTTGTCTCTCGAGCTCCCCCACGCACTGACAATGGTTCCGTAATCCTGACGGTGGGGAGGTTCCACCAACGGTGGGCAGCGAGTGGGTTTTAACGGAATTGCAAAGCTCGTCTCCCCTGAGGGTTTTCCTAATGTCTCTGTGCCAGGGAATGCTAGGGGTGTTTACAGGAAGTCCCAGGGACAGAGGCTGCCTCCCCAAGGTCAGAGAAGGAATTCCTCGGACTTCCCCGAACAGGGAACACCTGTGACTGAAGAGAGCTGCGTGGAGTTGTCTCTCGAGCTCCCCCACGCACTGACAATGTTTCCGGAATCCTGAGCGTGGGGAGGTTCCCCCAACGGTCGGCAGCGCGTGGGTTCTAACGGAATGCCTAAGCTCGTCTCCCCTGAGTGTTTTCCTAATGTCTCTGTGCCAGGGAATGCTAGGGGTGTTTGCAGGAAATCCCAGGGACAGAGGCTGCCTCCCCAAGATCAGGGAAGGTATTTCTCGGACTTCCCCGAACAGGGAACACCTGTGACTGAAGAGAGCTGCGTGGAGTTGTCTCTCGAGCTCCCCCACGCACTGACAATTGTTCCGGAATCCTGAGCGTGAGGAGGTTCCACCAACGGTCGGCAGCGCGTGTGATCTAACGGAATTGCAAAGCTCGTCTCCCCTGAGGGTTTTCCTAATGTCTCTGTGCCAGGGAATGCTAGGGGGGTTTGAAGGAATTCCCAGTGGCAGAGACTGACTCCCCAAGGTCAGGAAAGGTATTTCTCGGACTTCCCCGGACAGGGAACACCTGTGACTGAAGAGAGCTGCGTGGAGTTGTCTCTCGAGCTCCCCCACGCGCTGACAATGGTTCTGGAATCCTGACGGTGGGGAGGTTCCACCAACGGTGGGCAGCGAGTGGGTTCTAACGGAATTGCAAAGCTCGTCTCCCCTGAGGGTTTTCCAAGTTTCTCTATGCCCGGCAAGGGTAGGGGGGTTTGCAGGAAGTCCCAGGGACTGAGGGTGCCTCCCAAGGTCAGGGAAGGTATTTCTCGGACTTCCCCGAACAGGGAACACCCGTAACTGAAGAGAGCTGCGTGGAGTTGTCTCTCGAGCTCCCCCACGCGCTGACAATGGTTCCGGAATCCTGAGCGTGGGGAGGTTCCACCAACGGTCGGCAGCGCGTGGGTTCTAACGGAATGCCATAGCTCGTCTCCCCTGAGGGTTTTCCTAATGTCTCTGTGCCAGGGAATGCTAGGGGTGTTTACAGGAAGTCCCAGGGACAGAGGCTGCCTCCCCAAGGTCAGAGAAGGTATTCCTTGGACTTCCCCGAACAGGGAACACCTGTGACTGAAGAGAGCTGCGTGGAGTTGTCTCTCGAGCTCCCCCACGCACTGACAATGGTTCCGAATCCTGAGCGTGGGGAGGTTCCACCAACGGTCGGCAGCGCGTGGGTTCTAACGGAATGCCTAAGCTCGTCTCCCCTGAGGGTTATCCTAAAGTCTCTGTGCCAGGGAATGCTAGGGGTGTTTGCAGGAAATCCCAGGGACAGAGGCTGCCTCCCCAAGGTCAGGGAAGGTATTTCTCGGACTTCCCCGAACAGGGAACACCTGTGACTGAAGAGAGCTGCGTGGAGTTGTCTCTCCAACTCCCCGACGCACTGACAATGGCTCCGGAATCCTGACGGTGGGGAGGTTCCACCAACGGTGGGCAGCGAGTGGGTTCTAACGGAATTGCAAAGCTCATCTCCCCTGAGGGTTTTCCAAGTGTCTCTATGCCTGGGAAAGCTAGGGGGGTTTGCAGGATGTCCCAGGGACAGAGGTTGACTCAAAAGGTCAGGGAAGGTATTTCTCGGACTTCCCCGAACAGGGAACACCTGTGACTGAAGAGAGCTGCGTGGAGTTGTCTCTCGAGCTCCCCCACGCACTGACAATGGTTCCGGAATCCTGAGCGTGGGGAGGTTCCACCAACGGTCGGCAGCGTGTGGGATCTAACGGAATTGCAAAGCTCGTCTCCCCTGAGGGTTTTCCTAATGTCTCTGTGCCAGGGAATGCTAGGGATGTTTGAAGGAAGTCCCAGTGGCAGAGGCTGCCTCCCCAAGGTCAGGAAAGGCATTTCTCAGACTTCCCCGGACAGGGAACACCTGTGACTGAGGAGAACTGCGTGGAGTTGTCTCTCGAGCTCCCCCACGCTCTGACAATGGTTCCGGAATCCTGAGCGTGGGGAGGTTCCACCAACGGTCGGCAGCGCGTGGGTTCTAACGGAATGAATAAGCTCGTCTCCCCTGAGGATTTTCCTTATGTCTCTGTGCCAGGGAATGCTAGGGGAGTTTGAAGGAAGTCCCAGGGACAGAGGCTGCCTCCCCAAGGTCAGGGAAGGTATTTCTCGGACTTCCCCGAACAGGGAACACCTGTGACTGAAGAGAGCTGCGTGGAGTTGTCTCTCCACCTCCCTGACGCACTGACAATGGTTCCGGAATCCTGACGGTGGGGAGGTTCCACCAACGGTGGGCAGCGAGTGGGTTCTAACGGAATTGCAAAGCTCGTCTCCCCTGAGGGTTTTCCAAGTGTCTCTATGCCCGGGAAGGCTAGGGTGGTTTGCAGGAAGTCCCAGGGACAGAGGTTGCCTCCCAAGGTCAGGGAAGGTATTTCTCGGACTTCCCCGAACAGGGAACACCTGTGACTGAAGAGAGCGGCGTGGAGTTCTCTCTCGAGCTCCCCCACGCGCTGACAATGGTTCCGGAATCCTGAGCGTGGGGAGGTTCCACCAACGGTCGGCAGGGCGTGGGTTCTAACGGAATGCCTTAGCTCGTCTCCCCTGAGGGTTTTCCTAATGTCTCTGGGCCAGGGAATGCTAGGGGTGTTTGCAGGAAGTCCCAGGGCCAGAGGCTGCCTCCCCAAGGTCAGGGAAGATTTTTCTCGGACTTCCCCGAACAGGGAACACCTGTGACTGAAGAGAGCTGCGTGGAGTTGTCTCTCGAGCTCCCCCACGCACTGACAATGGTTCCGGAATCCTGAGCCTGGGGAGGTTCCACCAAAGGTCGGCAGCGCGTGGAATCTAACGGAATTGCAAAGCTCGTCTCCCCTGAGGGTTTTCCTAATGTCTCTGTGCCAGGGAATGCTAGGGGGGTTTGAAGGAAATCCCAGTGGCAGAGGCTGCCTCCCCAAGGTCAGGAAAGTTATTTCTCGGACTTTCCCGGACAGGGATAACCTGTGACTGAAGAGAGCTGCGTGGAGTTGTCTCTCGAGCTCCCCCACGCAATGATAATGTTTCCGGAATCCTTACCGTGGGGAGGTACCTCCATTAGTCGGCAGCGCGTGGGATCTAACGGAATGCCTTAGCTCGACTCCCCTGACGGTTTTCCTAATGTCTCTGTGCCAGGGAATGCTAGGGGGGTTTGCAGGAAGTCCCAGTGGCAAAGGCTGCCTCCCCAAGGTCAGGGAAGTTATTTCTCGGACTTCCCAGAACAGGGAACACCTGTGACTGAAGAGAGCTGCGTGGAGTTGTCTCTCGAGCTCCCCGACGCAGTGACAATGGTTCCGGAATCCTGACGGTGGGGAGGTTCCACCAACGGTGGGCAGCGAGTGGGTTCTAACGGAATTGCAAAGCTCGTCTCCCCTGAGGGTTTTCCAAGTTTCTCTATGCCCGGCAAGGGTAGGGGGGTTTGCAGGAAGTCCCAGGGACTGAGGGTGCCTCCCAAGGTCAGGGAAGGTATTTCTCGGACTTCCCCGAACAGGGAACACCCGTAACTGAAGAGAGCTGCGTGGAGTTGTCTCTCGAGCTCCCCCACGCGCTGACAATGGTTCCGGAATCCTGAGCGTGGGGAGGTTCCACCAACGGTCGGCAGCGCGTGGGTTCTAACGGAATGCCATAGCTCGTCTCCCCTGAGGGTTTTCCTAATGTCTCTGTGCCAGGGAATGCTAGGGGTGTTTACAGGAAGTCCCAGGGACAGAGGCTGCCTCCCCAAGGTCAGCGAAGGTATTCCTTGGACTTCCCCGAACAGGGAACACCTGTGACTGAAGAGAGCTGCGTGGAGTTGTCTCTCGAGCTCCCCCACGCACTGACAATGGTTCCGAATCCTGAGCGTGGGGAGGTTCCACCAACGGTCGGCAGCGCGTGGGTTCTAACGGAATGCCTATGCTCGTCTCCCCTGAGGGTTTTCCTAATGTCTCTGTGCCAGGGAATGCTAGGGGTGTTTGCAGGAAATCCCAGGGACAGAGGCTGCCTCCCCAAGGTCAGGGAAGGTATTTCTCGGACTTCCCCGAACAGGGAACACCTGTGACTGAAGAGAGCTGCGTGGAGTTGTCTCTCCAACTCCCCGACGCACTGACAATGGCTCCGGAATCCTGACGGTGGGGAGGTTCCACCAACGGTGGGCAGCGAGTGGGTTCTAACGGAATTGCAAAGCTCGTCTCCCCTGAGGGTTTTCCAAGTGTCTCTATGCCTGGGAAGGCTAAGGGGGTTTGCAGGAAGTCCCAGGGACAGAGGTTGACTCAAAAGGTCAGGGAAGGTATTTCTCGGACTTCCCCGAACAGGGAACACCTGTGACTGAAGAGAGCTGCGTGGAGTTGTCTCTCGAACTCCCCCACGCGCTGACATTGGTTCCGGAATCCTGAGCGTGGGGAGGTTCCACCAACGGTCGGCAGCGCGTGGGTTCTAACGGAATGCCTTAGCTCGTCTCCCCTGAGGATTTTCCTAATGTCTCTGTGCCAGGGAATGCTTGGGGGGTTTGCTGGAAGTCCCAGGGACAGAGGCTGCCTCCCCAAGGTCAGGGAAGATTTTTCTCTGACTTCCCCGAACAGGGAACACCTGTGACTGAAGAGAGCTGCGTGGAGTTGTCTCTCGAGCTCCCCCACGCACTGACAATGGTTCCGAATCCTGAGCGTGGGGAGGTTCCACCAACGGTCGGCAGCGCGTGGGTTCTAACGGAATGCCTATGCTCGTCTCCCCTGAGGGTTTTCCTAATGTCTCTGTGCCAGGGAATGCTAGGGGTGTTTGCAGGAAATCCCAGGGACAGAGGCTGCCTCCCCAAGGTCAGGGAAGGTATTTCTCGGACTTCCCCGAACAGGGAACACCTGTGACTGAAGAGAGCTGCGTGGAGTTGTCTCTCCAACTCCCCGACGCACTGACAATGGCTCCGGAATCCTGACGGTGGGGAGGTTCCACCAACGGTGGGCAGCGAGTGGGTTCTAACGGAATTGCAAAGCTCGTCTCCCCTGAGGGTTTTCCAAGTGTCTCTATGCCTGGGAAGGCTAAGGGGGTTTGCAGGAAGTCCCAGGGACAGAGGTTGACTCAAAAGGTCAGGGAAGGTATTTCTCGGACTTCCCCGAACAGGGAACACCTGTGACTGAAGAGAGCTGCGTGGAGTTGTCTCTCGAACTCCCCCACGCGCTGACATTGGTTCCGGAATCCTGAGCGTGGGGAGGTTCCACCAACGGTCGGCAGCGCGTGGGTTCTAACGGAATGCCTTAGCTCGTCTCCCCTGAGGATTTTCCTAATGTCTCTGTGCCAGGGAATGCTTGGGGGGTTTGCTGGAAGTCCCAGGGACAGAGGCTGCCTCCCCAAGGTCAGGGAAGATTTTTCTCTGACTTCCCCGAACAGGGAACACCTGTGACTGAAGAGAGCTGCGTGGAGTTGTCTCTCGAGCTCCCCCACGCACTGACAATTTTTCCGGAATCCTGAGCGTGAGGAGTTTCCACCAACGGTCGGCAGCGCGTGGGATCTAACGGAATTGCAAAGCTCGTCTCCCCTGAGGGTTTTCCTAATGTCTCTGTGCCAGGGAATGCTAGGGGGGTTTGAAGGAAGTCCCAGTGGCAGAGACTGCCTCCCCAAGGTCAGGAAAGGTATTTCTCGGACTTCCCCGGACAGGGAACACCTGTGACTGAAGAGAGCTGCGTGGAGTTGTCTCTCGAGCTCCCCCACGCACTGACAATGGTTCCGGAATCCTGAGCGTGGGGAGGTTCCACCAACGGTCGGCAGCGTGTGGGATCTAACGGAATTGCAAAGCTCGTCTCCCCTGAGGGTTTTCCTAATGTCTCTGTGCCAGGGAATGCTAGGGATGTTTGAAGGAAGTCCCAGTGGCAGAGGCTGCCTCCCCAAGGTCAGGAAAGGCATTTCTCGGACTTCCCCGGACAGGGAACACCTGTGACTGAGGAGAGCTGCGTGGAGTTGTCTCTCGAGCTCCCCCACGCTCTGACAATGGTTCCGGAATCCTGAGCGTGGGGAGGTTCCACCAACGGTCGGCAGCGCGTGGGTTCTAACGGAATGAATAAGCTCGTCTCCCCTGAGGATTTTCCTAATGTCTCTGTGCCAGGGAATGCTAGGGGGGTTTGAAGGAAGTCCCAGGGACAGAGGCTGCCTCCCCAAGGTCAGGGAAGGTATTTCTCGGACTTCCCCGAACAGGGAACACCTGTGACTGAAGAGAGCTGCGTGGAGTTGTCTCTCCACCTCCCTGACGCACTGACAATGGTTCCGGAATCCTGACGGTGGGGAGGTTCCACCAACGGTGGGCAGCGAGTGGGTTCTAACGGAATTGCAAAGCTCGTCTCCCCTGAGGGTTTTCCAAGTGTCTCTATGCCCGGGAAGGCTAGGGTGGTTTGCAGGAAGTCCCAGGGACAGAGGTTGCCTCCCAAGGTCAGGGAAGGTATTTCTCGGACTTCCCCGAACAGGGAACACCTGTGACTGAAGAGAGCTGCGTGGAGTTGTCTCTCGAGCTCCCCCACGCGCTGACAATGGTTCCGGAATCCTGAGCGTGGGGAGGTTCCACCAACGGTCGGCAGCGCGTGGAATCTAACGGAATTGCAAAGCTCGTCTCCCCTGAGGGTTTTCCTAATGTCTCTGGGCCAGGGAATGCTAGGGGTGTTTGCAGGAAGTCCCAGGGACAGAGGCTGCCTCCCCAAGGTCAGGGAAGATTTTTCTCGGACTTCCCCGAACAGGGAACACCTGTGACTGAAGAGAGCTGCGTGGAGTTGTCTCTCGAGCTCCCCCACGCACTGACAATGGTTCCGGAATCCTGAGCCTGGGGAGGTTCCACCAAAGGTCGGCAGCGCGTGGAATCTAACGGAATTGCAAAGCTCGTCTCCCCTGAGGGTTTTCCTAATGTCTCTGTGCCAGGGAATGCTAGGGGGGTTTGAAGGAAATCCCAGTGGCAGAGGCTGCCTCCCCAAGGTCAGGAAAGTTATTTCTCGGACTTTCCCGGACAGGGATAACCTGTGACTGAAGAGAGCTGCGTGGAGTTGTCTCTCGAGCTCCCCCACGCAATGATAATGTTTCCGGAATCCTTACCGTGGGGAGGTACCTCCATTAGTCGGCAGCGCGTGGGTTCTAACGGAATGCCTAAGCTCGTCTCCCCTGAGAATTTTCCTAATGTCTCTGTGCCAGGGAAATCTTGGGGGATTTGCAGGAATTCCCAGTGGCCGAGGCTGCCTCCCCAATGTCAGGGAAGTTATTTCTCGGACTTCCCTAAGCAGGGAACACCTGTGAATGAAGAGAGCTGCGTGGAGTTGTCTGTCGATCTCCCCTACGCACTGAAAATGTTTCTGGAATCCTGAGCGTTGGGAGGTTCCACCAACGGTCGGCAGCGCGTGGGATCTAACGGAATGCCTTAGCTCGACTCCCCTGACGGTTTTCCTAATGTCTCTGTGCCAGGGAATGCTAGGGGGCTTTGCAGGAAGTCCCAGTGGCAAAGGCTGCCTCCCCAAGGTCAGGGAAGTTATTTCTCGGACTTCCCAGAACAGGGAACACCTGTGACTGAAGAGAGCTGCGTGGAGTTGTCTCTCGAGCTCCCCGACGCAGTGACAATGGTTCCGGAATCCTGACGGTGGGGAGGTTCCACCAACGGTGGGCAGCGAGTGGGTTCTAACGGAATTGCAAAGCTCGTCTCCCCTGAGGGTTTTCCAAGTTTCTCTATGCCCGGCAAGGGTAGGGGGGTTTGCAGGAAGTCCCAGGGACTGAGGGTGCCTCCCAAGGTCAGGGAAGGTATTTCTCGGACTTCCCCGAACAGGGAACACCCGTAACTGAAGAGAGCTGCGTGGAGTTGTCTCTCGAGCTCCCCCACGCGCTGACAATGGTTCCGGAATCCTGAGCGTGGGGAGGTTCCACCAACGGTCGGCAGCGCGTGGGTTCTAACGGAATGCCATAGCTCGTCTCCCCTGAGGGTTTTCCTAATGTCTCTGTGCCAGGGAATGCTAGGGGTGTTTACAGGAAGTCCCAGGGACAGAGGCTGCCTCCCCAAGGTCAGCGAAGGTATTCCTTGGACTTCCCCGAACAGGGAACACCTGTGACTGAAGAGAGCTGCGTGGAGTTGTCTCTCGAGCTCCCCCACGCACTGACAATGGTTCCGAATCCTGAGCGTGGGGAGGTTCCACCAACGGTCGGCAGCGCGTGGGTTCTAACGGAATGCCTATGCTCGTCTCCCCTGAGGGTTTTCCTAATGTCTCTGTGCCAGGGAATGCTAGGGGTGTTTGCAGGAAATCCCAGGGACAGAGGCTGCCTCCCCAAGGTCAGGGAAGGTATTTCTCGGACTTCCCCGAACAGGGAACACCTGTGACTGAAGAGAGCTGCGTGGAGTTGTCTCTCCAACTCCCCGACGCACTGACAATGGCTCCGGAATCCTGACGGTGGGGAGGTTCCACCAACGGTGGGCAGCGAGTGGGTTCTAACGGAATTGCAAAGCTCGTCTCCCCTGAGGGTTTTCCAAGTGTCTCTATGCCTGGGAAGGCTAAGGGGGTTTGCAGGAAGTCCCAGGGACAGAGGTTGACTCAAAAGGTCAGGGAAGGTATTTCTCGGACTTCCCCGAACAGGGAACACCTGTGACTGAAGAGAGCTGCGTGGAGTTGTCTCTCGAACTCCCCCACGCGCTGACATTGGTTCCGGAATCCTGAGCGTGGGGAGGTTCCACCAACGGTCGGCAGCGCGTGGGTTCTAACGGAATGCCTTAGCTCGTCTCCCCTGAGGATTTTCCTAATGTCTCTGTGCCAGGGAATGCTTGGGGGGTTTGCTGGAAGTCCCAGGGACAGAGGCTGCCTCCCCAAGGTCAGGGAAGATTTTTCTCTGACTTCCCCGAACAGGGAACACCTGTGACTGAAGAGAGCTGCGTGGAGTTGTCTCTCGAGCTCCCCCACGCACTGACAATTTTTCCGGAATCCTGAGCGTGAGGAGTTTCCACCAACGGTCGGCAGCGCGTGGGATCTAACGGAATTGCAAAGCTCGTCTCCCCTGAGGGTTTTCCTAATGTCTCTGTGCCAGGGAATGCTAGGGGGGTTTGAAGGAAGTCCCAGTGGCAGAGACTGCCTCCCCAAGGTCAGGAAAGGTATTTCTCGGACTTCCCCGGACAGGGAACACCTGTGACTGAAGAGAGCTGCGTGGAGTTGTCTCTCGAGCTCCCCCACGCACTGACAATGGTTCCGGAATCCTGAGCGTGGGGAGGTTCCACCAACGGTCGGCAGCGTGTGGGATCTAACGGAATTGCAAAGCTCGTCTCCCCTGAGGGTTTTCCTAATGTCTCTGTGCCAGGGAATGCTAGGGATGTTTGAAGGAAGTCCCAGTGGCAGAGGCTGCCTCCCCAAGGTCAGGAAAGGCATTTCTCGGACTTCCCCGGACAGGGAACACCTGTGACTGAGGAGAGCTGCGTGGAGTTGTCTCTCGAGCTCCCCCACGCTCTGACAATGGTTCCGGAATCCTGAGCGTGGGGAGGTTCCACCAACGGTCGGCAGCGCGTGGGTTCTAACGGAATGAATAAGCTCGTCTCCCCTGAGGATTTTCCTAATGTCTCTGTGCCAGGGAATGCTAGGGGGGTTTGAAGGAAGTCCCAGGGACAGAGGCTGCCTCCCCAAGGTCAGGGAAGGTATTTCTCGGACTTCCCCGAACAGGGAACACCTGTGACTGAAGAGAGCTGCGTGGAGTTGTCTCTCCACCTCCCTGACGCACTGACAATGGTTCCGGAATCCTGACGGTGGGGAGGTTCCACCAACGGTGGGCAGCGAGTGGGTTCTAACGGAATTGCAAAGCTCGTCTCCCCTGAGGGTTTTCCAAGTGTCTCTATGCCCGGGAAGGCTAGGGTGGTTTGCAGGAAGTCCCAGGGACAGAGGTTGCCTCCCAAGGTCAGGGAAGGTATTTCTCGGACTTCCCCGAACAGGGAACACCTGTGACTGAAGAGAGCTGCGTGGAGTTGTCTCTCGAGCTCCCCCACGCGCTGACAATGGTTCCGGAATCCTGAGCGTGGGGAGGTTCCACCAACGGTCGGCAGCGCGTGGAATCTAACGGAATTGCAAAGCTCGTCTCCCCTGAGGGTTTTCCTAATGTCTCTGGGCCAGGGAATGCTAGGGGTGTTTGCAGGAAGTCCCAGGGACAGAGGCTGCCTCCCCAAGGTCAGGGAAGATTTTTCTCGGACTTCCCCGAACAGGGAACACCTGTGACTGAAGAGAGCTGCGTGGAGTTGTCTCTCGAGCTCCCCCACGCACTGACAATGGTTCCGGAATCCTGAGCCTGGGGAGGTTCCACCAAAGGTCGGCAGCGCGTGGAATCTAACGGAATTGCAAAGCTCGTCTCCCCTGAGGGTTTTCCTAATGTCTCTGTGCCAGGGAATGCTAGGGGGGTTTGAAGGAAATCCCAGTGGCAGAGGCTGCCTCCCCAAGGTCAGGAAAGTTATTTCTCGGACTTTCCCGGACAGGGATAACCTGTGACTGAAGAGAGCTGCGTGGAGTTGTCTCTCGAGCTCCCCCACGCAATGATAATGTTTCCGGAATCCTTACCGTGGGGAGGTACCTCCATTAGTCGGCAGCGCGTGGGTTCTAACGGAATGCCTAAGCTCGTCTCCCCTGAGAATTTTCCTAATGTCTCTGTGCCAGGGAAATCTTGGGGGATTTGCAGGAATTCCCAGTGGCCGAGGCTGCCTCCCCAATGTCAGGGAAGTTATTTCTCGGACTTCCCTAAACAGGGAACACCTGTGAATGAAGAGAGCTGCGTGGAGTTGTCTGTCGATCTCCCCTACGCACTGAAAATGTTTCTGGAATCCTGAGCGTTGGGAGGTTCCACCAACGGTCGGCAGCGCGTGGGTTCTAACGGAATGCCATAGCTCGTCTCCCCTGAGGGTTTTCCTAATATCTCTGTGCCAGGGAATGCTAGGGGTGTTTACAGGAAGTCCCAGGGACAGAGGCTGCCTCCCCAAGGTCAGAGAAGGTATTCCTCGGACTTCCCCGAACAGGGAACACCTGTGACTGAAGAGAGCTTCGTGGAGTTGTCTCTCGAGCTCCCCCACGCACTGACAATGGTTCCGTAATCCTGACGGTGGGGAGGTTCCACCAACGGTGGGCAGCGAGTGGGTTTTAACGGAATTGCAAAGCTCGTCTCCCCTGAGGGTTTTCCTAATGTCTCTGTGCCAGGGAATGCTAGGGGTGTTTACAGGAAGTCCCAGGGACAGAGGCTGCCTCCCCAAGGTCAGAGAAGGAATTCCTCGGACTTCCCCGAACAGGGAACACCTGTGACTGAAGAGAGCTGCGTGGAGTTGTCTCTCGAGCTCCCCCACGCACTGACAATGTTTCCGGAATCCTGAGCGTGGGGAGGTTCCCCCAACGGTCGGCAGCGCGTGGGTTCTAACGGAATGCCTAAGCTCGTCTCCCCTGAGTGTTTTCCTAATGTCTCTGTGCCAGGGAATGCTAGGGGTGTTTGCAGGAAATCCCAGGGACAGAGGCTGCCTCCCCAAGATCAGGGAAGGTATTTCTCGGACTTCCCCGAACAGGGAACACCTGTGACTGAAGAGAGCTGCGTGGAGTTGTCTCTCGAGCTCCCCCACGCACTGACAATTGTTCCGGAATCCTGAGCGTGAGGAGGTTCCACCAACGGTCGGCAGCGCGTGTGATCTAACGGAATTGCAAAGCTCGTCTCCCCTGAGGGTTTTCCTAATGTCTCTGTGCCAGGGAATGCTAGGGGGGTTTGAAGGAATTCCCAGTGGCAGAGACTGACTCCCCAAGGTCAGGAAAGGTATTTCTCGGACTTCCCCGGACAGGGAACACCTGTGACTGAAGAGAGCTGCGTGGAGTTGTCTCTCGAGCTCCCCCACGCGCTGACAATGGTTCTGGAATCCTGACGGTGGGGAGGTTCCACCAACGGTGGGCAGCGAGTGGGTTCTAACGGAATTGCAAAGCTCGTCTCCCCTGAGGGTTTTCCAAGTTTCTCTATGCCCGGCAAGGGTAGGGGGGTTTGCAGGAAGTCCCAGGGACTGAGGGTGCCTCCCAAGGTCAGGGAAGGTATTTCTCGGACTTCCCCGAACAGGGAACACCCGTAACTGAAGAGAGCTGCGTGGAGTTGTCTCTCGAGCTCCCCCACGCGCTGACAATGGTTCCGGAATCCTGAGCGTGGGGAGGTTCCACCAACGGTCGGCAGCGCGTGGGTTCTAACGGAATGCCATAGCTCGTCTCCCCTGAGGGTTTTCCTAATGTCTCTGTGCCAGGGAATGCTAGGGGTGTTTACAGGAAGTCCCAGGGACAGAGGCTGCCTCCCCAAGGTCAGAGAAGGTATTCCTTGGACTTCCCCGAACAGGGAACACCTGTGACTGAAGAGAGCTGCGTGGAGTTGTCTCTCGAGCTCCCCCACGCACTGACAATGGTTCCGAATCCTGAGCGTGGGGAGGTTCCACCAACGGTCGGCAGCGCGTGGGTTCTAACGGAATGCCTAAGCTCGTCTCCCCTGAGGGTTATCCTAAAGTCTCTGTGCCAGGGAATGCTAGGGGTGTTTGCAGGAAATCCCAGGGACAGAGGCTGCCTCCCCAAGGTCAGGGAAGGTATTTCTCGGACTTCCCCGAACAGGGAACACCTGTGACTGAAGAGAGCTGCGTGGAGTTGTCTCTCCAACTCCCCGACGCACTGACAATGGCTCCGGAATCCTGACGGTGGGGAGGTTCCACCAACGGTGGGCAGCGAGTGGGTTCTAACGGAATTGCAAAGCTCATCTCCCCTGAGGGTTTTCCAAGTGTCTCTATGCCTGGGAAAGCTAGGGGGGTTTGCAGGATGTCCCAGGGACAGAGGTTGACTCAAAAGGTCAGGGAAGGTATTTCTCGGACTTCCCCGAACAGGGAACACCTGTGACTGAAGAGAGCTGCGTGGAGTTGTCTCTCGAGCTCCCCCACGCACTGACAATGGTTCCGGAATCCTGAGCGTGGGGAGGTTCCACCAACGGTCGGCAGCGTGTGGGATCTAACGGAATTGCAAAGCTCGTCTCCCCTGAGGGTTTTCCTAATGTCTCTGTGCCAGGGAATGCTAGGGATGTTTGAAGGAAGTCCCAGTGGCAGAGGCTGCCTCCCCAAGGTCAGGAAAGGCATTTCTCAGACTTCCCCGGACAGGGAACACCTGTGACTGAGGAGAGCTGCGTGGAGTTGTCTCTCGAGCTCCCCCACGCTCTGACAATGGTTCCGGAATCCTGAGCGTGGGGAGGTTCCACCAACGGTCGGCAGCGCGTGGGTTCTAACGGAATGAATAAGCTCGTCTCCCCTGAGGATTTTCCTTATGTCTCTGTGCCAGGGAATGCTAGGGGAGTTTGAAGGAAGTCCCAGGGACAGAGGCTGCCTCCCCAAGGTCAGGGAAGGTATTTCTCGGACTTCCCCGAACAGGGAACACCTGTGACTGAAGAGAGCTGCGTGGAGTTGTCTCTCCACCTCCCTGACGCACTGACAATGGTTCCGGAATCCTGACGGTGGGGAGGTTCCACCAACGGTGGGCAGCGAGTGGGTTCTAACGGAATTGCAAAGCTCGTCTCCCCTGAGGGTTTTCCAAGTGTCTCTATGCCCGGGAAGGCTAGGGTGGTTTGCAGGAAGTCCCAGGGACAGAGGTTGCCTCCCAAGGTCAGGGAAGGTATTTCTCGGACTTCCCCGAACAGGGAACACCTGTGACTGAAGAGAGCGGCGTGGAGTTCTCTCTCGAGCTCCCCCACGCGCTGACAATGGTTCCGGAATCCTGAGCGTGGGGAGGTTCCACCAACGGTCGGCAGGGCGTGGGTTCTAACGGAATGCCTTAGCTCGTCTCCCCTGAGGGTTTTCCTAATGTCTCTGGGCCAGGGAATGCTAGGGGTGTTTGCAGGAAGTCCCAGGGCCAGAGGCTGCCTCCCCAAGGTCAGGGAAGATTTTTCTCGGACTTCCCCGAACAGGGAACACCTGTGACTGAAGAGAGCTGCGTGGAGTTGTCTCTCGAGCTCCCCCACGCACTGACAATGGTTCCGGAATCCTGAGCCTGGGGAGGTTCCACCAAAGGTCGGCAGCGCGTGGAATCTAACGGAATTGCAAAGCTCGTCTCCCCTGAGGGTTTTCCTAATGTCTCTGTGCCAGGGAATGCTAGGGGGGTTTGAAGGAAATCCCAGTGGCAGAGGCTGCCTCCCCAAGGTCAGGAAAGTTATTTCTCGGACTTTCCCGGACAGGGATAACCTGTGACTGAAGAGAGCTGCGTGGAGTTGTCTCTCGAGCTCCCCCACGCAATGATAATGTTTCCGGAATCCTTACCGTGGGGAGGTACCTCCATTAGTCGGCAGCGCGTGGGTTCTAACGGAATGCCTAAGCTCGTCTCCCCTGAGAATTTTCCTAATGTCTCTGTGCCAGGGAAATCTTGGGGGATTTGCAGGAATTCCCAGTGGCCGAGGCTGCCTCCCCAATGTCAGGGAAGCTATTTCTCGGACTTCCCTAAACAGGGAACACCTGTGACTGAAGAGAGCTGCGTGGAGTTGTCTGTCGAGCTCCCCCACGCACTGACAATGGTTCCGGAATCCTGAGCGTGGGGAGGTTCCACCAACGGTCGGCAGCGCGCGGGTTCTAACGGAATGCCTAAGCTCGTCTCCCCAGAGGGTTTTCCTAATGTCTCTGTGCCAGGGAATGCTAGGGGTGTTTGCAGGAAATCCCAGGGACAGAGGCTGCCTCCCCAAGGTCAGGGAAGGTATTTCTCGGACTTCCCCGAACAGGGAACACCTATGACTGAAGAGAGCTGCGTGGAGATGTCTCTCCACCTCCCCGACGCACTGACAATGTTTCCGGAATCCTGACGGTGGGGAGGTTCCACCAACGGTGGGCAGCGAGTGGGTTCTAACGGAATTGCAAAGCTCGTCTCCCCTGAGGGTTTTCCAAGTGTCTCTATGCCTGGGAAGGCTAGGGGGGTTTGCAGGAAGTCCCAGGGACAGAGGTTGACTCAAAAGGTCAGGGAAGGTATTTCTCGGACTTCCCCGAACAGGGAACACCTGTGACTGAAGAGAGCTGCGTGGAGTTGTCTCTCGAGCTCCCCCACGCGCTGACATTGGTTCCGGAATCCTGAGCGTGGGGAGGTTCCACCAACGGTCGGCAGCGCGTGGGATCTAACGGAATTGCAAAGCTCGTCTCCCCTGAGGGTTTTCCTAATGTCTCTGTGCCAGGGAATACTAGGGGGATTTGCAGGAAGTCCCAGTGGCAAAGGCTGCCTCCCCAAGGTCAGGGAAGTTATTTCTCGGACTTCCCCGAACAGGGAACACCTGTGACTGAAGAGAGCTGCGTGGAGTTGTCTCTCGAGCTCCCCGACGCAGTGACAATAGTTCCGGAATCCTGACGGTGGGGAGGTTCCACCAACGGTGGGCAGCGAGTGGGTTCTAACGGAATTGCAAAGCTCGTCTCCCCTGAGGGTTTTCCAAGTTTCTCTATGCCCGGCAAGGGTAGGGGGGTTTGCAGGAAGTCCCAGGGACTGAGGGTGCCTCCCAAGGTCAGGGAAGGTATTTCTCGGACTTCCCCGAACAGGGAACACCCGTAACTGAAGAGAGCTGCGTGGAGTTGTCTCTCGAACTCCCCCACGCGCTGACAATGGTTCCGGAATCCTGAGCGTGGGGAGGTTCCACCAACGGTCGGCAGCGCGTGGGTTCTAACGGAATGCCATAGCTCGTCTCCCCTGAGGGTTTTCCTAATATCTCTGTGCCAGGGAATGCTAGGGGTGTTTACAGGAAGTCCCAGGGACAGAGGCTGCCTCCCCAAGGTCAGAGAAGGTATTCCTCGGACTTCCCCGAACAGGGAACACCTGTGACTGAAGAGAGCTTCGTGGAGTTGTCTCTCGAGCTCCCCCACGCACTGACAATGGTTCCGTAATCCTGACGGTGGGGAGGTTCCACCAACGGTGGGCAGCGAGTGGGTTTTAACGGAATTGCAAAGCTCGTCTCCCCTGAGGGTTTTCCTAATGTCTCTGTGCCAGGGAATGCTAGGGGTGTTTACAGGAAGTCCCAGGGACAGAGGCTGCCTCCCCAAGGTCAGAGAAGGAATTCCTCGGACTTCCCCGAACAGGGAACACCTGTGACTGAAGAGAGCTGCGTGGAGTTGTCTCTCGAGCTCCCCCACGCACTGACAATGTTTCCGGAATCCTGAGCGTGGGGAGGTTCCCCCAACGGTCGGCAGCGCGTGGGTTCTAACGGAATGCCTAAGCTCGTCTCCCCTGAGTGTTTTCCTAATGTCTGTGTGCCAGGGAATGCTAGGGGTGTTTGCAGGAAATCCCAGGGACAGAGGCTGCCTCCCCAAGATCAGGGAAGGTATTTCTCGGACTTCCCCGAACAGGGAACACCTGTGACTGAAGAGAGCTGCGTGGAGTTGTCTCTCGAGCTCCCCCACGCACTGACAATTGTTCCGGAATCCTGAGCGTGAGGAGGTTCCACCAACGGTCGGCAGCGCGTGTGATCTAACGGAATTGCAAAGCTCGTCTCCCCTGAGGGTTTTCCTAATGTCTCTGTGCCAGGGAATGCTAGGGGGGTTTGAAGGAATTCCCAGTGGCAGAGACTGACTCCCCAAGGTCAGGAAAGGTATTTCTCGGACTTCCCCGGACAGGGAACACCTGTGACTGAAGAGAGCTGCGTGGAGTTGTCTCTCGAGCTCCCCCACGCGCTGACAATGGTTCTGGAATCCTGACGGTGGGGAGGTTCCACCAACGGTGGGCAGCGAGTGGGTTCTAACGGAATTGCAAAGCTCGTCTCCCCTGAGGGTTTTCCAAGTTTCTCTATGCCCGGCAAGGGTAGGGGGGTTTGCAGGAAGTCCCAGGGACTGAGGGTGCCTCCCAAGGTCAGGGAAGGTATTTCTCGGACTTCCCCGAACAGGGAACACCCGTAACTGAAGAGAGCTGCGTGGAGTTGTCTCTCGAGCTCCCCCACGCGCTGACAATGGTTCCGGAATCCTGAGCGTGGGGAGGTTCCACCAACGGTCGGCAGCGCGTGGGTTCTAACGGAATGCCATAGCTCGTCTCCCCTGAGGGTTTTCCTAATGTCTCTGTGCCAGGGAATGCTAGGGGTGTTTACAGGAAGTCCCAGGGACAGAGGCTGCCTCCCCAAGGTCAGAGAAGGTATTCCTTGGACTTCCCCGAACAGGGAACACCTGTGACTGAAGAGAGCTGCGTGGAGTTGTCTCTCGAGCTCCCCCACGCACTGACAATGGTTCCGAATCCTGAGCGTGGGGAGGTTCCACCAACGGTCGGCAGCGCGTGGGTTCTAACGGAATGCCTAAGCTCGTCTCCCCTGAGGGTTATCCTAAAGTCTCTGTGCCAGGGAATGCTAGGGGTGTTTGCAGGAAATCCCAGGGACAGAGGCTGCCTCCCCAAGGTCAGGGAAGGTATTTCTCGGACTTCCCCGAACAGGGAACACCTGTGACTGAAGAGAGCTGCGTGGAGTTGTCTCTCCAACTCCCCGACGCACTGACAATGGCTCCGGAATCCTGACGGTGGGGAGGTTCCACCAACGGTGGGCAGCGAGTGGGTTCTAACGGAATTGCAAAGCTCATCTCCCCTGAGGGTTTTCCAAGTGTCTCTATGCCTGGGAAAGCTAGGGGGGTTTGCAGGATGTCCCAGGGACAGAGGTTGACTCAAAAGGTCAGGGAAGGTATTTCTCGGACTTCCCCGAACAGGGAACACCTGTGACTGAAGAGAGCTGCGTGGAGTTGTCTCTCGAGCTCCCCCACGCACTGACAATGGTTCCGGAATCCTGAGCGTGGGGAGGTTCCACCAACGGTCGGCAGCGTGTGGGATCTAACGGAATTGCAAAGCTCGTCTCCCCTGAGGGTTTTCCTAATGTCTCTGTGCCAGGGAATGCTAGGGATGTTTGAAGGAAGTCCCAGTGGCAGAGGCTGCCTCCCCAAGGTCAGGAAAGGCATTTCTCAGACTTCCCCGGACAGGGAACACCTGTGACTGAGGAGAGCTGCGTGGAGTTGTCTCTCGAGCTCCCCCACGCTCTGACAATGGTTCCGGAATCCTGAGCGTGGGGAGGTTCCACCAACGGTCGGCAGCGCGTGGGTTCTAACGGAATGAATAAGCTCGTCTCCCCTGAGGATTTTCCTTATGTCTCTGTGCCAGGGAATGCTAGGGGAGTTTGAAGGAAGTCCCAGGGACAGAGGCTGCCTCCCCAAGTTCAGGGAAGGTATTTCTCGGACTTCCCCGAACAGGGAACACCTGTGACTGAAGAGAGCTGCGTGGAGTTGTCTCTCCACCTCCCTGACGCACTGACAATGGTTCCGGAATCCTGACGGTGGGGAGGTTCCACCAACGGTGGGCAGCGAGTGGGTTCTAACGGAATTGCAAAGCTCGTCTCCCCTGAGGGTTTTCCAAGTGTCTCTATGCCCGGGAAGGCTAGGGTGGTTTGCAGGAAGTCCCAGGGACAGAGGTTGCCTCCCAAGGTCAGGGAAGGTATTTCTCGGACTTCCCCGAACAGGGAACACCTGTGACTGAAGAGAGCGGCGTGGAGTTCTCTCTCGAGCTCCCCCACGCGCTGACAATGGTTCCGGAATCCTGAGCGTGGGGAGGTTCCACCAACGGTCGGCAGGGCGTGGGTTCTAACGGAATGCCTTAGCTCGTCTCCCCTGAGGGTTTTCCTAATGTCTCTGGGCCAGGGAATGCTAGGGGTGTTTGCAGGAAGTCCCAGGGCCAGAGGCTGCCTCCC
This sequence comes from Vicugna pacos, assembly GCF_048564905.1. Taxonomy (NCBI): domain Eukaryota; kingdom Metazoa; phylum Chordata; class Mammalia; order Artiodactyla; family Camelidae; genus Vicugna; species Vicugna pacos. The sequence goes on from NW_027328721.1 coordinate 56,788,424, forward strand.
CAAGGTCAGGGAAGATTTTTCTCGGACTTCCCCGAACAGGGAACACCTGTGACTGAAGAGAGCTGCGTGGAGTTGTCTCTCGAGCTCCCCCACGCACTGACAATGGTTCCGGAATCCTGAGCCTGGGGAGGTTCCACCAAAGGTCGGCAGCGCGTGGAATCTAACGGAATTGCAAAGCTCGTCTCCCCTGAGGGTTTTCCTAATGTCTCTGTGCCAGGGAATGCTAGGGGGGTTTGAAGGAAATCCCAGTGGCAGAGGCTGCCTCCCCAAGGTCAGGAAAGTTATTTCTCGGACTTTCCCGGACAGGGATAACCTGTGACTGAAGAGAGCTGCGTGGAGTTGTCTCTCGAGCTCCCCCACGCAATGATAATGTTTCCGGAATCCTTACCGTGGGGAGGTACCTCCATTAGTCGGCAGCGCGTGGGTTCTAACGGAATGCCTAAGCTCGTCTCCCCTGAGAATTTTCCTAATGTCTCTGTGCCAGGGAAATCTTGGGGGATTTGCAGGAATTCCCAGTGGCCGAGGCTGCCTCCCCAATGTCAGGGAAGTTATTTCTCGGACTTCCCTAAACAGGGAACACCTGTGACTGAAGAGAGCTGCGTGGAGTTGTCTGTCGAGCTCCCCCACGCACTGACAATGGTTCCGGAATCCTGAGCGTGGGGAGGTTCCACCAACGGTCGGCAGCGCGCGGGTTCTAACGGAATGCATAAGCTCGTCTCCCCAGAGGGTTTTCCTAATGTCTCTGTGCCAGGGAATGCTAGGGGTGTTTGCAGGAAATCCCAGGGACAGAGGCTGCCTCCCCAAGGTCAGGGAAGGTATTTCTCGGACTTCCCCGAACAGGGAACACCTATGACTGAAGAGAGCTGCGTGGAGATGTCTCTCCACCTCCCCGACGCACTGACAATGTTTCCGGAATCCTGACGGTGGGGAGGTTCCACCAACGGTGGGCAGCGAGTGGGTTCTAACGGAATTGCAAAGCTCGTCTCCCCTGAGGGTTTTCCAAGTGTCTCTATGCCTGGGAAGGCTAGGGGGGTTTGCAGGAAGTCCCAGGGACAGAGGTTGACTCAAAAGGTCAGGGAAGGTATTTCTCGGACTTCCCCGAACAGGGAACACCTGTGACTGAAGAGAGCTGCGTGGAGTTGTCTCTCGAGCTCCCCCACGCGCTGACATTGGTTCCGGAATCCTGAGCGTGGGGAGGTTCCACCAACGGTCGGCAGCGCGTGGGATCTAACGGAATTGCAAAGCTCGTCTCCCCTGAGGGTTTTCCTAATGTCTCTGTGCCAGGGAATACTAGGGGGGTTTGCAGGAAGTCCCAGTGGCAAAGGCTGCCTCCCCAAGGTCAGGGAAGTTATTTCTCGGACTTCCCCGAACAGGGAACACCTGTGACTGAAGAGAGCTGCGTGGAGTTGTCTCTCGAGCTCCCCGACGCAGTGACAATGGTTCCGGAATCCTGACGGTGGGGAGGTTCCACCAACGGTGGGCAGCGAGTGGGTTCTAACGGAATTGCAAAGCTCGTCTCCCCTGAGGGTTTTCCAAGTTTCTCTATGCCCGGCAAGGGTAGGGGGGTTTGCAGGAAGTCCCAGGGACTGAGGGTGCCTCCCAAGGTCAGGGAAGGTATTTCTCGGACTTCCCCGAACAGGGAACACCCGTAACTGAAGAGAGCTGCGTGGAGTTGTCTCTCGAACTCCCCCACGCGCTGACAATGGTTCCGGAATCCTGAGCGTGGGGAGGTTCCACCAACGGTCGGCAGCGCGTGGGTTCTAACGGAATGCCATAGCTCGTCTCCCCTGAGGGTTTTCCTAATGTCTCTGTGCCAGGGAATGCTAGGGGTGTTTGCAGGAAATCCCAGGGACAGAGGCTGCCTCCCCAAGGTCAGGGAAGGTATTTCTCGGACTTCCCCGAACAGGGAACACCTGTGACTGAAGAGAGCTGCGTGGAGTTGTCTCTGCAACTCCCCGACGCACTGACAATGGCTCCGGAATCCTGACGGTGGGGAGGTTCCACCAACGGTGGGCAGCGAGTGGGTTCTAACGGAATTGCAAAGCTCGTCTCCCCTGAGGGTTTTCCAAGTGTCTCTATGCCTGGGAAGGCTAGGGGGGTTTGCAGGAAGTCCCAGGGACAGAGGTTGACTCAAAAGGTCAGGGAAGGTATTTCTCGGACTTCCCCGAACAGGGAACACCTGTGACTGAAGAGAGCTGCGTGGAGTTGTCTCTCGAGCTCCCCCACGCGCTGACATTGGTTCCGGAATCCTGAGCGTGGGGAGGTTCCACCAACGGTCGGCAGCGCGTGGGTTCTAACGGAATGCCTTAGCTCGTCTCCCCTGAGGATTTTCCTAATGTCTCTGTGCCAGGGAATGCTTGGGGGGTTTGCTGGAAGTCCCAGGGACAGAGGCTGCCTCCCCAAGGTCAGGGAAGATTTTTCTCGGACTTCCCCGAACAGGGAACACCTGTGACTGAAGAGAGCTGCGTGGAGTTGTCTCTCGAGCTCCCCCACGCACTGACAATTTTTCCGGAATCCTGAGCGTGAGGAGTTTCCACCAACGGTCGGCAGCGCGTGGGATCTAACGGAATTGCAAAGCTCGTCTCCCCTGAGGGTTTTCCTAATGTCTCTGTGCCAGGGAATGCTAGGGGGGTTTGAAGGAAGTCCCAGTGGCAGAGACTGCCTCCCCAAGGTCAGGAAAGGTATTTCTCGGACTTCCCCGGACAGGGAACACCTGTGAATGAAGAGAGCTGCGTGGAGTTGTCTCTCGAGCTCCCCCACGCACTGACAATGGTTCCGGAATCCTGAGCGTGGGGAGGTTCCACCAACGGTCGGCAGCGTGTGGGATCTAACGGAATTGCAAAGCTCGTCTCCCCTGAGGGTTTTCCTAATATCTCTGTGCCAGGGAATGCTAGGGATGTTTGAAGGAAGTCCCAGTGGCAGAGGCTGCCTCCCCAAGGTCAGGAAAGGCATTTCTCGGACTTCCCCGGACAGGGAACACCTGTGACTGAGGAGAGCTGCGTGGAGTTGTCTCTCGAGCTCCCCCACGCTCTGACAATGGTTCCGGAATCCTGAGCGTGGGGAGGTTCCACCAACGGTCGGCAGCGCGTGGGTTCTAACGGAATGAATAAGCTCGTCTCCCCTGAGGATTTTCCTAATGTCTCTGTGCCAGGGAATGCTAGGGGGGTTTGAAGGAATTCCCAGGGACAGAGGCTGCCTCCCCATGGTCAGGGAAGGTATTTCTCGGACTTCCCCGAACAGGGAACACCTGTGACTGAAGAGAGCTGCGTGGAGTTGTCTCTCCACCTCCCTGACGCACTGACAATGGTTCCGGAATCCTGACGGTGGGGAGGTTCCACCAACGGTGGGCAGCGAGTGGGTTCTAACGGAATTGCAAAGCTCGTCTCCCCTGAGGGTTTTCCAAGTGTCTCTATGCCCGGGAAGGCTTGGGTGGTTTGCAGGAAGTCCCAGGGTCAGAGGTTGCCTCCCAAGGTCAGGGAAGGTATTTCTCGGACTTCCCCGAACAGGGAACACCTGTGACTGAAGAGAGCTGCGTGGAGTTGTCTCTCGAGCTCCCCCACGCGCTGACAATGGTTCCGGAATCCTGAGCGTGGGGAGGTTCCACCAACGGTCGGCAGGGCGTGGGTTCTAACGGAATGCCTTAGCTCGTCTCCCCTGAGGGTTTTCCTAATGTCTCTGGGCCAGGGAATGCTAGGGGTGTTTGCAGGAAGTCCCAGGGACAGAGGCTGCCTCCCCAAGGTCAGGGAAGATTTTTCTCGGACTTCCCCGAACAGGGAACACCTGTGACTGAAGAGAGCTGCGTGGAGTTGTCTCTCGAGCTCCCCCACGCACTGACAATGGTTCCGGAATCCTGAGCCTGGGGAGGTTCCACCAAAGGTCGGCAGCGCGTGGAATCTAACGGAATTGCAAAGCTCGTCTCCCCTGAGGGTTTTCCTAATGTCTCTGTGCCAGGGAATGCTAGGGGGGTTTGAAGGAAATCCCAGTGGCAGAGGCTGCCTCCCCAAGGTCAGGAAAGTTATTTCTCGGACTTTCCCGGACAGGGATAACCTGTGACTGAAGAGAGCTGCGTGGAGTTGTCTCTCGAGCTCCCCCACGCAATGATAATGTTTCCGGAATCCTTACCGTGGGGAGGTACCTCCATTAGTCGGCAGCGCGTGGGTTCTAACGGAATGCCTAAGCTCGTCTCCCCTGAGAATTTTCCTAATATCTCTGTGCCAGGGAAATCTTGGGGGATTTGCAGGAATTCCCAGTGGCCGAGGCTGCCTCCCCAATGTCAGGGAAGTTATTTCTCGGACTTCCCTAAACAGGGAACACCTGTGACTGAAGAGAGCTGCGTGGAGTTGTCTGTCGATCTCCCCTACGCACTGAAAATATTTCTGGAATCCTGAGCTTTGGGAGGTTCCACCAACGGTCGGCAGCGTGTGGGTTCTAACGGAATGCCATAGCTCGTCTCCCCTGAGGGTTTTCCTAATGTCTCTGTGCCAGGGAATGCTAGGGGTGTTTACAGGAAGTCCCAGGGACAGAGGCTGCCTCCCCAAGGTCAGAGAAGGTATTCCTCGGACTTCCCCGAACAGGGAACACCTGTGAGTGAAGAGAGCTGCGTGGAGTTGTCTCTCGAGCTCCCCCACGCACTGACAATGGTTCCGGAATCCTGAGCGTGGGGAGGTTCCACCAACGGTCGGCAGCGCGTGGGTTCTAACGGAATGCCTAAGCTCGTCTCCCCTGAGGGTTTTCCTAATGTCTCTGTGCCAGGGAATGCTAGGGGTGTTTGCAGGAAATCCCAGGGACAGAGGCTGCCTCCCCAAGATCAGGGAAGGTATTTCTCGGACTTCCCCGAACAGGGAACACCTGTGACTGAAGAGAGCTGCGTGGAGTTGTCTCTCCACCTCCCCGACGCACTGACAATGTTTCCGGAATCCTGACGGTGGGGAGGTTCCACCAACGGTGGGCAGCGAGTGGGTTCTAACGGAATTGCAAAGCTCGTCTCCCCTGAGGGTTTTCCAAGTGTCTCTATGCCTGGGAAGGCTAGGGGGGTTTGCAGGAAGTCCCAGGGACAGAGGTTGACTCAAAAGGTCAGGGAAGGTATTTCTCGGACTTCCCCGAACAGGGAACACCTGTGACTGAAGAGAGCTGCGTGGAGTTGTTTCTCGAGCTCCCCCACGCGCTGACATTGGTTCCGGAATCCTGAGCGTGGGGAGGTTCCACCAACGGTCGGCAGCGCGTGGCTTCTAACGAAATGCCTTAGCTCGTCTCCCCTGAGGGTTTTCCTAATTTCTCTGTGCCAGGGAATGCTTGGGGGGTTTGCAGGAAGTCCCAGGGACAGAGGCTGCCTCCCCAAGGTCAGGGAAGATTTTTCTCGGACTTCCCCGAACAGGGAACACCTGTGACTGAAGAGAGCTGCGTGGAGTTGTCTCTCGAGCTCCCCCACGCACTGACAATTTTTCCGGAATCCTGAGCGTGAGGAGTTTCCACCAACGGTCGGCAGCGCGTGGGATCTAACGGAATTGCAAAGCTCGTCTCCCCTGAGGGTTTTCCTAATGTCTCTGTGCCAGGGAATGCTAGGGGGGTTTGAAGGAAGTCCCAGTGGCAGAGACTGCCTCCCCAAGTTCAGGAAAGGTATTTCTCGGACTTCCCCGGACAGGGAACACCTGTGACTGAAGAGAGCTGCGTGGAGTTGTCTCTCGAGCTCCCCCACGCACTGACAATGGTTCCGGAATCCTGAGCGTGGGGAGGTTCCACCAACGGTCGGCAGCGCGTGGGATCTAACGGAATTGCAAAGCTCGTCTCCCCTGAGGGTTTTCCTAATGTCTCTGTGCCAGGGAATGCTAGGGATGTTTGGAGGAAGTCCCAGTGGCAGAGGCTGCCTCCCCAAGGTCAGGAAAGGCATTTCTCGGACTTCCCCGGACCGGGAACACCTGTGACTGAGGAGAGCTGCGTGGAGTTGTCTCTCGAGCTCCCCCACGCACTGACAATGGTTCCGGAATCCTGAGCGTGGGGAGGTTCCACCAACGGTCGGCAGCGCGTGGGTTCTAACGGAATGAATAAGCTCGTCTCCCCTGAGGATTTTCCTAATGTCTCTGTGCCAGGGAATGCAAGGGGGGTTTGCAGGAAGTCCCAGGGACAGAGGCTGCCTCCCCAAGGTCAGGGAAGGTATTTCTCGGACTTCCCCGAACAGGGAACACCTGTGACTGAAGAGAGCTGCGTGGAGTTGTCTCTCCAACTCCCCGACGCACTGACAATGGTTCCGGAATCCTGACGGTGGGGAGGTTACACCAACGGTGGGCAGCGAGTGGGTTCTAACGGAATTGCAAAGCTCGTCTCCCCTGAGGGTTTTCCAAGTGTCTCTATGCCCGGGAAGGCTAGGGTGGTTTGCAGGAAGTCCCAGGGACAGAGGTTGCCTCCCAAGGTCAGGGAAGGTATTTCTCGGACTTCCCCGAACAGGGAACACCTGTGACTGAAGAGAGCTGCGTGGAGTTGTCTCTCGAGCTCCCCCACGCGCTGACAATGGTTCCGGAATCCTGAGCGTGGGGAGGTTCCACCAACGGTCGGCAGGGCGTGGGTTCTAACGGAATGCCTTAGCTCGTCTCCCCTGAGGGTTTTCCTAATGTCTCTGTGCCAGGGAATGCTAGGGGTGTTTGCAGGAAGTCCCAGGGACAGAGGCTGCCTCCCCAAGGTCAGGGAAGATTTTTCTCGGACTTCCCCGAATAGGGAACACCTGTGACTGAAGAGAGCTGCGTGGAGTTGTCTCTCGAGCTCCCCCACGCACTGACAATGGTTCCGGAATCCTGAGCCTGGGGAGGTTCCACCAAAGGTCGGCAGCGCGTGGGATCTAACGGAATTGCAAAGCTCGTCTCCCCTGAGGGTTTTCCTAATGTCTCTGTGCCAGGGAATGCTAGGGGGGTTTGAAGGAAATCCCAGTGGCAGAGGCTGCCTCCCCAAGGTCAGGAAAGTTATTTCTCGGACTTCCCCGGACAGGGATAACCTGTGACTGAAGAGAGCTGCGTGGAGTTGTCTCTCGAGCTCCCCCACGCAATGATAATATTTCCGGAATCCTTACCGTGGGGAGGTACCTCCATTAGTCGGCAGCGCGTGGGTTCTAACGGAATGCCTAAGCTCGTCTCCCCTTAGAATTCTCTTAATGTCTCTCTGCCAGGGAAATCTTGGGGGATTTGCAGGAATTCCCAGTGGCAGAGGCTGCCTCCCCAATGTCAGGGAAGTTATTTCTCAGACTTCCCTAAACAGGGAACACCTGTGACTGAAGAGAGCTGCGTGGAGTTGTCTATCGATCTCCCCTACGCACTGAAAATGTTTCTGGAATCCTGAGCGTGGGGAGGTTCCACCAACGGTCGGCAGCGTGTGGGTCCTAACGGAATGCCTAAGCTCGTCTCCCCTGAGGGTTTTCCTAATGTCTCTGTGCCAGGGAATGCTAGGGGGGTTTGCAGGAAGTCCCAGGGACAGAGGCTGCCTCCCCAAGGTCAGGGAAGGTATTTCTCGGACTTCCCCGTACAGGGAACACCTGTGACTGAAGAGGACTGCGTGGAGTTGTCTCTCGAGCTCCCCCACGCACTGAAAATGGTTCCGGAATCCTGAGCTTGGGGAGGTTCCACCAACGGTCGGCAGCGCGTGGGATCTAACGGAATGCCTTAGCTCGACTCCCCTGACGGTTTTCCTAATGTCTCTGTGCCAGGGAATGCTAGGGGGGTTTGCAGGAAGTCCCAGTGGCAAAGGCTGCCTCCCCAAGGTCAGGGAAGTTATTTCTCGGACTTCCCCGAACAGGGAACACCTGTGACTGAAGAGAGCTTCGTGGAGTTGTCTCTCGAGCTCCCCGACGCAGTGACAATGGTTCCGGAATCCTGACGGTGGGGAGGTTCCACCAACGGTGGGCAGCGAGTGGGTTCTAACGGAATTGCAAAGCTCGTCTCCCCTGAGGGTTTTCCAAGTTTCTCTATGCCCGGCAAGGGTAGGGGGGTTTGCAGGAAGTCCCAGGGACTGAGGGTGCCTCCCAAGGTCAGGGAAGGTATTTCTCGGACTTCCCCGAACAGGGAACACCCGTAACTGAAGAGAGCTGCGTGGAGTTGTCTCTCGAGCTCCCCCACGCGCTGACAATGGTTCCGGAATCCTGAGCGTGGGGAGGTTCCACCAACGGTCGGCAGCGCGTGGGTTCTAACGGAATGCCATAGCTCGTCTCCCCTGAGGGTTTTCCTAATGTCTCTGTGCCAGGGAATGCTAGGGGTGTTTACAGGAAGTCCCAGGGACAGAGGCTGCCTCCCCAAGGTCAGCGAAGGTATTCCTTGGACTTCCCCGAACAGGGAACACCTGTGACTGAAGAGAGCTGCGTGGAGTTGTCTCTCGAGCTCCCCCACGCACTGACAATGGTTCCGAATCCTGAGCGTGGGGAGGTTCCACCAACGGTCGGCAGCGCGTGGGTTCTAACGGAATGCCTAAGCTCGTCTCCCCTGAGGGTTTTCCTAATGTCTCTGTGCCAGGGAATGCTAGGGGTGTTTGCAGGAAATCCCAGGGACAGAGGCTGCCTCCCCAAGGTCAGGGAAGGTATTTCTCGGACTTCCCCGAACAGGGAACACCTGTGACTGAAGAGAGCTGCGTGGAGTTGTCTCTCCAACTCCCCGACGCACTGACAATGGCTCTGGAATCCTGACGGTGGGGAGGTTCCACCAACGGTGGGCAGCGAGTGGGTTCTAACGGAATTGCAAAGCTCGTCTCCCCTGAGGGTTTTCCAAGTGTCTCTATGCCTGGGAAGGCTAAGGGGGTTTGCAGGAAGTCCCAGGGACAGAGGTTGACTCAAAAGGTCAGGGAAGGTATTTCTCGGACTTCCCCGAACAGGGAACACCTGTGACTGAAGAGAGCTGCGTGGAGTTGTCTCTCGAGCTCCCCCACGCGCTGACATTGGTTCCGGAATCCTGAGAGTGGGGAGGTTCCACCAACGGTCGGCAGCGCGTGGGTTCTAACGGAATGCCTTAGCTCGTCTCCCCTGAGGATTTTCCTAATGTCTCTGTGCCAGGGAATGCTTGGGGGGTTTGCTGGAAGTCCCAGGGACAGAGGCTGCCTCCCCAAGGTCAGGGAAGATTTTTCTCTGACTTCCCCGAACAGGGAACAACTGTGACTGAAGAGAGCTGCGTGGAGTTGTCTCTCGAGCTCCCCCACGCACTGACAATTTTTCCGGAATCCTGAGCGTGAGGAGTTTCCACCAACGGTCGGCAGCGCGTGGGATCTAACGGAATTGCAAAGCTCGTCTCCCCTGAGGGTTTTCCTAATGTCTCTGTGCCAGGGAATGCTAGGGGGGTTTGAAGGAAGTCCCAGTGGCAGAGACTGCCTCCCCAAGGTCAGGAAAGGTATTTCTCGGACTTCCCCGGACAGGGAACACCTGTGACTGAAGAGAGCTGCGTGGAGTTGTCTCTCGAGCTCCCCCACGCACTGACAATGGTTCCGGAATCCTGAGCGTGGGGAGGTTCCACCAACGGTCGGCAGCGTGTGGGATCTAACGGAATTGCAAAGCTCGTCTCCCCTGAGGGTTTTCCTAATGTCTCTGTGCCAGGGAATGCTAGGGATGTTTGAAGGAAGTCCCAGTGGCAGAGGCTGCCTCCCCAAGGTCAGGAAAGGCATTTCTCGGACTTCCCCGGACAGGGAACACCTGTGACTGAGGAGAGCTGCGTGGAGTTGTCTCTCGAGCTCCCCCACGCTCTGACAATGGTTCCGGAATCCTGAGCGTGGGGAGGTTCCACCAACGGTCGGCAGCGCGTGGGTTCTAACGGAATGAATAAGCTCGTCTCCCCTGAGGATTTTCCTAATGTCTCTGTGCCAGGGAATGCTAGGGGGGTTTGAAGGAAGTCCCAGGGACAGAGGCTGCCTCCCCAAGGTCAGGGAAGGTATTTCTCGGACTTCCCCGAACAGGGAACACCTGTGACTGAAGAGAGCTGCGTGGAGTTGTCTCTCCACCTCCCTGACGCACTGACAATGGTTCCGGAATCCTGACGGTGGGGAGGTTCCACCAACGGTGGGCAGCGAGTGGGTTCTAACGGAATTGCAAAGCTCGTCTCCCCTGAGGGTTTTCCAAGTGTCTCTATGCCCGGGAAGGCTAGGGTGGTTTGCAGGAAGTCCCAGGGACAGAGGTTGCCTCCCAAGGTCAGGGAAGGTATTTCTCGGACTTCCCCGAACAGGGAACACCTGTGACTGAAGAGAGCTGCGTGGAGTTGTCTCTCGAGCTCCCCCACGCGCTGACAATGGTTCCGGAATCCTGAGCGTGGGGAGGTTCCACCAACGGTCGGCAGCGCGTGGAATCTAACGGAATTGCAAAGCTCGTCTCCCCTGAGGGTTTTCCTAATGTCTCTGGGCCAGGGAATGCTAGGGGTGTTTGCAGGAAGTCCCAGGGACAGAGGCTGCCTCCCCAAGGTCAGGGAAGATTTTTCTCGGACTTCCCCGAACAGGGAACACCTGTGACTGAAGAGAGCTGCGTGGAGTTGTCTCTCGAGCTCCCCCACGCACTGACAATGGTTCCGGAATCCTGAGCCTGGGGAGGTTCCACCAAAGGTCGGCAGCGCGTGGAATTTAACGGAATTGCAAAGCTCGTCTCCCCTGAGGGTTTTCCTAATGTCTCTGTGCCAGGGAATGCTAGGGGGGTTTGAAGGAAATCCCAGTGGCAGAGGCTGCCTCCCCAAGGTCAGGAAAGTTATTTCTCGGACTTTCCCGGACAGGGATAACCTGTGACTGAAGAGAGCTGCGTGGAGTTGTCTCTCGAGCTCCCCCACGCAATGATAATGTTTCCGGAATCCTTACCGTGGGGAGGTACCTCCATTAGTCGGCAGCGCGTGGGTTCTAACGGAATGCCTAAGCTCGTCTCCCCTGAGAATTTTCCTAATGTCTCTGTGCCAGGGAAATCTTGGGGGATTTGCAGGAATTCCCAGTGGCCGAGGCTGCCTCCGCAATGTCAGGGAAGTTATTTCTCGGACTTCCCTAAACAGGGAACACCTGTGAATGAAGAGAGCTGCGTGGAGTTGTCTGTCGATCTCCCCTACGCACTGAAAATGTTTCTGGAATCCTGAGCGTTGGGAGGTTCCACCAACGGTCGGCAGCGCGTGGGTTCTAACGGAATGCCATAGCTCGTCTCCCCTGAGGGTTTTCCTAATATCTCTGTGCCAGGGAATGCTAGGGGTGTTTACAGGAAGTCCCAGGGACAGAGGCTGCCTCCCCAAGGTCAGAGAAGGTATTCCTCGGACTTCCCCGAACAGGGAACACCTGTGACTGAAGAGAGCTTCGTGGAGTTGTCTCTCGAGCTCCCCCACGCACTGACAATGGTTCCGTAATCCTGACGGTGGGGAGGTTCCACCAACGGTGGGCAGCGAGTGGGTTTTAACGGAATTGCAAAGCTCGTCTCCCCTGAGGGTTTTCCTAATATCTCTGTGCCAGGGAATGCTAGGGGTGTTTACAGGAAATCCCAGGGACAGAGGCTGCCTCCCCAAGGTCAGGGAAGTTATTTCTCGGACTTCCCCGAACAGGGAACACCTGTGACTGAAGAGAGCTGCGTGGAGTTGTCTCTCGAGCTCCCCCACGCGCTGACAATGGTTCCGGAATCCTGAGCGTGGGGAGGTTCCACCAACGGTCGGCAGCGCGTGGGTTCTAACGGAATGCCATAGCTCGTCTCCCCTGAGGGTTTTCCTAATGTCTCTGTGCCAGGGAATGCTAGGGGTGTTTACAGGAAGTCCCAGGGACAGAGGCTGCCTCCCCAAGGTCAGCGAAGGTATTCCTTGGACTTCCCCGAACAGGGAACACCTGTGACTGAAGAGAGCTGCGTGGAGTTGTCTCTCGAGCTCCCCCACGCACTGACAATGGTTCCGAATCCTGAGCGTGGGGAGGTTCCACCAACGGTCGGCAGCGCGTGGGTTCTAACGGAATGCCTAAGCTCGTCTCCCCTGAGGGTTTTCCTAATGTCTCTGTGCCAGGGAATGCTAGGGGTGTTTGCAGGAAATCCCAGGGACAGAGGCTGCCTCCCCAAGGTCAGGGAAGGTATTTCTCGGACTTCCCCGAACAGGGAACACCTGTGACTGAAGAGAGCTGCGTGGAGTTGTCTCTCCAACTCCCCGACGCACTGACAATGGCTCTGGAATCCTGACGGTGGGGAGGTTCCACCAACGGTGGGCAGCGAGTGGGTTCTAACGGAATTGCAAAGCTCGTCTCCCCTGAGGGTTTTCCAAGTGTCTCTATGCCTGGGAAGGCTAAGGGGGTTTGCAGGAAGTCCCAGGGACAGAGGTTGACTCAAAAGGTCAGGGAAGGTATTTCTCGGACTTCCCCGAACAGGGAACACCTGTGACTGAAGAGAGCTGCGTGGAGTTGTCTCTCGAGCTCCCCCACGCGCTGACATTGGTTCCGGAATCCTGAGAGTGGGGAGGTTCCACCAACGGTCGGCAGCGCGTGGGTTCTAACGGAATGCCTTAGCTCGTCTCCCCTGAGGATTTTCCTAATGTCTCTGTGCCAGGGAATGCTTGGGGGGTTTGCTGGAAGTCCCAGGGACAGAGGCTGCCTCCCCAAGGTCAGGGAAGATTTTTCTCTGACTTCCCCGAACAGGGAACAACTGTGACTGAAGAGAGCTGCGTGGAGTTGTCTCTCGAGCTCCCCCACGCACTGACAATTTTTCCGGAATCCTGAGCGTGAGGAGTTTCCACCAACGGTCGGCAGCGCGTGGGATCTAACGGAATTGCAAAGCTCGTCTCCCCTGAGGGTTTTCCTAATGTCTCTGTGCCAGGGAATGCTAGGGGGGTTTGAAGGAAGTCCCAGTGGCAGAGACTGCCTCCCCAAGGTCAGGAAAGGTATTTCTCGGACTTCCCCGGACAGGGAACACCTGTGACTGAAGAGAGCTGCGTGGAGTTGTCTCTCGAGCTCCCCCACGCACTGACAATGGTTCCGGAATCCTGAGCGTGGGGAGGTTCCACCAACGGTCGGCAGCGTGTGGGATCTAACGGAATTGCAAAGCTCGTCTCCCCTGAGGGTTTTCCTAATGTCTCTGTGCCAGGGAATGCTAGGGATGTTTGAAGGAAGTCCCAGTGGCAGAGGCTGCCTCCCCAAGGTCAGGAAAGGCATTTCTCGGACTTCCCCGGACAGGGAACACCTGTGACTGAGGAGAGCTGCGTGGAGTTGTCTCTCGAGCTCCCCCACGCTCTGACAATGGTTCCGGAATCCTGAGCGTGGGGAGGTTCCACCAACGGTCGGCAGCGCGTGGGTTCTAACGGAATGAATAAGCTCGTCTCCCCTGAGGATTTTCCTAATGTCTCTGTGCCAGGGAATGCTAGGGGGGTTTGAAGGAAGTCCCAGGGACAGAGGCTGCCTCCCCAAGGTCAGGGAAGGTATTTCTCGGACTTCCCCGAACAGGGAACACCTGTGACTGAAGAGAGCTGCGTGGAGTTGTCTCTCCACCTCCCTGACGCACTGACAATGGTTCCGGAATCCTGACGGTGGGGAGGTTCCACCAACGGTGGGCAGCGAGTGGGTTCTAACGGAATTGCAAAGCTCGTCTCCCCTGAGGGTTTTCCAAGTGTCTCTATGCCCGGGAAGGCTAGGGTGGTTTGCAGGAAGTCCCAGGGACAGAGGTTGCCTCCCAAGGTCAGGGAAGGTATTTCTCGGACTTCCCCGAACAGGGAACACCTGTGACTGAAGAGAGCTGCGTGGAGTTGTCTCTCGAGCTCCCCCACGCGCTGACAATGGTTCCGGAATCCTGAGCGTGGGGAGGTTCCACCAACGGTCGGCAGCGCGTGGAATCTAACGGAATTGCAAAGCTCGTCTCCCCTGAGGGTTTTCCTAATGTCTCTGGGCCAGGGAATGCTAGGGGTGTTTGCAGGAAGTCCCAGGGACAGAGGCTGCCTCCCCAAGGTCAGGGAAGATTTTTCTCGGACTTCCCCGAACAGGGAACACCTGTGACTGAAGAGAGCTGCGTGGAGTTGTCTCTCGAGCTCCCCCACGCACTGACAATGGTTCCGGAATCCTGAGCCTGGGGAGGTTCCACCAAAGGTCGGCAGCGCGTGGAATTTAACGGAATTGCAAAGCTCGTCTCCCCTGAGGGTTTTCCTAATGTCTCTGTGCCAGGGAATGCTAGGGGGGTTTGAAGGAAATCCCAGTGGCAGAGGCTGCCTCCCCAAGGTCAGGAAAGTTATTTCTCGGACTTTCCCGGACAGGGATAACCTGTGACTGAAGAGAGCTGCGTGGAGTTGTCTCTCGAGCTCCCCCACGCAATGATAATGTTTCCGGAATCCTTACCGTGGGGAGGTACCTCCATTAGTCGGCAGCGCGTGGGTTCTAACGGAATGCCTAAGCTCGTCTCCCCTGAGAATTTTCCTAATGTCTCTGTGCCAGGGAAATCTTGGGGGATTTGCAGGAATTCCCAGTGGCCGAGGCTGCCTCCCCAATGTCAGGGAAGTTATTTCTCGGACTTCCCTAAACAGGGAACACCTGTGAATGAAGAGAGCTGCGTGGAGTTGTCTGTCGATCTCCCCTACGCACTGAAAATGTTTCTGGAATCCTGAGCGTTGGGAGGTTCCACCAACGGTCGGCAGCGCGTGGGTTCTAACGGAATGCCATAGCTCGTCTCCCCTGAGGGTTTTCCTAATATCTCTGTGCCAGGGAATGCTAGGGGTGTTTACAGGAAGTCCCAGGGACAGAGGCTGCCTCCCCAAGGTCAGAGAAGGTATTCCTCGGACTTCCCCGAACAGGGAACACCTGTGACTGAAGAGAGCTTCGTGGAGTTGTCTCTCGAGCTCCCCCACGCACTGACAATGGTTCCGTAATCCTGACGGTGGGGAGGTTCCACCAATGGTGGGCAGCGAGTGGGTTTTAACGGAATTGCAAAGCTCGTCTCCCCTGAGGGTTTTCCTAATATCTCTGTGCCAGGGAATGCTAGGGGTGTTTACAGGAAGTCCCAGGGACAGAGGCTGCCTCCCCAAGGTCAGGGAAGTTATTTCTCGGACTTCCCCGAACAGGGAACACCTGTGACTGAAGAGAGCTGCGTGGAGTTGTCTCTCGAGCTCCCCGACGCAGTGACAATGGTTCCGGAATCCTGACGGTGGGGAGGTTCCACCAACGGTGGGCAGCGAGTGGGTTCTAACGGAATTGCAAAGCTCGTCTCCCCTGAGGGTTTTCCAAGTTTCTCTATGCCCGGCAAGGGTAGGGGGGTTTGCAGGAAGTCCCAGGGACTGAGGGTGCCTCCCAAGGTCAGGGAAGGTATTTCTCGGACTTCCCCGAACAGGGAACACCCGTAACTGAAGAGAGCTGCGTGGAGTTGTCTCTCGAGCTCCCCCACGCGCTGACAATGGTTCCGGAATCCTGAGCGTGGGGAGGTTCCACCAACGGTCGGCAGCGCGTGGGTTCTAACGGAATGCCATAGCTCGTCTCCCCTGAGGGTTTTCCTAATGTCTCTGTGCCAGGGAATGCTAGGGGTGTTTACAGGAAGTCCCAGGGACAGAGGCTGCCTCCCCAAGGTCAGCGAAGGTATTCCTTGGACTTCCCCGAACAGGGAACACCTGTGACTGAAGAGAGCTGCGTGGAGTTGTCTCTCGAGCTCCCCCACGCACTGACAATGGTTCCGAATCCTGAGCGTGGGGAGGTTCCACCAACGGTCGGCAGCGCGTGGGTTCTAACGGAATGCCTAAGCTCGTCTCCCCTGAGGGTTTTCCTAATGTCTCTGTGCCAGGGAATGCTAGGGGTGTTTGCAGGAAATCCCAGGGACAGAGGCTGCCTCCCCAAGGTCAGGGAAGGTATTTCTCGGACTTCCCCGAACAGGGAACACCTGTGACTGAAGAGAGCTGCGTGGAGTTGTCTCTCCAACTCCCCGACGCACTGACAATGGCTCCGGAATCCTGACGGTGGGGAGGTTCCACCAACGGTGGGCAGCGAGTGGGTTCTAACGGAATTGCAAAGCTCGTCTCCCCTGAGGGTTTTCCAAGTGTCTCTATGCCTGGGAAGGCTAAGGGGGTTTGCAGGAAGTCCCAGGGACAGAGGTTGACTGAAAAGGTCAGGGAAGGTATTTCTCGGACTTCCCCGAACAGGGAACACCTGTGACTGAAGAGAGCTGCGTGGAGTTGTCTCTCGAGCTCCCCCACGCGCTGACATTGGTTCCGGAATCCTGAGAGTGGGGAGGTTCCACCAACGGTCGGCAGCGCGTGGGTTCTAACGGAATGCCTTAGCTCGTCTCCCCTGAGGATTTTCCTAATGTCTCTGTGCCAGGGAATGCTTGGGGGGTTTGCTGGAAGTCCCAGGGACAGAGGCTGCCTCCCCAAGGTCAGGGAAGATTTTTCTCTGACTTCCCCGAACAGGGAACAACTGTGACTGAAGAGAGCTGCGTGGAGTTGTCTCTCGAGCTCCCCCACGCACTGACAATTTTTCCGGAATCCTGAGCGTGAGGAGTTTCCACCAACGGTCGGCAGCGCGTGGGATCTAACGGAATTGCAAAGCTCGTCTCCCCTGAGGGTTTTCCTAATGTCTCTGTGCCAGGGAATGCTAGGGGGGTTTGAAGGAAGTCCCAGTGGCAGAGACTGCCTCCCCAAGGTCAGGAAAGGTATTTCTCGGACTTCCCCGGACAGGGAACACCTGTGACTGAAGAGAGCTGCGTGGAGTTGTCTCTCGAGCTCCCCCACGCACTGACAATGGTTCCGGAATCCTGAGCGTGGGGAGGTTCCACCAACGGTCGGCAGCGTGTGGGATCTAACGGAATTGCAAAGCTCGTCTCCCCTGAGGGTTTTCCTAATGTCTCTGTGCCAGGGAATGCTAGGGATGTTTGAAGGAAGTCCCAGTGGCAGAGGCTGCCTCCCCAAGGTCAGGAAAGGCATTTCTCGGACTTCCCCGGACAGGGAACACCTGTGACTGAGGAGAGCTGCGTGGAGTTGTCTCTCGAGCTCCCCCACGCTCTGACAATGGTTCCGGAATCCTGAGCGTGGGGAGGTTCCACCAACGGTCGGCAGCGCGTGGGTTCTAACGGAATGAATAAGCTCGTCTCCCCTGAGGATTTTCCTAATGTCTCTGTGCCAGGGAATGCTAGGGGGGTTTGAAGGAAGTCCCAGGGACAGAGGCTGCCTCCCCAAGGTCAGGGAAGGTATTTCTCGGACTTCCCCGAACAGGGAACACCTGTGACTGAAGAGAGCTGCGTGGAGTTGTCTCTCCACCTCCCTGACGCACTGACAATGGTTCCGGAATCCTGACGGTGGGGAGGTTCCACCAACGGTGGGCAGCGAGTGGGTTCTAACGGAATTGCAAAGCTCGTCTCCCCTGAGGGTTTTCCAAGTGTCTCTATGCCCGGGAAGGCTAGGGTGGTTTGCAGGAAGTCCCAGGGACAGAGGTTGCCTCCCAAGGTCAGGGAAGGTATTTCTCGGACTTCCCCGAACAGGGAACACCTGTGACTGAAGAGAGCTGCGTGGAGTTGTCTCTCGAGCTCCCCCACGCGCTGACAATGGTTCCGGAATCCTGAGCGTGGGGAGGTTCCACCAACGGTCGGCAGCGCGTGGAATCTAACGGAATTGCAAAGCTCGTCTCCCCTGAGGGTTTTCCTAATGTCTCTGGGCCAGGGAATGCTAGGGGTGTTTGCAGGAAGTCCCAGGGACAGAGGCTGCCTCCCCAAGGTCAGGGAAGATTTTTCTCGGACTTCCCCGAACAGGGAACACCTGTGACTGAAGAGAGCTGCGTGGAGTTGTCTCTCGAGCTCCCCCACGCACTGACAATGGTTCCGGAATCCTGAGCCTGGGGAGGTTCCACCAAAGGTCGGCAGCGCGTGGAATTTAACGGAATTGCAAAGCTCGTCTCCCCTGAGGGTTTTCCTAATGTCTCTGTGCCAGGGAATGCTAGGGGGGTTTGAAGGAAATCCCAGTGGCAGAGGCTGCCTCCCCAAGGTCAGGAAAGTTATTTCTCGGACTTTCCCGGACAGGGATAACCTGTGACTGAAGAGAGCTGCGTGGAGTTGTCTCTCGAGCTCCCCCACGCAATGATAATGTTTCCGGAATCCTTACCGTGGGGAGGTACCTCCATTAGTCGGCAGCGCGTGGGTTCTAACGGAATGCCTAAGCTCGTCTCCCCTGAGAATTTTCCTAATGTCTCTGTGCCAGGGAAATCTTGGGGGATTTGCAGGAATTCCCAGTGGCCGAGGCTGCCTCCCCAATGTCAGGGAAGTTATTTCTCGGACTTCCCTAAACAGGGAACACCTGTGAATGAAGAGAGCTGCGTGGAGTTGTCTGTCGATCTCCCCTACGCACTGAAAATGTTTCTGGAATCCTGAGCGTTGGGAGGTTCCACCAACGGTCGGCAGCGCGTGGGTTCTAACGGAATGCCATAGCTCGTCTCCCCTGAGGGTTTTCCTAATATCTCTGTGCCAGGGAATGCTAGGGGTGTTTACAGGAAGTCCCAGGGACAGAGGCTGCCTCCCCAAGGTCAGAGAAGGTATTCCTTGGACTTCCCCGAACAGGGAACACCTGTGACTGAAGAGAGCTGCGTGGAGTTGTCTCTCGAGCTCCCCCACGCACTGACAATGGTTCCGAATCCTGAGCGTGGGGAGGTTCCACCAACGGTCGGCAGCGCGTGGGTTCTAACGGAATGCCTAAGCTCGTCTCCCCTGAGGGTTTTCCTAATGTCTCTGTGCCAGGGAATGCTAGGGGTGTTTGCAGGAAATCCCAGGGACAGAGGCTGCCTCCCCAAGGTCAGGGAAGGTATTTCTCGGACTTCCCCGAACAGGGAACACCTGTGACTGAAGAGAGCTGCGTGGAGTTGTCTCTCCAACTCCCCGACGCACTGACAATGGCTCCGGAATCCTGACGGTGGGGAGGTTCCACCAACGGTGGGCAGCGAGTGGGTTCTAACGGAATTGCAAAGCTCGTCTCCCCTGAGGGTTTTCCAAGTGTCTCTATGCCTGGGAATGCTAAGGGGGTTTGCAGGAAGTCCCAGGGACAGAGGTTGACTCAAAAGGTCAGGGAAGGTATTTCTCGGACTTCCCCGAACAGGGAACACCTGTGACTGAAGAGAGCTGCGTGGAGTTGTCTCTCGAGCTCCCCCACGCGCTGACATTGGTTCCGGAATCCTGAGCGTGGGGAGGTTCCACCAACGGTCGGCAGCGCGTGGGTTCTAACGGAATGCCTTAGCTCGTCTCCCCTGAGGATTTTCCTAATGTCTCTGTGCCAGGGAATGCTTGGGGGGTTTGCTGGAAGTCCCAGGGACAGAGGCTGCCTCCCCAAGGTCAGGGAAGATTTTTCTCTGACTTCCCCGAACAGGGAACAACTGTGACTGAAGAGAGCTGCGTGGAGTTGTCTCTCGAGCTCCCCCACGCACTGACAATTTTTCCGGAATCCTGAGCGTGAGGAGTTTCCACCAACGGTCGGCAGCGCGTGGGATCTAACGGAATTGCAAAGCTCGTCTCCCCTGAGGGTTTTCCTAATGTCTCTGTGCCAGGGAATGCTAGGGGGGTTTGAAGGAAGTCCCAGTGGCAGAGACTGCCTCCCCAAGGTCAGGAAAGGTATTTCTCGGACTTCCCCGGACAGGGAACACCTGTGACTGAAGAGAGCTGCGTGGAGTTGTCTCTCGAGCTCCCCCACGCACTGACAATGGTTCCGGAATCCTGAGCGTGGGGAGGTTCCACCAACGGTCGGCAGCGTGTGGGATCTAACGGAATTGCAAAGTTCGTCTCCCCTGAGGGTTTTCCAAATGTCTCTGGGCCAGGGAATGCTAGGGATGTTTGAAGGAAGTCCCAGTGGCAGAGGCTGCCTCCCCAAGGTCAGGAAAGGCATTTCTCGGACTTCCCCGGACAGGGAACACCTGTGACTGAGGAGAGCTGCGTGGAGTTGTCTCTCGAGCTCCCCCACGCTCTGACAATGGTTCCGGAATCCTGAGCGTGTGGAGGTTCCACCAACGGTCGGCAGCGCGTGGGTTCTAACGGAATGAATAAGCTCGTCTCCCCTGAGGATTTTCCTAATGTCTCTGTGCCAGGGAATGCTAGGGGGGTTTGAAGGAAGTCCCAGGGACAGAGGCTGCCTCCCCAAGGTCAGGGAAGGTATTTCTCGGACTTCCCCGAACAGGGAACACCTGTGACTGAAGAGAGCTGCGTGGAGTTGTCTCTCCACCTCCCTGACGCACTGACAATGGTTCCGGAATCCTGACGGTGGGGAGGTTCCACCAACGGTGGGCAGCGAGTGGGTTCTAACGGAAGTGCAAAGCTCGTCTCCCCTGAGGGTTTTCCAAGTGTCTCTATGCCCGGGAAGGCTAGGGTGGTTTGCAAGAAGTCCCAGGGACAGAGGTTGCCTCCCAAGGTCAGGGAAGGTATTTCTCGGACTTCCCCGAACAGGGAACACCTGTGACTGAAGAGAGCTGCGTGGAGTTGTCTCTCGAGCTCCCCCACGCGCTGACAATGGTTCCGGAATCCTGAGCGTGGGGAGGTTCCACCAACGGTCGGCAGCGCGTGGAATCTAACGGAATTGCAAAGCTCGTCTCCCCTGAGGGTTTTCCTAATGTCTCTGGGCCAGGGAATGCTAGGGGTGTTTGCAGGAAGTCCCAGGGACAGAGGCTGCCTCCCCAAGGTCAGGGAAGATTTTTCTCGGACTTCCCCGAACAGGGAACACCTGTGACTGAAGAGAGCTGCGTGGAGTTGTCTCTCGAGCTCCCCCACGCACTGACAATGGTTCCGGAATCCTGAGCCTGGGGAGGTTCCACCAAAGGTCGGCAGCGCGTGGAATCTAACGGAATTGCAAAGCTCGTCTCCCCTGAGGGTTTTCCTAATGTCTCTGTGCCAGGGAATGCTAGGGGGGTTTGAAGGAAATCCCAGTGGCAGAGGCTGCCTCCCCAAGGTCAGGAAAGTTATTTCTCGGACTTTCCCGGACAGGGATAACCTGTGACTGAAGAGAGCTGCGTGGAATTGTCTCTCGAGCTCCCCCACGCAATGATAATGTTTCCGGAATCCTTACCGTGGGGAGGTACCTCCATTAGTCGGCAGCGCGTGGGTTCTAACGGAATGCCTAAGCTCGTCTCCCCTGAGAATTTTCCTAATGTCTCTGTGCCAGGGAAATCTTGGGGGATTTGCAGGAATTCCCAGTGGCCGAGGCTGCCTCCCCAATGTCAGGGAAGTTATTTCTCGGACTTCCCTAAACAGGGAACACCTGTGAATGAAGAGAGCTGCGTGGAGTTGTCTGTCGATCTCCCCTACGCACTGAAAATGTTTCTGGAATCCTGAGCGTTGGGAGGTTCCACCAACGGTCGGCAGCGCGTGGGTTCTAACGGAATGCCATAGCTCGTCTCCCCTGAGGGTTTTCCTAATATCTCTGTGCCAGGGAATGCTAGGGGTGTTTACAGGAAGTCCCAGGGACAGAGGCTGCCTCCCCAAGGTCAGAGAAGGTATTCCTCGGACTTCCCCGAACAGGGAACACCTGTGACTGAAGAGAGCTTCGTGGAGTTGTCTCTCGAGCTCCCCCACGCACTGACAATGGTTCCGTAATCCTGACGGTGGGGAGGTTCCACCAACGGTGGGCAGCGAGTGGGTTTTAACGGAATTGCAAAGCTCGTCTCCCCTGAGGGTTTTCCTAATATCTCTGTGCCAGGGAATGCTAGGGGTGTTTACAGGAAGTCCCAGGGACAGAGGCTGCCTCCCCAAGGTCAGGGAAGTTATTTCTCGGACTTCCCCGAACAGGGAACACCTGTGACTGAAGAGAGCTGCGTGGAGTTGTCTCTCGAGCTCCCCGACGCAGTGACAATGGTTCCGGAATCCTGACGGTGGGGAGGTTCCACCAACGGTGGGCAGCGAGTGGGTTCTAACGGAATTGCAAAGCTCGTCTCCCCTGAGGGTTTTCCAAGTTTCTCTATGCCCGGCAAGGGTAGGGGGGTTTGCAGGAAGTCCCAGGGACTGAGGGTGCCTCCCAAGGTCAGGGAAGGTATTTCTCGGACTTCCCCGAACAGGGAACACCCGTAACTGAAGAGAGCTGCGTGGAGTTGTCTCTCGAGCTCCCCCACGCGCTGACAATGGTTCCGGAATCCTGAGCGTGGGGAGGTTCCACCAACGGTCGGCAGCGCGTGGGTTCTAACGGAATGCCATAGCTCGTCTCCCCTGAGGGTTTTCCTAATGTCTCTGTGCCAGGGAATGCTAGGGGTGTTTACAGGAAGTCCCAGGGACAGAGGCTGCCTCCCCAAGGTCAGCGAAGTTATTCCTTGGACTTCCCCGAACAGGGAACACCTGTGACTGAAGAGAGCTGCGTGGAGTTGTCTCTCGAGCTCCCCCACGCACTGACAATGGTTCCGAATCCTGAGCGTGGGGAGGTTCCACCAACGGTCGGCAGCGCGTGGGTTCTAACGGAATGCCTAAGCTCGTCTCCCCTGAGGGTTTTCCTAATGTCTCTGTGCCAGGGAATGCTAGGGGTGTTTGCAGGAAATCCCAGGGACAGAGGCTGCCTCCCCAAGGTCAGGGAAGGTATTTCTCGGACTTCCCCGAACAGGGAACACCTGTGACTGAAGAGAGCTGCGTGGAGTTGTCTCTCCAACTCCCCGACGCACTGACAATGGCTCCGGAATCCTGACGGTGGGGAGGTTCCACCAACGGTGGGCAGCGAGTGGGTTCTAACGGAATTGCAAAGCTCGTCTCCCCTGAGGGTTTTCCAAGTGTCTCTATGCCTGGGAAGGCTAAGGGGGTTTGCAGGAAGTCCCAGGGACAGAGGTTGACTCAAAAGGTCAGGGAAGGTATTTCTCGGACTTCCCCGAACAGGGAACACCTGTGACTGAAGAGAGCTGCGTGGAGTTGTCTCTCGAGCTCCCCCACGCGCTGACATTGGTTCCGGAATCCTGAGAGTGGGGAGGTTCCACCAACGGTCGGCAGCGCGTGGGTTCTAACGGAATGCCTTAGCTCGTCTCCCCTGAGGATTTTCCTAATGTCTCTGTGCCAGGGAATGCTTGGGGGGTTTGCTGGAAGTCCCAGGGACAGAGGCTGCCTCCCCAAGGTCAGGGAAGATTTTTCTCTGACTTCCCCGAACAGGGAACAACTGTGACTGAAGAGAGCTGCGTGGAGTTGTCTCTCGAGCTCCCCCACGCACTGACAATTTTTCCGGAATCCTGAGCGTGAGGAGTTTCCACCAACGGTCGGCAGCGCGTGGGATCTAACGGAATTGCAAAGCTCGTCTCCCCTGAGGGTTTTCCTAATGTCTCTGTGCCAGGGAATGCTAGGGGGGTTTGAAGGAAGTCCCAGTGGCAGAGACTGCCTCCCCAAGGTCAGGAAAGGTATTTCTCGGACTTCCCCGGACAGGGAACACCTGTGACTGAAGAGAGCTGCGTGGAGTTGTCTCTCGAGCTCCCCCACGCACTGACAATGGTTCCGGAATCCTGAGCGTGGGGAGGTTCCACCAACGGTCGGCAGCGTGTGGGATCTAACGGAATTGCAAAGCTCGTCTCCCCTGAGGGTTTTCCTAATGTCTCTGTGCCAGGGAATGCTAGGGATGTTTGAAGGAAGTCCCAGTGGCAGAGGCTGCCTCCCCAAGGTCAGGAAAGGCATTTCTCGGACTTCCCCGGACAGGGAACACCTGTGACTGAGGAGAGCTGCGTGGAGTTGTCTCTCGAGCTCCCCCACGCTCTGACAATGGTTCCGGAATCCTGAGCGTGGGGAGGTTCCACCAACGGTCGGCAGCGCGTGGGTTCTAACGGAATGAATAAGCTCGTCTCCCCTGAGGATTTTCCTAATGTCTCTGTGCCAGGGAATGCTAGGGGGGTTTGAAGGAAGTCCCAGGGACAGAGGCTGCCTCCCCAAGGTCAGGGAAGGTATTTCTCGGACTTCCCCGAACAGGGAACACCTGTGACTGAAGAGAGCTGCGTGGAGTTGTCTCTCCACCTCCCTGACGCACTGACAATGGTTCCGGAATCCTGACGGTGGGGAGGTTCCACCAACGGTGGGCAGCGAGTGGGTTCTAACGGAATTGCAAAGCTCGTCTCCCCTGAGGGTTTTCCAAGTGTCTCTATGCCCGGGAAGGCTAGGGTGGTTTGCAGGAAGTCCCAGGGACAGAGGTTGCCTCCCAAGGTCAGGGAAGGTATTTCTCGGACTTCCCCGAACAGGGAACACCTGTGACTGAAGAGAGCTGCGTGGAGTTGTCTCTCGAGCTCCCCCACGCGCTGACAATGGTTCCGGAATCCTGAGCGTGGGGAGGTTCCACCAACGGTCGGCAGCGCGTGGAATCTAACGGAATTGCAAAGCTCGTCTCCCCTGAGGGTTTTCCTAATGTCTCTGGGCCAGGGAATGCTAGGGGTGTTTGCAGGAAGTCCCAGGGACAGAGGCTGCCTCCCCAAGGTCAGGGAAGATTTTTCTCGGACTTCCCCGAACAGGGAACACCTGTGACTGAAGAGAGCTGCGTGGAGTTGTCTCTCGAGCTCCCCCACGCACTGACAATGGTTCCGGAATCCTGAGCCTGGGGAGGTTCCACCAAAGGTCGGCAGCGCGTGGAATTTAACGGAATTGCAAAGCTCGTCTCCCCTGAGGGTTTTCCTAATGTCTCTGTGCCAGGGAATGCTAGGGGGGTTTGAAGGAAATCCCAGTGGCAGAGGCTGCCTCCCCAAGGTCAGGAAAGTTATTTCTCGGACTTTCCCGGACAGGGATAACCTGTGACTGAAGAGAGCTGCGTGGAGTTGTCTCTCGAGCTCCCCCACGCAATGATAATGTTTCCGGAATCCTTACCGTGGGGAGGTACCTCCATTAGTCGGCAGCGCGTGGGTTCTAACGGAATGCCTAAGCTCGTCTCCCCTGAGAATTTTCCTAATGTCTCTGTGCCAGGGAAATCTTGGGGGATTTGCAGGAATTCCCAGTGGCCGAGGCTGCCTCCCCAATGTCAGGGAAGTTATTTCTCGGACTTCCCTAAACAGGGAACACCTGTGAATGAAGAGAGCTGCGTGGAGTTGTCTGTCGATCTCCCCTACGCACTGAAAATGTTTCTGGAATCCTGAGCGTTGGGAGGTTCCACCAACGGTCGGCAGCGCGTGGGTTCTAACGGAATGCCATAGCTCGTCTCCCCTGAGGGTTTTCCTAATATCTCTGTGCCAGGGAATGCTAGGGGTGTTTACAGGAAGTCCCAGGGACAGAGGCTGCCTCCCCAAGGTCAGAGAAGGTATTCCTCGGACTTCCCCGAACAGGGAACACCTGTGACTGAAGAGAGCTTCGTGGAGTTGTCTCTCGAGCTCCCCCACGCACTGACAATGGTTCCGTAATCCTGACGGTGGGGAGGTTCCACCAACGGTGGGCAGCGAGTGGGTTTTAACGGAATTGCAAAGCTCGTCTCCCCTGAGGGTTTTCCTAATATCTCTGTGCCAGGGAATGCTAGGGGTGTTTACAGGAAGTCCCAGGGACAGAGGCTGCCTCCCCAAGGTCAGGGAAGTTATTTCTCGGACTTCCCCGAACAGGGAACACCTGTGACTGAAGAGAGCTGCGTGGAGTTGTCTCTCGAGCTCCCCGACGCAGTGACAATGGTTCCGGAATCCTGACGGTGGGGAGGTTCCACCAACGGTGGGCAGCGAGTGGGTTCTAACGGAATTGCAAAGCTCGTCTCCCCTGAGGGTTTTCCAAGTTTCTCTATGCCCGGCAAGGGTAGGGGGGTTTGCAGGAAGTCCCAGGGACTGAGGGTGCCTCCCAAGGTCAGGGAAGGTATTTCTCGGACTTCCCCGAACAGGGAACACCCGTAACTGAAGAGAGCTGCGTGGAGTTGTCTCTCGAGCTCCCCCACGCGCTGACAATGGTTCCGGAATCCTGAGCGTGGGGAGGTTCCACCAACGGTCGGCAGCGCGTGGGTTCTAACGGAATGCCATAGCTCGTCTCCCCTGAGGGTTTTCCTAATGTCTCTGTGCCAGGGAATGCTAGGGGTGTTTACAGGAAGTCCCAGGGACAGAGGCTGCCTCCCCAAGGTCAGCGAAGGTATTCCTTGGACTTCCCCGAACAGGGAACACCTGTGACTGAAGAGAGCTGCGTGGAGTTGTCTCTCGAGCTCCCCCACGCACTGACAATGGTTCCGAATCCTGAGCGTGGGGAGGTTCCACCAACGGTCGGCAGCGCGTGGGTTCTAACGGAATGCCTAAGCTCGTCTCCCCTGAGGGTTTTCCTAATGTCTCTGTGCCAGGGAATGCTAGGGGTGTTTGCAGGAAATCCCAGGGACAGAGGCTGCCTCCCCAAGGTCAGGGAAGGTATTTCTCGGACTTCCCCGAACAGGGAACACCTGTGACTGAAGAGAGCTGCGTGGAGTTGTCTCTCCAACTCCCCGACGCACTGACAATGGCTCCGGAATCCTGACGGTGGGGAGGTTCCACCAACGGTGGGCAGCGAGTGGGTTCTAACGGAATTGCTAAGCTCGTCTCCCCTGAGGGTTTTCCAAGTGTCTCTATGCCTGGGAAGGCTAAGGGGGTTTGCAGGAAGTCCCAGGGACAGAGGTTGACTCAAAAGGTCAGGGAAGGTATTTCTCGGACTTCCCCGAACAGGGAACACCTGTGACTGAAGAGAGCTGCGTGGAGTTGTCTCTCGAGCTCCCCCACGCGCTGACATTGGTTCCGGAATCCTGAGCGTGGGGAGGTTCCACCAACGGTCGGCAGCGCGTGGGTTCTAACGGAATGCCTTAGCTCGTCTCCCCTGAGGATTTTCCTAATGTCTCTGTGCCAGGGAATGCTTGGGGGGTTTGCTGGAAGTCCCAGGGACAGAGGCTGCCTCCCCAAGGTCAGGGAAGATTTTTCTCTGACTTCCCCGAACAGGGAACAACTGTGACTGAAGAGAGCTGCGTGGAGTTGTCTCTCGAGCTCCCCCACGCACTGACAATTTTTCCGGAATCCTGAGCGTGAGGAGTTTCCACCAACGGTCGGCAGCGCGTGGGATCTAACGGAATTGCAAAGCTCGTCTCCCCTGAGGGTTTTCCTAATGTCTCTGTGCCAGGGAATGCTAGGGGGGTTTGAAGGAAGTCCCAGTGGCAGAGACTGCCTCCCCAAGGTCAGGAAAGGTATTTCTCGGACTTCCCCGGACAGGGAACACCTGTGACTGAAGAGAGCTGCGTGGAGTTGTCTCTCGAGCTCCCCCACGCACTGACAATGGTTCCGGAATCCTGAGCGTGGGGAGGTTCCACCAACGGTCGGCAGCGTGTGGGATCTAACGGAATTGCAAAGTTCGTCTCCCCTGAGGGTTTTCCAAATGTCTCTGGGCCAGGGAATGCTAGGGATGTTTGAAGGAAGTCCCAGTGGCAGAGGCTGCCTCCCCAAGGTCAGGAAAGGCATTTCTCGGACTTCCCCGGACAGGGAACACCTGTGACTGAGGAGAGCTGCGTGGAGTTGTCTCTCGAGCTCCCCCACGCTCTGACAATGGTTCCGGAATCCTGAGCGTGGGGAGGTTCCACCAACGGTCGGCAGCGCGTGGGTTCTAACGGAATGAATAAGCTCGTCTCCCCTGAGGATTTTCCTAATGTCTCTGTGCCAGGGAATGCTAGGGGGGTTTGAAGGAAGTCCCAGGGACAGAGGCTGCCTCCCCAAGGTCAGGGAAGGTATTTCTCGGACTTCCCCGAACAGGGAACACCTGTGACTGAAGAGAGCTGCGTGGAGTTGTCTCTCCACCTCCCTGACGCACTGACAATGGTTCCGGAATCCTGACGGTGGGGAGGTTCCACCAACGGTGGGCAGCGAGTGGGTTCTAACGGAATTGCAAAGCTCGTCTCCCCTGAGGGTTTTCCAAGTGTCTCTATGCCCGGGAAGGCTAGGGTGGTTTGCAAGAAGTCCCAGGGACAGAGGTTGCCTCCCAAGGTCAGGGAAGGTATTTCTCGGACTTCCCCGAACAGGGAACACCTGTGACTGAAGAGAGCTGCGTGGAGTTGTCTCTCGAGCTCCCCCACGCGCTGACAATGGTTCCGGAATCCTGAGCGTGGGGAGGTTCCACCAACGGTCGGCAGCGCGTGGAATCTAACGGAATTGCAAAGCTCGTCTCCCCTGAGGGTTTTCCTAATGTCTCTGGGCCAGGGAATGCTAGGGGTGTTTGCAGGAAGTCCCAGGGACAGAGGCTGCCTCCCCAAGGTCAGGGAAGATTTTTCTCGGACTTCCCCGAACAGGGAACACCTGTGACTGAAGAGAGCTGCGTGGAGTTGTCTCTCGAGCTCCCCCACGCACTGACAATGGTTCCGGAATCCTGAGCCTGGGGAGGTTCCACCAAAGGTCGGCAGCGCGTGGAATCTAACGGAATTGCAAAGCTCGTCTCCCCTGAGGGTTTTCCTAATGTCTCTGTGCCAGGGAATGCTAGGGGGGTTTGAAGGAAATCCCAGTGGCAGAGGCTGCCTCCCCAAGGTCAGGAAAGTTATTTCTCGGACTTTCCCGGACAGGGATAACCTGTGACTGAAGAGAGCTGCGTGGAGTTGTCTCTCGAGCTCCCCCACGCAATGATAATGTTTCCGGAATCCTTACCGTGGGGAGGTACCTCCATTAGTCGGCAGCGCGTGGGTTCTAACGGAATGCCTAAGCTCGTCTCCCCTGAGAATTTTCCTAATGTCTCTGTGCCAGGGAAATCTTGGGGGATTTGCAGGAATTCCCAGTGGCCGAGGCTGCCTCCCCAATGTCAGGGAAGTTATTTCTCGGACTTCCCTAAACAGGGAACACCTGTGAATGAAGAGAGCTGCGTGGAGTTGTCTGTCGATCTCCCCTACGCACTGAAAATGTTTCTGGAATCCTGAGCGTTGGGAGGTTCCACCAACGGTCGGCAGCGCGTGGGTTCTAACGGAATGCCATAGCTCGTCTCCCCTGAGGGTTTTCCTAATATCTCTGTGCCAGGGAATGCTAGGGGTGTTTACAGGAAGTCCCAGGGACAGAGGCTGCCTCCCCAAGGTCAGAGAAGGTATTCCTCGGACTTCCCCGAACAGGGAACACCTGTGACTGAAGAGAGCTTCGTGGAGTTGTCTCTCGAGCTCCCCCACGTACTGACAATGGTTCCGTAATCCTGACGGTGGGGAGGTTCCACCAACGGTGGGCAGCGAGTGGGTTTTAACGGAATTGCAAAGCTCGTCTCCCCTGAGGGTTTTCCTAATATCTCTGTGCCAGGGAATGCTAGGGGTGTTTACAGGAAGTCCCAGGGACAGAGGCTGCCTCCCCAAGGTCAGAGAAGGAATTCCTCGGACTTCCCCGAACAGGGAACACCTGTGACTGAAGAGAGCTGCGTGGAGTTGTCTCTCGAGCTCCCCCACGCACTGACAATGTTTCCGGAATCCTGAGCTTGGGGAGGTTCCCCCAACGGTCGGCAGCGCGTGGGTTCTAACGGAATGCCTAAGCTCGTCTCCCCTGAGTGTTTTCCTAATGTCTCTGTGCCAGGGAATGCTAGGGGTGTTTGCAGGAAATCCCAGGGACAGAGGCTGCCTCCCCAAGGTCAGGGAAGGTATTTCTCGGACTTCCCCGAACAGGGAACACCTGTGACTGAAGAGAGCTGCGTGGAGTTGTCTCTCGAGCTCCCCCACGCACTGACAATTGTTCCGGAATCCTGAGCGTGAGGAGGTTCCACCAACGGTCGGCAGCGCGTGTGATCTAACGGAATTGCAAAGCTCGTCTCCCCTGAGGGTTTTCCTAATGTCTCTGTGCCAGGGAATGCTAGGGGGGTTTGAAGGAATTCCCAGTGGCAGAGACTGCCTCCCCAAGGTCAGGAAAGGTATTTCTCGGACTTCCCCGGACAGGGAACACCTGTGACTGAAGAGAGCTGCGTGGAGTTGTCTCTCGAGCTCCCCCACGCGCTGACAATGGTTCCGGAATCCTGACGGTGGGGAGGTTCCACCAACGGTGGGCAGCGAGTGGGTTCTAACGGAATTGCAAAGCTCGTCTCCCCTGAGGGTTTTCCAAGTTTCTCTATGCCCGGCAAGGGTAGGGGGGTTTGCAGGAAGTCCCAGGGACTGAGGGTGCCTCCCAAGGTCAGGGAAGGTATTTCTCGGACTTCCCCGAACAGGGAACACCCGTAACTGAAGAGAGCTGCGTGGAGTTGTCTCTCGAGCTCCCCCACGCGCTGACAATGGTTCCGGAATCCTGAGCGTGGGGAGGTTCCACCAACGGTCGGCAGCGCGTGGGTTCTAACGGAATGCCATAGCTCGTCTCCCCTGAGGGTTTTCCTAATGTCTCTGTGCCAGGGAATGCTAGGGGTGTTTACAGGAAGTCCCAGGGACAGAGGCTGCCTCCCCAAGGTCAGAGAAGGTATTCCTTGGACTTCCCCGAACAGGGAACACCTGTGACTGAAGAGAGCTGCGTGGAGTTGTCTCTCGAGCTCCCCCACGCACTGACAATGGTTCCGAATCCTGAGCGTGGGGAGGTTCCACCAAGGGTCGGCAGCGCGTGGGTTCTAACGGAATGCCTAAGCTCGTCTCCCCTGAGGGTTTTCCTAAAGTCTCTGTGCCAGGGAATGCTAGGGGTGTTTGCAGGAAATCCCAGGGACAGAGGCTGCCTCCCCAAGGTCTGGGAAGTTATTTCTCGGACTTCCCCGAACAGGGAACACCTGTGACTGAAGAGAGCTGCGTGGAGTTGTCTCTCCAACTCCCCGACGCACTGACAATGGCTCCGGAATCCTGATGGTGGGGAGGTTCCACCAACGGTGGGCAGCGAGTGGGTTCTAACGGAATTGCAAAGCTCGTCTCCCCTGAGGGTTTTCCAAGTGTCTCTATGTCTGGGAAAGCTAGGGGGGTTTGCAGGATGTCCCAGGGACAGAGGTTGACTCAAAAGGTCAGGGAAGGTATTTCTCGGACTTCCCCGAACAGGGAACACCTGTGACTGAAGAGAGCTGCGTGGAGTTGTCTCTCGAGCTCCCCCACGCGCTGACATTGGTTCCGGAATCCTGAGCGTGGGGAGGTTCCACCAACGGTCGGCAGCGCGTGGGTTCTAACGGAATGCCTTAGCTCGTCTCCCCTGAGGGTTTTCCTAATGTCTCTGTGCCAGGGAATGCTAGGGGGGTTTGAAGGAAGTCCCAGTGGCAGAGACTGCCTCCCCAAGGTCAGGAAAGGTATTTCTCGGACTTCCCCGGACAGGGAACACCTGTGACTGAAGAGAGCTGCGTGGAGTTTTCTCTCGAGCTCCCCCACGCACTGACAATGGTTCCGGAATCCTGAGCGTGGGGAGGTTCCACCAACGGTCGGCAGCGTGTGGGATCTAACGGAATTGCAAAGCTCGTCTCCCCTGAGGGTTTTCCTAATGTCTCTGTGCCAGGGAATGCTAGGGATGTTTGAAGGAAGTCCCAGTGGCAGAGGCTGCCTCCCCAAGGTCAGGAAAGGCATTTCAAAGACTTCCCCGGACAGGGAACACCTGTGACTGAGGAGAGCTGCGTGGAGTTGTCTCTCGAGCTCCCCCACGCTCTGACAATGGTTCCGGAATCCTGAGCGTGGGGAGGTTCCACCAACGGTCGGCAGCGCGTGGGTTCTAACGGAATGAATAAGCTCGTCTCCCCTGAGGATTTTCCTTATGTCTCTGTGCCAGGGAATGCTAGGGGAGTTTGAAGGAAGTCCCAGGGACAGAGGCTGCCTCCCCAAGGTCAGGGAAGTTATTTCTCGGACTTCCCCGAACAGGGAACACCTGTGACTGAAGAGAGCTGCGTGGAGGTGTCTCTCCACCTCCCTGACGCACTGACAATGGTTCCGGAATCCTGACGGTGGGGAGGTTCCACCAACGGTGGGCAGCGAGTGGGTTCTAACGGAATTGCAAAGCTCGTCTCCCCTGAGGGTTTTCCAAGTGTCTCTATGCCCGGGAAGGCTAGGGTGGTTTGCAGGAAGTCCCAGGGACAGAGGTTGCCTCCCAAGGTCAGGGAAGGTATTTCTCGGACTTCCCCGAACAGGGAACACCTGTGACTGAAGAGAGCGGCGTGGAGTTCTCTCTCGAGCTCCCCCACGCGCTGACAATGGTTCCGGAATCCTGAGCGTGGGGAGGATCCACCAACGGTCGGCAGGGCGTGGGTTCTAACGGAATGCCTTAGCTCGTCTCCCCTGAGGGTTTTCCTAATGTCTCTGGGCCAGGGAATGCTAGGGGTGTTTGCAGGAAGTCCCAGGGCCAGAGGCTGCCTCCCCAAGGTCAGGGAAGATTTTTCTCGGACTTCCCCGAACAGGGAACACCTGTGACTGAAGAGAGCTGCGTGGAGTTGTCTCTCGAGCTCCCCCACGCACTGACAATGGTTCCGGAATCCTGAGCCTGGGGAGGTTCCACCAAAGGTCGGCAGCGCGTGGAATCTAACGGAATTGCAAAGCTCGTCTCCCCTGAGGGTTTTCCTAATGTCTCTGTGCCAGGGAATGCTAGGGGGGTTTGAAGGAATTCCCAGTGGCAGAGGCTGCCTCCCCAAGGTCAGGAAAGTTATTTCTCGGACTTTCCCGGACAGGGATAACCTGTGACTGAAGAGAGCTGCGTGGAGTTGTCTCTCGAGCTCCCCCACGCAATGATAATGTTTCCGGAATCCTTACCGTGGGGAGGTACCTCCATTAGTCGGCAGCGCGTGGGTTCTAACGGAATGCCTAAGCTCGTCTCCCCTGAGAATTTTCCTAATGTCTCTGTGCCAGGGAAATCTTGGGGGATTTGCAGGAATTCCCAGTGGCCGAGGCTGCCTCCCCAATGTCAGGGAAGTTATTTCTCGGACTTCCCTAAACAGGGAACACCTGTGACTGAAGAGAGCTGCGTGGAGTTGTCTGTCGAGCTCCCCCACGCACTGACAATGGTTCCGGAATCCTGAGCGTGGGGAGGTTCCACCAACGGTCGGCAGCGCGCGGGTTCTAACGGAATGCCTAAGCTCGTCTCCCCTGAGGGTTTTCCTAATGTCTCTGTGCCAGGGAATGCTAGGGGTGTTTGCAGGAAATCCCAGGGACAGAGGCTGCCTCCCCAAGGTCAGGGAAGGTATTTCTCGGACTTCCACGAACAGGGAACACCTGTGACTGAAGAGAGCTGCGTGGAGATGTCTCTCCACCTCCCCGACGCACTGACAATGTTTCCGGAATCCTGACGGTGGGGAGGTTCCACCAACGGTGGGCAACGAGTGGGTTCTAACGGAATTGCAAAGCTCGTCTCCCCTGAGGGTTTTCCAAGTGTCTCTATGCCTGGGAAGGCTAGGGGGGTTTGCAGGAAGTCCCAGGGACAGAGGTTGACTCAAAAGGTCAGGGAAGGTATTTCTCGGACTTCCCCGAACAGGGAACACCTGTGACTGAAGAGAGCTGCGTGGAGTTGTCTCTCGAGCTCCCCCACGCGCTGACATTGGTTCCGGAATCCTGAGCGTGGGGAGGTTCCACCAACGGTCGGCAGCGCGTGGGATCTAACGGAATTGCAAAGCTCGTCTCCCCTGAGGGTTTTCCTAATGTCTCTGTGCCAGGGAATGCTAGGGGCGTTTGCAGGAAGTCCCAGTGGCAAAGGCTGCCTCCCCAAGGTCAGAGAAGTTATTTCTCGGACTTCCCCGAACAGGGAACACCTGTGACTGAAGAGAGCTGCGTGGAGTTGTCTCTCGAGCTCCCCGACGCAGTGACAATGGTTCCGGAATCCTGACGGTGGGGAGGTTCCACCAACGGTGGGCAGCGAGTGGGTTCTAACGGAATTGCAAAGCTCGTCTCCCCTGAGGGTTTTCCAAGTTTCTCTATGCCCGGCAAGGGTAGGGGGGTTTGCAGGAAGTCCCAGGGACTGAGGGTGCCTCCCAAGGTCTGGGAAGGTATTTCTCGGACTTCCCCGAACAGGGAACACCCGTAACTGAAGAGAGCTGCGTGGAGTTGTCTCTCGAGCTCCCCCACGCGCTGACAATGGTTCCGGAATCCTGAGCGTGGGGAGGTTCCACCAACGGTCGGCAGCGCGTGGGTTCTAACGGAATGCCATAGCTCGTCTCCCCTGAGGGTTTTCCTAATGTCTCTGTGCCAGGGAATGCTAGGGGTGTTTACAGGAAGTCCCAGGGACAGAGGCTGCCTCCCCAAAGTCAGAGAAGGTATTCCTTGGACTTCCCCGAACAGGGAACACCTGTGACTGAAGAGAGCTGAGTGGAGTTGTCTCTCGAGCTCCCCCACGCACTGACAATGGTTCCGAATCCTGAGCGTGGGGAGGTTCCACCAACGGTCGGCAGCGCTTGGGCTCTAACGGAATGCCTAAGCTCGTCTCCCCTGAGGGTTTTCCTAATGTCTCTGTGCCAGGGAATGCTAGGGGTGTTTGCAGGAAATCCCAGGGACAGAGGCTGCCTCCCCAAGGTCAGGGAAGGTATTTCTCGGACTTCCCCGAACAGGGAACACCTGTGACTGAAGAGAGCTGCGTGGAGTTGTCTCTCCAACTCCCCGACGCACTGACAATGGCTCCGGAATCCTGACGGTGGGGAGGTTCCACCAACGGTGGGCAGCGAGTGGGTTCTAACGGAATTGCAAAGCTCGTCTCCCCTGAGGGTTTTCCAAGTGTCTCTATGCCTGGGAAGGCTAGGGGGGTTTGCAGGAAGTCCCAGGGACAGAGGTTGACTCAAAAGGTCAGGGAAGGTATTTCTCGGACTTCCCCGAACAGGGAACACCTGTGACTGAAGAGAGCTGCGTGGAGTTGTCTCTCGAGCTCCCCCACGCGCTGACATTGGTTCCGGAATCCTGAGCGTGGGGAGGTTCCACCAACGGTCGGCAGCGCGTGGGTTCTAACGGAATGCCTTAGCTCGTCTCCCCTGAGGATTTTCCTAATGTCTCTGTGCCAGGGAATGCTTGGGGGTTTTGCTGGAAGTCCCAGGGACAGAGGCTGCCTCCCCAAGGTCAGGGAAGATTTTTCTCGGACTTCCCCGAACAGGGAACACCTGTGACTGAAGAGAGCTGCGTGGAGTTGTCTCTCGAGCTCCCCCACGCACTGACAATTTTTCCGGAATCCTGAGCGTGAGGAGTTTCCACCAACGGTCGGCAGCGCGTGGGATCTAACGGAATTGCAAAGCTCGTCTCCCCTGAGGGTTTTCCTAATGTCTCTGTGCCAGGGAATGCTAGGGGGGTTTGAAGGAAGTCCCAGTGGCAGAGACTGCCTCCCCAAGGTCAGGAAAGGTATTTCTCGGACTTCCCCGGACAGGGAACACCTGTGAATGAAGAGAGCTGCGTGGAGTTGTCTCTCGAGCTCCCCCACGCACTGACAATGGTTCCGGAATCCTGAGCGTGGGGAGGTTCCACCAACGGTCGGCAGCGTGTGGGATCTAACGGAATTGCAAAGCTCGTCTCCCCTGAGGGTTTTCCTAATATCTCTGTGCCAGGGAATGCTAGGGATGTTTGAAGGAAGTCCCAGTGGCAGAGGCTGCCTCCCCAAGGTCAGGAAAGGCATTTCTCGGACTTCCCCGGACAGGGAACACCTGTGACTGAGGAGAGCTGCGTGGAGTTGTCTCTCGAGCTCCCCCACGCTCTGACAATGGTTCCGGAATCCTGAGCGTGGGGAGGTTCCACCAACGGTCGGCAGCGCGTGGGTTCTAACGGAATGAATAAGCTCGTCTCCCCTGAGGATTTTCCTAATGTCTCTGTGCCAGGGAATGCTAGGGGGGTTTGAAGGAATTCCCAGGGACAGAGGCTGCCTCCCCATGGTCAGGGAAGGTATTTCTCGGACTTCCCCGAACAGGGAACACCTGTGACTGAAGAGAGCTGCGTGGAGTTGTCTCTCCACCTCCCTGACGCACTGACAATTGTTCCGGAATCCTGACGGTGGGGAGGTTCCACCAACGGTGGGCAGCGAGTGGGTTCTAACGGAATTGCAAAGCTCGTCTCCCCTGAGGGTTTTCCAAGTGTCTCTATGCCCGGGAAGTCTAGGGTGGTTTGCAGGAAGTCCCAGGGACAGAGGTTGCCTCCCAAGGTCAGGGAAGGTATTTCTCGGACTTCCCCGAACAGGGAACACCTGTGACTGAAGAGAGCTGCGTGGAGTTGTCTCTCGAGCTCCCCCACGCGCTGACAATGGTTCCGGAATCCTGAGCGTGGGGAGGTTCCACCAACGGTCGGCAGGGCGTGGGTTCTAACGGAATGCCTTAGCTCGTCTCCCCTGAGGGTTTTCCTAATGTCTCTGGGCCAGGGAATGCTAGGGGTGTTTGCAGGAAGTCCCAGGGACAGAGGCTGCCTCCCCAAGGTCAGGGAAGATTTTTCTCGGACTTCCCCGAACAGGGAACACCTGTGACTGAAGAGAGCTGCGTGGAGTTGTCTCTCGAGCTCCCCCACGCACTGACAATGGTTCCGGAATCCTGAGCCTGGGGAGGTTCCACCAAAGGTCGGCAGCGCGTGGAATCTAACGGAATTGCAAAGCTCGTCTCCCCTGAGGGTTTTCCTAATGTCTCTGTGCCAGGGAATGCTAGGGGGGTTTGAAGGAAATCCCAGTGGCAGAGGCTGCCTCCCCAAGGTCAGGAAAGTTATTTCTCGGACTTTCCCGGACAGGGATAACCTGTGACTGAAGAGAGCTGCGTGGAGTTGTCTCTCGAGCTCCCCCACGCAATGATAATGTTTCCGGAATCCTTACCGTGGGGAGGTACCTCCATTAGTCGGCAGCGCGTGGGTTCTAACGGAATGCCTAAGCTCGTCTCCCCTGAGAATTTTCCTAATGTCTCTGTGCCAGGGAAATCTTGGGGGATTTGCAGGAATTCCCAGTGGCCGAGGCTGCCTCCCCAATGTCAGGGAAGTTATTTCTCGGACTTCCCTAAACAGGGAACACCTGTGAATGAAGAGAGCTGCGTGGAGTTGTCTGTCGATCTCCCCTACGCACTGAAAATGTTTCTGGAATCCTGAGCGTTGGGAGGTTCCACCAACGGTCGGCAGCGTGTGGGTTCTAACGGAATGCCATAGCTCGTCTCCCCTGAGGGTTTTCCTAATGTCTCTGTGCCAGGGAATGCTAGGGGTGTTTACAGGAAGTCCCAGGGACAGAGGCTGCCTCCCCAAGGTCAGAGAAGGTATTCCTCGGACTTCCCCGAACAGGGAACACCTGTGACTGAAGAGAGCTGCGTGGAGTTGTCTCTCGAGCTCCCCCACGCACTGACAATGGTTCCGGAATCCTGAGCGTGGGGTGGTTCCACCAACGGTCGGCAGCGCGTGGGTTCTAACGGAATGCCTAAGCTCGTCTCCCCTGAGGGTTTTCCTAATGTCTCTGTGCCAGGGAATGCTAGGGGTGTTTGCAGGAAATCCCAGGGACAGAGGCTGCCTCCCCAAGATCAGGGAAGGTATTTCTCGGACTTCCCCGAACAGGGAACACCTGTGACTGAAGAGAGCTGCGTGGAGTTGTCTCTCCACCTCCCCGACGCACTGACAATGTTTCCGGAATCCTGACGGTGGGGAGGTTCCACCAACGGTGGGCAGCGAGTGGGTTCTAACGGAATTGCAAAGCTCGTCTCCCCTGAGGGTTTTCCAAGTGTCTCTATGCCTGGGAAGGCTAGGGGGGTTTGCAGGAAGTCCCAGGGACAGAGGTTGACTCAAAAGGTCAGGGAAGGTATTTCTCGGACTTCCCCGAACAGGGAACACCTGTGACTGAAGAGAGCTGCGTGGAGTTGTCTCTCGAGCTCCCCCACGCGCTGACATTGGTTCCGGAATCCTGAGCGTGGGGAGGTTCCACCAACGGTCGGCAGCGCGTGGGTTCTAACGGAATGC
The DNA here is from genome assembly GCF_048564905.1 of Vicugna pacos. Classification (NCBI taxonomy): domain Eukaryota; kingdom Metazoa; phylum Chordata; class Mammalia; order Artiodactyla; family Camelidae; genus Vicugna; species Vicugna pacos. The sequence continues at coordinate 56,825,938 of NW_027328721.1, forward strand.
CTTAGCTCGTCTCCCCTGAGGATTTTCCTAATGTCTCTGTGCCAGGGAATGCTTGGGGGGTTTGCTGGAAGTCCCAGGGACAGAGGCTGCCTCCCCAAGGTCAGGGAAGATTTTTCTCGGACTTCCCCGAACAGGGAACACCTGTGACTGAAGAGAGCTGCGTGGAGTTGTCTCTCGAGTTCCCCCACGCACTGACAATTTTTCCGGAATCCTGAGCGTGAGGAGTTTCCACCAACGGTCGGCAGCGCGTGGGATCTAACGGAATTGCAAAGCTCGTCTCCCCTGAGGGTTTTCCTAATGTCTCTGTGCCAGGGAATGCTAGGGGGGTTTGAAGGAAGTCCCAGTGGCAGAGACTGCCTCCCCAAGGTCAGGAAAGGTATTTCTCGGACTTCCCCGGACAGGGAACACCTGTGAATGAAGAGAGCTGCGTGGAGTTGTCTCTCGAGCTCCCCCACGCACTGACAATGGTTCCGGAATCCTGAGCGTGGGGAGGTTCCACCAACGGTCGGCAGCGTGTGGGATCTAACGGAATTGCAAAGCTCGTCTCCCCTGAGGGTTTTCCTAATATCTCTGTGCCAGGGAATGCTAGGGATGTTTGAAGGAAGTCCCAGTGGCAGAGGCTGCCTCCCCAAGGTCAGGAAAGGCATTTCTCGGACTTCCCCGGACAGGGAACACCTGTGACTGAGGAGAGCTGCGTGGAGTTGTCTCTCGAGCTCCCCCACGCTCTGACAATGGTTCCGGAATCCTGAGCGTGGGGAGGTTCCACCAACGGTCGGCAGCGCGTGGGTTCTAACGGAATGAATAAGCTCGTCTCCCCTGAGGATTTTCCTAATGTCTCTGTGCCAGGGAATGCTAGGGGGGTTTGAAGGAATTCCCAGGGACAGAGGCTGCCTCCCCATGGTCAGGGAAGGTATTTCTCGGACTTCCCCGAACAGGGAACACCTGTGACTGAAGAGAGCTGCGTGGAGTTGTCTCTCCACCTCCCTGACGCACTGACAATTGTTCCGGAATCCTGACGGTGGGGAGGTTCCACCAACGGTGGGCAGCGAGTGGGTTCTAACGGAATTGCAAAGCTCGTCTCCCCTGAGGGTTTTCCAAGTGTCTCTATGCCCGGGAAGGCTAGGGTGGTTTGCAGGAAGTCCCAGGGACAGAGGTTGCCTCCCAAGGTCAGGGAAGGTATTTCTCGGACTTCCCCGAACAGGGAACACCTGTGACTGAAGAGAGCTGCGTGGAGTTGTCTCTCGAGCTCCCCCACGCGCTGACAATGGTTCCGGAATCCTGAGCGTGGGGAGGTTCCACCAACGGTCGGCAGGGCGTGGGTTCTAACGGAATGCCTTAGCTCGTCTCCCCTGAGGGTTTTCCTAATGTCTCTGGGCCAGGGAATGCTAGGGGTGTTTGCAGGAAGTCCCAGGGACAGAGGCTGCCTCCCCAAGGTCAGGGAAGATTTTTCTCGGACTTCCCCGAACAGGGAACACCTGTGACTGAAGAGAGCTGCGTGGAGTTGTCTCTCGAGCTCCCCCACGCACTGACAATGGTTCCGGAATCCTGAGCCTGGGGAGGTTCCACCAACGGTCGGCAGCGTGTGGGTTCTAACGGAATGCCATAGCTCGTCTCCCCTGAGGGTTTTCCTAATGTCTCTGTGCCAGGGAATGCTAGGGGTGTTTACAGGAAGTCCCAGGGACAGAGGCTGCCTCCCCAAGGTCAGAGAAGGTATTCCTCGGACTTCCCCGAACAGGGAACACCTGTGACTGAAGAGAGCTGCGTGGAGTTGTCTCTCGAGCTCCCCCACGCACTGACAATGGTTCCGGAATCCTGAGCGTGGGGAGGTTCCACCAACGGTCGGCAGCGCGTGGGTTCTAACGGAATGCCTAAGCTCGTCTCCCCTGAGGGTTTTCCTAATGTCTCTGTGCCAGGGAATGCTAGGGGTGTTTGCAGGAAATCCCAGGGACAGAGGCTGCCTCCCCAAGATCAGGGAAGGTATTTCTCGGACTTCCCCGAACAGGGAACACCTGTGACTGAAGAGAGCTGCGTGGAGTTGTCTCTCCACCTCCCCGACGCACTGACAATGTTTCCGGAATCCTGACGGTGGGGAGGTTCCACCAACGGTGGGCAGCGAGTGGGTTCTAACGGAATTGCAAAGCTCGTCTCCCCTGAGGGTTTTCCAAGTGTCTCTATGCCTGGGAAGGCTAGGGGGGTTTGCAGGAAGTCCCAGGGACAGAGGTTGACTCAAAAGGTCAGGGAAGGTATTTCTCGGACTTCCCCGAACAGGGAACACCTTTGACTGAAGAGAGCTGCGTGGAGTTGTCTCTCGAGCTCCCCCACGCGCTGACATTGGTTCCGGAATCCTGAGCGTGGGGAGGTTCCACCAACGGTCGGCAGCGCGTGCCTTCTAACGAAATGCCTTAGCTCGTCTCCCCTGAGGGTTTTCCTAATTTCTCTGTGCCAGGGAATGCTTGGGGGGTTTGCAGGAAGTCCCAGGGACAGAGGCTGCCTCCCCAAGGTCAGGGAAGATTTTTCTCGGACTTCCCCGAACAGGGAACACCTGTGACTGAAGAGAGCTGCGTGGAGTTGTCTCTCGAGCTCCCCCACGCACTGACAATTTTTCCGGAATCCTGAGCGTGAGGAGTTTCCACCAACGGTCGGCAGCGCGTGGGATCTAACGGAATTGCAAAGCTCGTCTCCCCTGAGGGTTTTCCTAATGTCTCTGTGCCAGGGAATGCTAGGGGGGTTTGAAGGAAGTCCCAGTGGCAGAGACTACCTCCCCAAGGTCAGGAAAGGTATTTCTCGGACTTCCCCGGACAGGGAACACCTGTGACTGAAGAGAGCTGCGTGGAGTTGTCTCTCGAGCTCCCCCACGCACTGACAATGGTTCCGGAATCCTGAGCGTGGGGAGGTTCCACCAACGGTCGGCAGCGCGTGGGATCTAACGGAATTGCAAAGCTCGTCTCCCCTGAGGGTTTTCCTAATGTCTCTGTGCCAGGGAATGCTAGGGATGTTTGAAGGAAGTCCCAGTGGCAGAGGCTGCCTCCCCAAGGTCAGGAAAGGCATTTCTCGGACTTCCCCGGACCGGGAACACCTGTGACTGAGGAGAGCTGCGTGGAGTTGTCTCTCGAGCTCCCCCACGCACTGACAATGGTTCCGGAATCCTGAGCGTGGGGAGGTTCCACCATCGGTCGGCAGCGCGTGGGTTCTAACGGAATGAATAAGCTCGTCTCCCCTGAGGATTTTCCTAATGTCTCTGTGCCAGGGAATGCTAGGGGGGTTTGCAGGAAGTCCCAGGGACAGAGGCTGCCTCCCCAAGGTCAGGGAAGGTATTTCTCGGACTTCCCCGAACAGGGAACACCTGTGACTGAAGAGAGCTGCGTGGAGTTGTCTCTCCAACTCCCCGACGCACTGACAATGGTTCCGGAATCCTGACGGTGGGGAGGTTACACCAACGGTGGGCAGCGAGTGGGTTCTAACGGAATTGCAAAGCTCGTCTCCCCTGAGGGTTTTCCAAGTGTCTCTATGCCCGGGAAGGCTAGGGTGGTTTGCAGGAAGTCCCAGGGACAGAGGTTGCCTCCCAAGGTCAGGGAAGGTATTTCTCGGACTTCCCCGAACAGGGAACACCTGTGACTGAAGAGAGCTGCGTGGAGTTGTCTCTCGAGCTCCCCCACGCGCTGACAATGGTTCCGGAATCCTGAGCGTGGGGAGGTTCCACCAACGGTCGGCAGGGCGTGGGTTCTAACGGAATGCCTTAGCTCGTCTCCCCTGAGGGTTTTCCTAATGTCTCTGTGCCAGGGAATGCTAGGGGTGTTTGCAGGAAGTCCCAGGGACAGAGGCTGCCTCCCCAAGGTCAGGGAAGATTTTTCTCGGACTTCCCCGAATAGGGAACACCTGTGACTGAAGAGAGCTGCGTGGAGTTGTCTCTCGAGCTCCCCCACGCACTGACAATGGTTCCGGAATCCTGAGCCTGGGGAGGTTCCACCAAAGGTCGGCAGCGCGTGGGATCTAACGGAATTGCAAAGCTCGTCTCCCCTGAGGGTTTTCCTAATGTCTCTGTGCCAGGGAATGCTAGGGGGGTTTGAAGGAAATCCCAGTGGCAGAGGCTGCCTCCCCAAGGTCAGGAAAGTTATTTCTCGGACTTCCCCGGACAGGGATAACCTGTGACTGAAGAGAGCTGCGTGGAGTTGTCTCTCGAGCTCCCCCACGCAATGATAATATTTCCGGAATCCTTACCGTGGGGAGGTACCTCCATTAGTCGGCAGCGCGTGGGTTCTAACGGAATGCCTAAGCTCGTCTCCCCTGAGAATTCTCCTAATGTCTCTCTGCCAGGGAAATCTTGGGGGATTTGCAGGAATTCCCAGTGGCAGAGGCTGCCTCCCCAATGTCAGGGAAGTTATTTCTCAGACTTCCCTAAACAGGGAACACCTGTGACTGAAGAGAGCTGCGTGGTGTTGTCTATCGATCTCCCCTACGCACTGAAAATGTTTCTGGAATCCTGAGCGTGGGGAGGTTCCACCAACGGTCGGCAGCGTGTGGGTCCTAACGGAATGCCTAAGCTCGTCTCCCCTGAAGGTTTTCCTAATGTCTCTGTGCCAGGGAATGCTAGGGGTGTTTGCAGGAAATCCCAGGGAAAGAGGCTGCCTCCCCAAGGTCAGGGAAGTTATTTCTCGGACTTCCCCGAACAGGGAACACCTGTGACTGAAGAGAGCTTCGTGGAGTTGTCTCTCGAGCTCCCCCACGCAGTGACAATGGTTCCGGAATCCTGACGGTGGGGAGGTTCCACCAACGGTGGGCAGCGAGTGGGTTCTAACGGAATTGCAAAGCTCGTCTCCCCTGAGGGTTTTCCAAGTTTCTCTATGCCCGGCAAGGGTAGGGGGGTTTGCAGGAAGTCCCAGGGACTGAGGTTGCCTCCCAAGGTCAGGGAAGGTATTTCTCGGACTTCCCCGAACAGGGAACACCCGTAACTGAAGAGAGCTGCGTGGAGTTGTCTCTCGAGCTCCCCCACGCGCTGACAATGGTTCCGGAATCCTGAGCGTGGGTAGGTTCCACCAACGGTCGGCAGCGCGTGGGTTCTAACGGAATGCCATAGCTCGTCTCCCCTGAGGGTTTTCCTAATGTCTCTGTGCCAGGGAATGCTAGGGGTGTTTACAGGAAGTCCCAGGGACAGAGGCTGCCTCCCCAAGGTCAGAGAAGGTATTCCTCGGACTTCCCCGAACAGGGAACACCTGTGACTGAGGAGAGCTGCGTGGAGTTGTCTCTCGAACTCCCCCACGCACTGACAATGGTTCCGGAATCCTGAGCGTGGGGAGGTTCCACCAACGGTCGGCAGCGCGTGGGTACTAACGGAATGCCTAAGCTCGTCTCCCCTGAAGGTTTTCCTAATGTCTCTGTGCCAGGGAATGCTAGGGGTGTTTGCAGGAAATCCCAGGGAAAGAGGCTGCCTCCCCAAGGTCAGGGAAGGTATTTCTCGGACTTCCCCAAACAGGGAACACCTGTGACTGAAGAGAGCTGCGTGGAGTTGTCTCTCCACCTCCCCGACGCACTGACAATGGTTCCGGAATCCTGACGGTGGGGAGGTTCCACCAACGGTGGGCAGCGAGTGGGTTCTAAAGGAATTGCAAAGCTCGTCTCCCCTGAGGGTTTTCCAAGTGTGTCTATGCCTGGGAAGGCTAGGGTCGTTTGCAGGATGTCCCAGGGACAGAGGTTGCCTCCCAAGGTCAGGGAAGTTATTTCTCGGACTTCCCCGAACAGGGAACACCTGTGACTGAAGAGAGCTGCGTGGAGTTGTCTCTCGAGCTCCCCCACGTGCTGACAATGGTTCCGGAATCCTGAGCGTGGGGAGGTTCCACCAACGGTCGGCAGCGCGTGGGTTCTAACGGAATGCCTTAGCTCGTCTCCCCTGAGGGTTTTCCTAATGTCTCTGTGCCAGGGAATGCTAGGGGGGTTTGCAGGAAGTCCCAGGGACAGAGGCTGCCTCCCCAAGGTCAGGGAAGGTATTTCTCGGACTTCCCCGTACAGGGAACACCTGTGACTGAAGAGGACTGCGTGGAGTTGTCTCTCGAGCTCCCCCAAGCACTGACAATGTTTCCGGAAGCCTGAGCGTGGGGAGGTTCCACCAAAGGTCGGCAGCGCGTGGGTTCTAACGGAAAGCCTAAGCTCGCCTCCCCTGAGGGTTTTCCTAATGTCTCTGTGCCAGGGAATGCTAGGGGGTTTTGCAGGAAGTCCCAGGGACAGAGGCTGCCTCCCCAAGGTCAGGGAAGGTATTTCTCGGACTTCCCCGAACAGGGAACACCTGTGACTGAAGAGAGCTGCGTGGAGTTGTCTCTCCACCTCCCCGACGCACTGACAATGGTTCCGGAATCCTGAGCGTGGGGAGGTTCCACCAACGGTCGGCAGCGCGTGGGATCTAACGGAATGCCTTAGCTCGACTCCCCTGACGGTTTTCCTAATGTCTCTGTGCCAGGGAATGCTAGGGGGGTTTGCAGGAATTCCCAGTGGCAGAGGCTGCCTCCCCAAGGTCAGGGAAGTTATTTCTCGGACTTCCCCGAACAGGGAACACCTGTGACTGAAGAGAGCTTCGTGGAGTTGTCTCTCGAGCTCCCCCACGCAGTGACAATGGTTCCGGAATCCTGACGGTGGGGAGGTTCCACCAACGGTGGGCAGCGAGTGGGTTCTAACGGAATTGCAAAGCTCGTCTCCCCTGAGGGTTTTCCAAGTTTCTCTATGCCCGGCAAGGGTAGGGGGGTTTGCAGGAAGTCCCAGGGACTGAGGTTGCCTCCCAAGGTCAGGGAAGGTATTTCTCGGACTTCCCCGAACAGGGAACACCCGTAACTGAAGAGAGCTGCGTGGAGTTGTCTCTCGAGCTCCCCCACGCGCTGACAATGGTTCCGGAATCCTGAGCGTGGGTAGGTTCCACCAACGGTCGGCAGCGCGTGGGTTCTAACGGAATGCCATAGCTCGTCTCCCCTGAGGGTTTTCCTAATGTCTCTGTGCCAGGGAATGCTAGGGGTGTTTACAGGAAGTCCCAGGGACAGAGGCTGCCTCCCCAAGGTCAGAGAAGGTATTCCTCGGACTTCCCCGAACAGGGAACACCTGTGACTGAGGAGAGCTGCGTGGAGTTGTCTCTCGAACTCCCCCACGCACTGACAATGGTTCCGGAATCCTGAGCGTGGGGAGGTTCCACCAACGGTCGGCAGCGCGTGGGTACTAACGGAATGCCTAAGCTCGTCTCCCCTGAAGGTTTTCCTAATGTCTCTGTGCCAGGGAATGCTAGGGGTGTTTGCAGGAAATCCCAGGGAAAGAGGCTGCCTCCCCAAGGTCAGGGAAGGTATTTCTCGGACTTCCCCAAACAGGGAACACCTGTGACTGAAGAGAGCTGCGTGGAGTTGTCTCTCCACCTCCCCGACGCACTGACAATGGTTCCGGAATCCTGACGGTGGGGAGGTTCCACCAACGGTGGGCAGCGAGTGGGTTCTAAAGGAATTGCAAAGCTCGTCTCCCCTGAGGGTTTTCCAAGTGTGTCTATGCCTGGGAAGGCTAGGGTCGTTTGCAGGATGTCCCAGGGACAGAGGTTGCCTCCCAAGGTCAGGGAAGTTATTTCTCGGACTTCCCCGAACAGGGAACACCTGTGACTGAAGAGAGCTGCGTGGAGTTGTCTCTCGAGCTCCCCCACGTGCTGACAATGGTTCCGGAATCCTGAGCGTGGGGAGGTTCCACCAACGGTCGGCAGCGCGTGGGTTCTAACGGAATGCCTTAGCTCGTCTCCCCTGAGGGTTTTCCTAATGTCTCTGTGCCAGGGAATGCTTGGGGGGTTTGCAGGAAGTCCCAGGGACAGAGGCTGCCTCCCCAAGGTCAGGGAAGATTTTTCTCGGACTTCCCCGAACAGGGAACACCTGTGACTGAAGAGAGCTGCGTGGAGTTGTCTCTCGAGCTCCCCCACGCACTGACAATGGTTCCGGAATCCTGAGCCTGGGGAGGTTCCACCAAAGGTCGGCAGCGCGTGGGATCTAACGGAATTGCAAAGCTCGTCTCCCCTGAGGGTTTTCCTAATGTCTCTGTGCCAGGGAATGCTAGGGGGGTTTGAAGGAAATCCCAGTGGCAGAGGCTGCCTCCCCAAGGTCAGGAAAGTTATTTCTCGGACTTTCCCGGACAGGGATAACCTGTGACTGAAGAGAGCTGCGTGGAGTTGTCTCTCGAGCTCCCCCACGCAATGATAATGTTTCCGGAATCCTTACCGTGGGGAGGTACCTCCATTAGTCGGCAGCGCGTGGGTTCTAACGGAATGCCTAAGCTCGTCTCCCCTGAGAATTTTCCTAATGTCTCTGTGCCAGGGAAATCTTGGGGGATTTGCAGGAATTCCCAGTGGCCGAGGCGGCCTCCCCAATGTCAGGGAAGGTATTTCTCGGACTTCCCTAAACAGGGAACACCTGTGACTGAAGAGAGCTGCGTGGAGTTGTCTCTCCACCTCCCCGACGCACTGACAATGTTTCCGGAATCCTGACGGTGGGGAGGTTCCACCAACGGTGGGCAGCGAGTGGGTTCTAACGGAATTGCAAAGCTCGTCTCCCCTGAGGGTTTTCCAAGTGTCTCTATGCCTGGGAAGGCTAGGGGGGTTTGCAGGAAGTCCCAGGGACAGAGGTTGACTCAAAAGGTCAGGGAAGGTATTTCTCGGACTTCCCCGAACAGGGAACACCTGTGACTGAAGAGAGCTGCGTGGAGTTGTCTCTCGAGCTCCCCCACGCGCTGACATTGGTTCCGGAATCCTGAGCGTGGGGAGGTTCCACCAACGGTCGGCAGCGCGTGCCTTCTAACGAAATGCCTTAGCTCGTCTCCCCTGAGGGTTTTCCTAATTTCTCTGTGCCAGGGAATGCTTGGGGGGTTTGCAGGAAGTCCCAGGGACAGAGGCTGCCTCCCCAAGGTCAGGGAAGATTTTTCTCGGACTTCCCCGAACAGGGAACACCTGTGACTGAAGAGAGCTGCGTGGAGTTGTCTCTCGAGCTCCCCCACGCACTGACAATTTTTCCGGAATCCTGAGCGTGAGGAGTTTCCACCAACGGTCGGCAGCGCGTGGGATCTAACGGAATTGCAAAGCTCGTCTCCCCTGAGGGTTTTCCTAATGTCTCTGTGCCAGGGAATGCTAGGGGGGTTTGAAGGAAGTCCCAGTGGCAGAGACTGCCTCCCCAAGGTCAGGAAAGTTATTTCTCGGACTTCCCCGGACAGGGAACACCTGTGACTGAAGAGAGCTGCGTGGAGTTGTCTCTCGAGCTCCCCCACGCACTGACAATGGTTCCGGAATCCTGAGCGTGGGGAGGTTCCACCAACGGTCGGCAGCGCGTGGGATCTAACGGAATTGCAAAGCTCGTCTCCCCTGAGGGTTTTCCTAATGTCTCTGTGCCAGGGAATGCTAGGGATGTTTGAAGGAAGTCCCAGTGGCAGAGGCTGCCTCCCCAAGGTCAGGAAAGGCATTTCTCGGACTTCCCCGGACCGGGAACACCTGTGACTGAGGAGAGCTGCGTGGAGTTGTCTCTCGAGCTCCCCCACGCACTGACAATGGTTCCGGAATCCTGAGCGTGGGGAGGTTCCACCAACGGTCGGCAGCGCGTGGGTTCTAACGGAATGAATAAGCTCGTCTCCCCTGAGGATTTTCCTAATGTCTCTGTGCCAGGGAATGCTAGGGGGGTTTGCAGGAAGTCCCAGGGACAGAGGCTGCCTCCCCAAGGTCAGGGAAGGTATTTCTCGGACTTCCCCGAACAGGGAACACCTGTGACTGAAGAGAGCTGCGTGGAGTTGTCTCTCCAACTCCCCGACGCACTGACAATGGTTCCAGAATCCTGACGGTGGGGAGGTTACACCAACGGTGGGCAGCGAGTGGGTTCTAACGGAATTGCAAAGCTCGTCTCCCCTGAGGGTTTTCCAAGTGTCTCTATGCCCGGGAAGGCTAGGGTGGTTTGCAGGAAGTCCCAGGGACAGAGGTTGCCTCCCAAGGTCAGGGAAGGTATTTCTCGGACTTCCCCGAACAGGGAACACCTGTGACTGAAGAGAGCTGCGTGGAGTTGTCTCTCGAGCTCCCCCACGCGCTGACAATGGTTCCGGAATCCTGAGCGTGGGGAGGTTCCACCAACGGTCGGCAGGGCGTGGGTTCTAACGGAATGCCTTAGCTCGTCTCCCCTGAGGGTTTTCCTAATGTCTCTGTGCCAGGGAATGCTAGGGGTGTTTGCAGGAAGTCCCAGGGACAGAGGCTGCCTCCCAAAGGTCAGGGAAGATTTTTCTCGGACTTCCCCGAATAGGGAACACCTGTGACTGAAGAGAGCTGCGTGGAGTTGTCTCTCGAGCTCCCCCACGCACTGACAATGGTTCCGGAATCCTGAGCCTGGGGAGGTTCCACCAAAGGTCGGCAGCGCGTGGGATCTAACGGAATTGCAAAGCTCGTCTCCCCTGAGGGTTTTCCTAATGTCTCTGTGCCAGGGAATGCTAGGGGGGTTTGAAGGAAATCCCAGTGGCAGAGGCTGCCTCCCCAAGGTCAGGAAAGTTATTTCTCGGACTTCCCCGGACAGGGATAACCTGTGACTGAAGAGAGCTGCGTGGAGTTGTCTCTCGAGCTCCCCCACGCAATGATAATATTTCCGGAATCCTTACCGTGGGGAGGTACCTCCATTAGTCGGCAGCGCGTGGGTTCTAACGGAATGCCTTAGCTCGTCTCCCCTGAGGGTTTTCCTAATGTCTCTGTGCCAGGGAATGCTAGGGGTGTTTGCAGGAAGTCCCAGGGACAGAGGCTGCCTCCCAAAGGTCAGGGAAGATTTTTCTCGGACTTCCCCGAATAGGGAACACCTGTGACTGAAGAGAGCTGCGTGGAGTTGTCTCTCGAGCTCCCCCACGCACTGACAATGGTTCCGGAATCCTGAGCCTGGGGAGGTTCCACCAAAGGTCGGCAGCGCGTGGGATCTAACGGAATTGCAAAGCTCGTCTCCCCTGAGGGTTTTCCTAATGTCTCTGTGCCAGGGAATGCTAGGGGGGTTTGAAGGAAATCCCAGTGGCAGAGGCTGCCTCCCCAAGGTCAGGAAAGTTATTTCTCGGACTTCCCCGGACAGGGATAACCTGTGACTGAAGAGAGCTGCGTGGAGTTGTCTCTCGAGCTCCCCCACGCAATGATAATATTTCCGGAATCCTTACCGTGTTGAGGTACCTCCATTAGTCGGCAGCGCGTGGGTTCTAACGGAATGCCTAAGCTCGTCTCCCCTGAGAATTCTCCTAATGTCTCTCTGCCAGGGAAATCTTGGGGGATTTGCAGGAATTCCCAGTGGCAGAGGCTGCCTCCCCAATGTCAGGGAAGTTATTTCTCAGACTTCCCTAAACAGGGAACACCTGTGACTGAAGAGAGCTGCGTGGAGTTGTCTATCGATCTCCCCTACGCACTGAAAATGTTTCTGGAATCCTGAGCGTGGGGAGGTTCCACCAACGGTCGGCAGCGTGTGGGTCCTAACGGAATGCCTAAGCTCGTCTCCCCTGAGGGTTTTCCTAATGTCTCTGTGCCAGGGAATGCTAGGGGGGTTTGCAGGAAGTCCCAGGGACAGAGGCTGCCTCCCCAAGGTCAGGGAAGGTATTTCTCGGACTTCCCCGTACAGGGAACACCTGTGACTGAAGAGGACTGCGTGGAGTTGTCTCTCGAGCTCCCCCAAGCACTGACAATGTTTCCGGAAGCCTGAGCGTGGGGAGGTTCCACCAAAGGTCGGCAGCGCGTGGGTTCTAACGGAAAGCCTAAGCTCGCCTCCCCTGAGGGTTTTCCTAATGTCTCTGTGCCAGGGAATGCTAGGGGGTTTTGCAGGAAGTCCCAGGGACAGAGGCTGCCTCCCCAAGGTCAGGGAAGGTATTTCTCGGACTTCCCCGAACAGGGAACACCTGTGACTGAAGAGAGCTGCGTGGAGTTGTCTCTCCACCTCCCCGACGCACTGACAACGGTTCCGGAATCCTGAGCGTGGGGAGGTTCCACCAACGGTCGGCAGCGCGTGGGATCTAACGGAATGCCTTAGCTCGACTCCCCTGACGGTTTTCCTAATGTCTCTGTGCCAGGGAATGCTAGGGGGGTTTGCAGGAATTCCCAGTGGCAGAGGCTGCCTCCCCAAGGTCAGGGAAGTTATTTCTCGGACTTCCCCGAACAGGGAACACCTGTGACTGAAGAGAGCTTCGTGGAGTTGTCTCTCGAGCTCCCCCACGCAGTGACAATGGTTCCGGAATCCTGACGGTGGGGAGGTTCCACCAACGGTGGGCAGCGAGTGGGTTCTAACGGAATTGCAAAGCTCGTCTCCCCTGAGGGTTTTCCAAGTTTCTCTATGCCCGGCAAGGGTAGGGGGGTTTGCAGGAAGTCCCAGGGACTGAGGTTGCCTCCCAAGGTCAGGGAAGGTATTTCTCGGACTTCCCCGAACAGGGAACACCCGTAACTGAAGAGAGCTGCGTGGAGTTGTCTCTCGAGCTCCCCCACGCGCTGACAATGGTTCCGGAATCCTGAGCGTGGGTAGGTTCCACCAACGGTCGGCAGCGCGTGGGTTCTAACGGAATGCCATAGCTCGTCTCCCCTGAGGGTTTTCCTAATGTCTCTGTGCCAGGGAATGCTAGGGGTGTTTACAGGAAGTCCCAGGGACAGAGGCTGCCTCCCCAAGGTCAGAGAAGGTATTCCTCGGACTTCCCCGAACAGGGAACACCTGTGACTGAAGAGAGCTGCGTGGAGTTGTCTCTCGAACTCCCCCACGCACTGACAATGGTTCCGGAATCCTGAGCGTGGGGAGGTTCCACCAACGGTCGGCAGCGCGTGGGTACTAACGGAATGCCTAAGCTCGTCTCCCCTGAAGGTTTTCCTAATGTCTCTGTGCCAGGGAATGCTAGGGGTGTTTGCAGGAAATCCCAGGGAAAGAGGCTGCCTCCCCAAGGTCAGGGAAGGTATTTCTCGGACTTCCCCAAACAGGGAACACCTGTGACTGAAGAGAGCTGCGTGGAGTTGTCTCTCCACCTCCCCGACGCACTGACAATGGTTCCGGAATCCTGACGGTGGGGAGGTTCCACCAACGGTGGGCAGCGAGTGGGTTCTAAAGGAATTGCAAAGCTCGTCTCCCCTGAGGGTTTTCCAAGTGTGTCTATGCCTGGGAAGGCTAGGGTCGTTTGCAGGAAGTCCCAGGGACAGAGGTTGCCTCCCAAGGTCAGGGAAGTTATTTCTCGGACTTCCCCGAACAGGGAACACCTGTGACTGAAGAGAGCTGCGTGGAGTTGTCTCTCGAGCTCCCCCACGTGCTGACAATGGTTCCGGAATCCTGAGCGTGGGGAGGTTCCACCAACGGTCGGCAGCGCGTGGGTTCTAACGGAATGCCTTAGCTCGTCTCCCCTGAGGGTTTTCCTAATGTCTCTGTGCCAGGGAATGCTTGGGGGGTTTGCAGGAAGTCCCAGGGACAGAGGCTGCCTCCCCAAGGTCAGGGAAGATTTTTCTCGGACTTCCCCGAACAGGGAACACCTGTGACTGAAGAGAGCTGCGTGGAGTTGTCTCTCGAGCTCCCCCACGCACTGACAATTTTTCCGGAATCCTGAGCGTGAGGAGTTTCCACCAACGGTCGGCAGCGCGTGGGATCTAACGGAATTGCAAAGCTCGTCTCCCCTGAGGGTTTTCCTAATGTCTCTGTGCCAGGGAATGCTAGGGGGGTTTGAAGGAAGTCCCAGTGGCAGAGGCTGCCTCCCCAAGGTCAGGAAAGGCATTTCTCGGACTTCCCCGGACAGGGAACACCTGTGACTGAGGAGAGCTGCGTGGAGTTGTCTCTCGAGCTCCCCCACGCACTGACAATGGTTCCGGAATCCTGAGCGTGGGGAGGTTCCACCAACGGTCGGCATCGCGTGGGTTCTAACGGAATGAATATGCTCGTCTCCCCTGAGGATTTTCCTAATGTCTCTGTGCCAGGGAATGCTAGGGGGGTTTGCAGGAAGTCCCAGGGACAGAGGCTGCCTCCCCAAGATCAGGGAAGTTATTTCTCGGACTTCCCCGAACAGGGAACACCTGTGACTGAAGAGAGCTGCGTGGAGTTGTCTCTCCACCTCCCCGACGCACTGACAATGGGTCCGGAATCCTGACGGTGGGGAGGTTCCACCAACGGTGGGCAGCGAGTGGGTTCTAACAGAATTGCAATGCTCGTCTCCCCTGAGGGTTTTCCAAGTGTCTCTATGCCTGGGAAGGCTAGGGGGGTTTGCAGGAAGTCCCAGGGACAGAGGTTGACTCAAAAGGTCAGGGAAGGTATTTCTCGAACTTCCCCGAACAGGGAACACCTGTGACTGAAGAGAGCTGCGTGGAGTTGTCCCTCGAGCTCCCCCACGCGCTGACATTGGTTCCGGAATCCTGAGCGTGGGGAGGTTCCACCAACGGTCGGCAGCGCGTGGGTTCTAACGGAATGCCTTAGCACGTCTCCCCTGAGTGTTTTCCTAATGTCTCTGTGCCAGGGAATGCTTGGGTGGTTTGCAGGAAGTCCCAGGGACAGAGGCTGCCTCCCCAAGGTCAGGGAAGATTTTTCTCGGACTTCCCCGAACAGGGAACACCTGTGACTGAAGAGAGCTGCGTGGAGTTGTCTCTCGAGCTCCCCCACGCACTGACAATGGTTCCGTAATCCTGACGGTGGGGAGGTTCCACCAACGGTGGGCAGCGAGTGGGTTTTAACGGAATTGCAAAGCTCGTCTCCCCTGAGGGTTTTCCTAATATCTCTGTGCCAGGGAATGCTAGGGGTGTTTACAGGAAGTCCCAGGGACAGAGGCTGCCTCCCCAAGGTCAGGGAAGTTATTTCTCGGACTTCCCCGAACAGGGAACACCTGTGACTGAAGAGAGCTGCGTGGAGTTGTCTCTCGAGCTCCCCCACGCGCTGACAATGGTTCCGGAATCCTGAGCGTGGGGAGGTTCCACCAACGGTCGGCAGCGCGTGGGTTCTAACGGAATGCCATAGCTCGTCTCCCCTGAGGGTTTTCCTAATGTCTCTGTGCCAGGGAATGCTAGGGGTGTTTACAGGAAGTCCCAGGGACAGAGGCTGCCTCCCCAAGGTCAGCGAAGGTATTCCTTGGACTTCCCCGAACAGGGAACACCTGTGACTGAAGAGAGCTGCGTGGAGTTGTCTCTCGAGCTCCCCCACGCACTGACAATGGTTCCGAATCCTGAGCGTGGGGAGGTTCCACCAACGGTCGGCAGCGCGTGGGTTCTAACGGAATGCCTAAGCTCGTCTCCCCTGAGGGTTTTCCTAATGTCTCTGTGCCAGGGAATGCTAGGGGTGTTTGCAGGAAATCCCAGGGACAGAGGCTGCCTCCCCAAGGTCAGGGAAGGTATTTCTCGGACTTCCCCGAACAGGGAACACCTGTGACTGAAGAGAGCTGCGTGGAGTTGTCTCTCCAACTCCCCGACGCACTGACAATGGCTCTGGAATCCTGACGGTGGGGAGGTTCCACCAACGGTGGGCAGCGAGTGGGTTCTAACGGAATTGCAAAGCTCGTCTCCCCTGAGGGTTTTCCAAGTGTCTCTATGCCTGGGAAGGCTAAGGGGGTTTGCAGGAAGTCCCAGGGACAGAGGTTGACTCAAAAGGTCAGGGAAGGTATTTCTCGGACTTCCCCGAACAGGGAACACCTGTGACTGAAGAGAGCTGCGTGGAGTTGTCTCTCGAGCTCCCCCACGCGCTGACATTGGTTCCGGAATCCTGAGAGTGGGGAGGTTCCACCAACGGTCGGCAGCGCGTGGGTTCTAACGGAATGCCTTAGCTCGTCTCCCCTGAGGATTTTCCTAATGTCTCTGTGCCAGGGAATGCTTGGGGGGTTTGCTGGAAGTCCCAGGGACAGAGGCTGCCTCCCCAAGGTCAGGGAAGATTTTTCTCTGACTTCCCCGAACAGGGAACAACTGTGACTGAAGAGAGCTGCGTGGAGTTGTCTCTCGAGCTCCCCCACGCACTGACAATTTTTCCGGAATCCTGAGCGTGAGGAGTTTCCACCAACGGTCGGCAGCGCGTGGGATCTAACGGAATTGCAAAGCTCGTCTCCCCTGAGGGTTTTCCTAATGTCTCTGTGCCAGGGAATGCTAGGGGGGTTTGAAGGAAGTCCCAGTGGCAGAGACTGCCTCCCCAAGGTCAGGAAAGGTATTTCTCGGACTTCCCCGGACAGGGAACACCTGTGACTGAAGAGAGCTGCGTGGAGTTGTCTCTCGAGCTCCCCCACGCACTGACAATGGTTCCGGAATCCTGAGCGTGGGGAGGTTCCACCAACGGTCGGCAGCGTGTGGGATCTAACGGAATTGCAAAGCTCGTCTCCCCTGAGGGTTTTCCTAATGTCTCTGTGCCAGGGAATGCTAGGGATGTTTGAAGGAAGTCCCAGTGGCAGAGGCTGCCTCCCCAAGGTCAGGAAAGGCATTTCTCGGACTTCCCCGGACAGGGAACACCTGTGACTGAGGAGAGCTGCGTGGAGTTGTCTCTCGAGCTCCCCCACGCTCTGACAATGGTTCCGGAATCCTGAGCGTGGGGAGGTTCCACCAACGGTCGGCAGCGCGTGGGTTCTAACGGAATGAATAAGCTCGTCTCCCCTGAGGATTTTCCTAATGTCTCTGTGCCAGGGAATGCTAGGGGGGTTTGAAGGAAGTCCCAGGGACAGAGGCTGCCTCCCCAAGGTCAGGGAAGGTATTTCTCGGACTTCCCCGAACAGGGAACACCTGTGACTGAAGAGAGCTGCGTGGAGTTGTCTCTCCACCTCCCTGACGCACTGACAATGGTTCCGGAATCCTGACGGTGGGGAGGTTCCACCAACGGTGGGCAGCGAGTGGGTTCTAACGGAATTGCAAAGCTCGTCTCCCCTGAGGGTTTTCCAAGTGTCTCTATGCCCGGGAAGGCTAGGGTGGTTTGCAGGAAGTCCCAGGGACAGAGGTTGCCTCCCAAGGTCAGGGAAGGTATTTCTCGGACTTCCCCGAACAGGGAACACCTGTGACTGAAGAGAGCTGCGTGGAGTTGTCTCTCGAGCTCCCCCACGCGCTGACAATGGTTCCGGAATCCTGAGCGTGGGGAGGTTCCACCAACGGTCGGCAGCGCGTGGAATCTAACGGAATTGCAAAGCTCGTCTCCCCTGAGGGTTTTCCTAATGTCTCTGGGCCAGGGAATGCTAGGGGTGTTTGCAGGAAGTCCCAGGGACAGAGGCTGCCTCCCCAAGGTCAGGGAAGATTTTTCTCGGACTTCCCCGAACAGGGAACACCTGTGACTGAAGAGAGCTGCGTGGAGTTGTCTCTCGAGCTCCCCCACGCACTGACAATGGTTCCGGAATCCTGAGCCTGGGGAGGTTCCACCAAAGGTCGGCAGCGCGTGGAATTTAACGGAATTGCAAAGCTCGTCTCCCCTGAGGGTTTTCCTAATGTCTCTGTGCCAGGGAATGCTAGGGGGGTTTGAAGGAAATCCCAGTGGCAGAGGCTGCCTCCCCAAGGTCAGGAAAGTTATTTCTCGGACTTTCCCGGACAGGGATAACCTGTGACTGAAGAGAGCTGCGTGGAGTTGTCTCTCGAGCTCCCCCACGCAATGATAATGTTTCCGGAATCCTTACCGTGGGGAGGTACCTCCATTAGTCGGCAGCGCGTGGGTTCTAACGGAATGCCTAAGCTCGTCTCCCCTGAGAATTTTCCTAATGTCTCTGTGCCAGGGAAATCTTGGGGGATTTGCAGGAATTCCCAGTGGCCGAGGCTGCCTCCCCAATGTCAGGGAAGTTATTTCTCGGACTTCCCTAAACAGGGAACACCTGTGAATGAAGAGAGCTGCGTGGAGTTGTCTGTCGATCTCCCCTACGCACTGAAAATGTTTCTGGAATCCTGAGCGTTGGGAGGTTCCACCAACGGTCGGCAGCGCGTGGGTTCTAACGGAATGCCATAGCTCGTCTCCCCTGAGGGTTTTCCTAATATCTCTGTGCCAGGGAATGCTAGGGGTGTTTACAGGAAGTCCCAGGGACAGAGGCTGCCTCCCCAAGGTCAGAGAAGGTATTCCTCGGACTTCCCCGAACAGGGAACACCTGTGACTGAAGAGAGCTTCGTGGAGTTGTCTCTCGAGCTCCCCCACGCACTGACAATGGTTCCGTAATCCTGACGGTGGGGAGGTTCCACCAACGGTGGGCAGCGAGTGGGCTTTAACGGAATTGCAAAGCTCGTCTCCCCTGAGGGTTTTCCTAATATCTCTGTGCCAGGGAATGCTAGGGGTGTTTACAGGAAGTCCCAGGGACAGAGGCTGCCTCCCCAAGATCAGGGAAGTTATTTCTCGGACTTCCCCGAACAGGGAACACCTGTGACTGAAGAGAGCTGCGTGGAGTTGTCTCTCGAGCTCCCCGACGCAGTGACAATGGTTCCGGAATCCTGACGGTGGGGAGGTTCCACCAACGGTGGGCAGCGAGTGGGTTCTAACGGAATTGCAAAGCTCGTCTCCCCTGAGGGTTTTCCAAGTTTCTCTATGCCCGGCAAGGGTAGGGGGGTTTGCAGGAAGTCCCAGGGACTGAGGGTGCCTCCCAAGGTCAGGGAAGGTATTTCTCGGACTTCCCCGAACAGGGAACACCCGTAACTGAAGAGAGCTGCGTGGAGTTGTCTCTCGAGCTCCCCCACGCGCTGACAATGGTTCCGGAATCCTGAGCGTGGGGAGGTTCCACCAACGGTCGGCAGCGCGTGGGTTCTAACGGAATGCCATAGCTCGTCTCCCCTGAGGGTTTTCCTAATGTCTCTGTGCCAGGGAATGCTAGGGGTGTTTACAGGAAGTCCCAGGGACAGAGGCTGCCTCCCCAAGGTCAGCGAAGGTATTCCTTGGACTTCCCCGAACAGGGAACACCTGTGACTGAAGAGAGCTGCGTGGAGTTGTCTCTCGAGCTCCCCCACGCACTGACAATGGTTCCGAATCCTGAGCGTGGGGAGGTTCCACCAACGGTCGGCAGCGCGTGGGTTCTAACGGAATGCCTAAGCTCGTCTCCCCTGAGGGTTTTCCTAATGTCTCTGTGCCAGGGAATGCTAGGGGTGTTTGCAGGAAATCCCAGGGACAGAGGCTGCCTCCCCAAGGTCAGGGAAGGTATTTCTCGGACTTCCCCGAACAGGGAACACCTGTGACTGAAGAGAGCTGCGTGGAGTTGTCTCTCCAACTCCCCGACGCACTGACAATGGCTCCGGAATCCTGACGGTGGGGAGGTTCCACCAACGGTGGGCAGCGAGTGGGTTCTAACGGAATTGCAAAGCTCGTCTCCCCTGAGGGTTTTCCAAGTGTCTCTATGCCTGGGAAGGCTAAGGGGGTTTGCAGGAAGTCCCAGGGACAGAGGTTGACTCAAAAGGTCAGGGAAGGTATTTCTCGGACTTCCCCGAACAGGGAACACCTGTGACTGAAGAGAGCTGCGTGGAGTTGTCTCTCGAGCTCCCCCACGCGCTGACATTGGTTCCGGAATCCTGAGAGTGGGGAGGTTCCACCAACGGTCGGCAGCGCGTGGGTTCTAACGGAATGCCTTAGCTCGTCTCCCCTGAGGATTTTCCTAATGTCTCTGTGCCAGGGAATGCTTGGGGGGTTTGCTGGAAGTCCCAGGGACAGAGGCTGCCTCCCCAAGGTCAGGGAAGATTTTTCTCTGACTTCCCCGAACAGGGAACAACTGTGACTGAAGAGAGCTGCGTGGAGTTGTCTCTCGAGCTCCCCCACGCACTGACAATTTTTCCGGAATCCTGAGCGTGAGGAGTTTCCACCAACGGTCGGCAGCGCGTGGGATCTAACGGAATTGCAAAGCTCGTCTCCCCTGAGGGTTTTCCTAATGTCTCTGTGCCAGGGAATGCTAGGGGGGTTTGAAGGAAGTCCCAGTGGCAGAGACTGCCTCCCCAAGGTCAGGAAAGGTATTTCTCGGACTTCCCCGGACAGGGAACACCTGTGACTGAAGAGAGCTGCGTGGAGTTGTCTCTCGAGCTCCCCCACGCACTGACAATGGTTCCGGAATCCTGAGCGTGGGGAGGTTCCACCAACGGTCGGCAGCGTGTGGGATCTAACGGAATTGCAAAGCTCGTCTCCCCTGAGGGTTTTCCTAATGTCTCTGTGCCAGGGAATGCTAGGGATGTTTGAAGGAAGTCCCAGTGGCAGAGGCTGCCTCCCCAAGGTCAGGAAAGGCATTTCTCGGACTTCCCCGGACAGGGAACACCTGTGACTGAGGAGAGCTGCGTGGAGTTGTCTCTCGAGCTCCCCCACGCTCTGACAATGGTTCCGGAATCCTGAGCGTGGGGAGGTTCCACCAACGGTCGGCAGCGCGTGGGTTCTAACGGAATGAATAAGCTCGTCTCCCCTGAGGATTTTCCTAATGTCTCTGTGCCAGGGAATGCTAGGGGGGTTTGAAGGAAGTCCCAGGGACAGAGGCTGCCTCCCCAAGGTCAGGGAAGGTATTTCTCGGACTTCCCCGAACAGGGAACACCTGTGACTGAAGAGAGCTGCGTGGAGTTGTCTCTCCACCTCCCTGACGCACTGACAATGGTTCCGGAATCCTGACGGTGGGGAGGTTCCACCAACGGTGGGCAGCGAGTGGGTTCTAACGGAATTGCAAAGCTCGTCTCCCCTGAGGGTTTTCCAAGTGTCTCTATGCCCGGGAAGGCTAGGGTGGTTTGCAGGAAGTCCCAGGGACAGAGGTTGCCTCCCAAGGTCAGGGAAGGTATTTCTCGGACTTCCCCGAACAGGGAACACCTGTGACTGAAGAGAGCTGCGTGGAGTTGTCTCTCGAGCTCCCCCACGCGCTGACAATGGTTCCGGAATCCTGAGCGTGGGGAGGTTCCACCAACGGTCGGCAGCGCGTGGAATCTAACGGAATTGCAAAGCTCGTCTCCCCTGAGGGTTTTCCTAATGTCTCTGGGCCAGGGAATGCTAGGGGTGTTTGCAGGAAGTCCCAGGGACAGAGGCTGCCTCCCCAAGGTCAGGGAAGATTTTTCTCGGACTTCCCCGAACAGGGAACACCTGTGACTGAAGAGAGCTGCGTGGAGTTGTCTCTCGAGCTCCCCCACGCACTGACAATGGTTCCGGAATCCTGAGCCTGGGGAGGTTCCACCAAAGGTCGGCAGCGCGTGGAATTTAACGGAATTGCAAAGCTCGTCTCCCCTGAGGGTTTTCCTAATGTCTCTGTGCCAGGGAATGCTAGGGGGGTTTGAAGGAAATCCCAGTGGCAGAGGCTGCCTCCCCAAGGTCAGGAAAGTTATTTCTCGGACTTTCCCGGACAGGGATAACCTGTGACTGAAGAGAGCTGCGTGGAGTTGTCTCTCGAGCTCCCCCACGCAATGATAATGTTTCCGGAATCCTTACCGTGGGGAGGTACCTCCATTAGTCGGCAGCGCGTGGGTTCTAACGGAATGCCTAAGCTCGTCTCCCCTGAGAATTTTCCTAATGTCTCTGTGCCAGGGAAATCTTGGGGGATTTGCAGGAATTCCCAGTGGCCGAGGCTGCCTCCCCAATGTCAGGGAAGTTATTTCTCGGACTTCCCTAAACAGGGAACACCTGTGAATGAAGAGAGCTGCGTGGAGTTGTCTGTCGATCTCCCCTACGCACTGAAAATGTTTCTGGAATCCTGAGCGTTGGGAGGTTCCACCAACGGTCGGCAGCGCGTGGGTTCTAACGGAATTGCAAAGCTCGTCTCCCCTGAGGGTTTTCCAAGTGTCTCTATGCCCGGGAAGGCTAGGGTGGTTTGCAGGAAGTCCCAGGGACAGAGGTTGCCTCCCAAGGTCAGGGAAGGTATTTCTCGGACTTCCCCGAACAGGGAACACCTGTGACTGAAGAGAGCTGCGTGGAGTTGTCTCTCGAGCTCCCCCACGCGCTGACAATGGTTCCGGAATCCTGAGCGTGGGGAGGTTCCACCAACGGTCGGCAGCGCGTGGAATCTAACGGAATTGCAAAGCTCGTCTCCCCTGAGGGTTTTCCTAATGTCTCTGGGCCAGGGAATGCTAGGGGTGTTTGCAGGAAGTCCCAGGGACAGAGGCTGCCTCCCCAAGGTCAGGGAAGATTTTTCTCGGACTTCCCCGAACAGGGAACACCTGTGACTGAAGAGAGCTGCGTGGAGTTGTCTCTCGAGCTCCCCCACGCACTGACAATGGTTCCGGAATCCTGAGCCTGGGGAGGTTCCACCAAAGGTCGGCAGCGCGTGGAATTTAACGGAATTGCAAAGCTCGTCTCCCCTGAGGGTTTTCCTAATGTCTCTGTGCCAGGGAATGCTAGGGGGGTTTGAAGGAAATCCCAGTGGCAGAGGCTGCCTCCCCAAGGTCAGGAAAGTTATTTCTCGGACTTTCCCGGACAGGGATAACCTGTGACTGAAGAGAGCTGCGTGGAGTTGTCTCTCGAGCTCCCCCACGCACTGACAATGGTTCCGAATCCTGAGCGTGGGGAGGTTCCACCAACGGTCGGCAGCGCGTGGGTTCTAACGGAATGCCTAAGCTCGTCTCCCCTGAGGGTTTTCCTAATGTCTCTGTGCCAGGGAATGCTAGGGGTGTTTGCAGGAAATCCCAGGGACAGAGGCTGCCTCCCCAAGGTCAGGGAAGGTATTTCTCGGACTTCCCCGAACAGGGAACACCTGTGACTGAAGAGAGCTGCGTGGAGTTGTCTCTCCAACTCCCCGACGCACTGACAATGGCTCTGGAATCCTGACGGTGGGGAGGTTCCACCAACGGTGGGCAGCGAGTGGGTTCTAACGGAATTGCAAAGCTCGTCTCCCCTGAGGGTTTTCCAAGTGTCTCTATGCCTGGGAAGGCTAAGGGGGTTTGCAGGAAGTCCCAGGGACAGAGGTTGACTCAAAAGGTCAGGGAAGGTATTTCTCGGACTTCCCCGAACAGGGAACACCTGTGACTGAAGAGAGCTGCGTGGAGTTGTCTCTCGAGCTCCCCCACGCGCTGACATTGGTTCCGGAATCCTGAGAGTGGGGAGGTTCCACCAACGGTCGGCAGCGCGTGGGTTCTAACGGAATGCCTTAGCTCGTCTCCCCTGAGGATTTTCCTAATGTCTCTGTGCCAGGGAATGCTTGGGGGGTTTGCTGGAAGTCCCAGGGACAGAGGCTGCCTCCCCAAGGTCAGGGAAGATTTTTCTCTGACTTCCCCGAACAGGGAACAACTGTGACTGAAGAGAGCTGCGTGGAGTTGTCTCTCGAGCTCCCCCACGCACTGACAATTTTTCCGGAATCCTGAGCGTGAGGAGTTTCCACCAACGGTCGGCAGCGCGTGGGATCTAACGGAATTGCAAAGCTCGTCTCCCCTGAGGGTTTTCCTAATGTCTCTGTGCCAGGGAATGCTAGGGGGGTTTGAAGGAAGTCCCAGTGGCAGAGACTGCCTCCCCAAGGTCAGGAAAGGTATTTCTCGGACTTCCCCGGACAGGGAACACCTGTGACTGAAGAGAGCTGCGTGGAGTTGTCTCTCGAGCTCCCCCACGCACTGACAATGGTTCCGGAATCCTGAGCGTGGGGAGGTTCCACCAACGGTCGGCAGCGTGTGGGATCTAACGGAATTGCAAAGCTCGTCTCCCCTGAGGGTTTTCCTAATGTCTCTGTGCCAGGGAATGCTAGGGATGTTTGAAGGAAGTCCCAGTGGCAGAGGCTGCCTCCCCAAGGTCAGGAAAGGCATTTCTCGGACTTCCCCGGACAGGGAACACCTGTGACTGAGGAGAGCTGCGTGGAGTTGTCTCTCGAGCTCCCCCACGCTCTGACAATGGTTCCGGAATCCTGAGCGTGGGGAGGTTCCACCAACGGTCGGCAGCGCGTGGGTTCTAACGGAATGAATAAGCTCGTCTCCCCTGAGGATTTTCCTAATGTCTCTGTGCCAGGGAATGCTAGGGGGGTTTGAAGGAAGTCCCAGGGACAGAGGCTGCCTCCCCAAGGTCAGGGAAGGTATTTCTCGGACTTCCCCGAACAGGGAACACCTGTGACTGAAGAGAGCTGCGTGGAGTTGTCTCTCCACCTCCCTGACGCACTGACAATGGTTCCGGAATCCTGACGGTGGGGAGGTTCCACCAACGGTGGGCAGCGAGTGGGTTCTAACGGAATTGCAAAGCTCGTCTCCCCTGAGGGTTTTCCAAGTGTCTCTATGCCCGGGAAGGCTAGGGTGGTTTGCAGGAAGTCCCAGGGACAGAGGTTGCCTCCCAAGGTCAGGGAAGGTATTTCTCGGACTTCCCCGAACAGGGAACACCTGTGACTGAAGAGAGCTGCGTGGAGTTGTCTCTCGAGCTCCCCCACGCGCTGACAATGGTTCCGGAATCCTGAGCGTGGGGAGGTTCCACCAACGGTCGGCAGCGCGTGGAATCTAACGGAATTGCAAAGCTCGTCTCCCCTGAGGGTTTTCCTAATGTCTCTGGGCCAGGGAATGCTAGGGGTGTTTGCAGGAAGTCCCAGGGACAGAGGCTGCCTCCCCAAGGTCAGGGAAGATTTTTCTCGGACTTCCCCGAACAGGGAACACCTGTGACTGAAGAGAGCTGCGTGGAGTTGTCTCTCGAGCTCCCCCACGCACTGACAATGGTTCCGGAATCCTGAGCCTGGGGAGGTTCCACCAAAGGTCGGCAGCGCGTGGAATTTAACGGAATTGCAAAGCTCGTCTCCCCTGAGGGTTTTCCTAATGTCTCTGTGCCAGGGAATGCTAGGGGGGTTTGAAGGAAATCCCAGTGGCAGAGGCTGCCTCCCCAAGGTCAGGAAAGTTATTTCTCGGACTTTCCCGGACAGGGATAACCTGTGACTGAAGAGAGCTGCGTGGAGTTGTCTCTCGAGCTCCCCCACGCAATGATAATGTTTCCGGAATCCTTACCGTGGGGAGGTACCTCCATTAGTCGGCAGCGCGTGGGTTCTAACGGAATGCCTAAGCTCGTCTCCCCTGAGAATTTTCCTAATGTCTCTGTGCCAGGGAAATCTTGGGGGATTTGCAGGAATTCCCAGTGGCCGAGGCTGCCTCCCCAATGTCAGGGAAGTTATTTCTCGGACTTCCCTAAACAGGGAACACCTGTGAATGAAGAGAGCTGCGTGGAGTTGTCTGTCGATCTCCCCTACGCACTGAAAATGTTTCTGGAATCCTGAGCGTTGGGAGGTTCCACCAACGGTCGGCAGCGCGTGGGTTCTAACGGAATGCCATAGCTCGTCTCCCCTGAGGGTTTTCCTAATATCTCTGTGCCAGGGAATGCTAGGGGTGTTTACAGGAAGTCCCAGGGACAGAGGCTGCCTCCCCAAGGTCAGAGAAGGTATTCCTCGGACTTCCCCGAACAGGGAACACCTGTGACTGAAGAGAGCTTCGTGGAGTTGTCTCTCGAGCTCCCCCACGCACTGACAATGGTTCCGTAATCCTGACGGTGGGGAGGTTCCACCAACGGTGGGCAGCGAGTGGGCTTTAACGGAATTGCAAAGCTCGTCTCCCCTGAGGGTTTTCCTAATATCTCTGTGCCAGGGAATGCTAGGGGTGTTTACAGGAAGTCCCAGGGACAGAGGCTGCCTCCCCAAGATCAGGGAAGTTATTTCTCGGACTTCCCCGAACAGGGAACACCTGTGACTGAAGAGAGCTGCGTGGAGTTGTCTCTCGAGCTCCCCGACGCAGTGACAATGGTTCCGGAATCCTGACGGTGGGGAGGTTCCACCAACGGTGGGCAGCGAGTGGGTTCTAACGGAATTGCAAAGCTCGTCTCCCCTGAGGGTTTTCCAAGTTTCTCTATGCCCGGCAAGGGTAGGGGGGTTTGCAGGAAGTCCCAGGGACTGAGGGTGCCTCCCAAGGTCAGGGAAGGTATTTCTCGGACTTCCCAGAACAGGGAACACCCGTAACTGAAGAGAGCTGCGTGGAGTTGTCTCTCGAGCTCCCCCACGCGCTGACAATGGTTCCGGAATCCTGAGCGTGGGGAGGTTCCACCAACGGTCGGCAGCGCGTGGGTTCTAACGGAATGCCATAGCTCGTCTCCCCTGAGGGTTTTCCTAATGTCTCTGTGCCAGGGAATGCTAGGGGTGTTTACAGGAAGTCCCAGGGACAGAGGCTGCCTCCCCAAGGTCAGCGAAGGTATTCCTTGGACTTCCCCGAACAGGGAACACCTGTGACTGAAGAGAGCTGCGTGGAGTTGTCTCTCGAGCTCCCCCACGCACTGACAATGGTTCCGAATCCTGAGCGTGGGGAGGTTCCACCAACGGTCGGCAGCGCGTGGGTTCTAACGGAATGCCTAAGCTCGTCTCCCCTGAGGGTTTTCCTAATGTCTCTGTGCCAGGGAATGCTAGGGGTGTTTGCAGGAAATCCCAGGGACAGAGGCTGCCTCCCCAAGGTCAGGGAAGGTATTTCTCGGACTTCCCCGAACAGGGAACACCTGTGACTGAAGAGAGCTGCGTGGAGTTGTCTCTCCAACTCCCCGACGCACTGACAATGGCTCCGGAATCCTGACGGTGGGGAGGTTCCACCAACGGTGGGCAGCGAGTGGGTTCTAACGGAATTGCAAAGCTCGTCTCCCCTGAGGGTTTTCCAAGTGTCTCTATGCCTGGGAAGGCTAAGGGGGTTTGCAGGAAGTCCCAGGGACAGAGGTTGACTCAAAAGGTCAGGGAAGGTATTTCTCGGACTTCCCCGAACAGGGAACACCTGTGACTGAAGAGAGCTGCGTGGAGTTGTCTCTCGAGCTCCCCCACGCGCTGACATTGGTTCCGGAATCCTGAGAGTGGGGAGGTTCCACCAACGGTCGGCAGCGCGTGGGTTCTAACGGAATGCCTTAGCTCGTCTCCCCTGAGGATTTTCCTAATGTCTCTGTGCCAGGGAATGCTTGGGGGGTTTGCTGGAAGTCCCAGGGACAGAGGCTGCCTCCCCAAGGTCAGGGAAGATTTTTCTCTGACTTCCCCGAACAGGGAACAACTGTGACTGAAGAGAGCTGCGTGGAGTTGTCTCTCGAGCTCCCCCACGCACTGACAATTTTTCCGGAATCCTGAGCGTGAGGAGTTTCCACCAACGGTCGGCAGCGCGTGGGATCTAACGGAATTGCAAAGCTCGTCTCCCCTGAGGGTTTTCCTAATGTCTCTGTGCCAGGGAATGCTAGGGGGGTTTGAAGGAAGTCCCAGTGGCAGAGACTGCCTCCCCAAGGTCAGGAAAGGTATTTCTCGGACTTCCCCGGACAGGGAACACCTGTGACTGAAGAGAGCTGCGTGGAGTTGTCTCTCGAGCTCCCCCACGCACTGACAATGGTTCCGGAATCCTGAGCGTGGGGAGGTTCCACCAACGGTCGGCAGCGTGTGGGATCTAACGGAATTGCAAAGCTCGTCTCCCCTGAGGGTTTTCCTAATGTCTCTGTGCCAGGGAATGCTAGGGATGTTTGAAGGAAGTCCCAGTGGCAGAGGCTGCCTCCCCAAGGTCAGGAAAGGCATTTCTCGGACTTCCCCGGACAGGGAACACCTGTGACTGAGGAGAGCTGCGTGGAGTTGTCTCTCGAGCTCCCCCACGCTCTGACAATGGTTCCGGAATCCTGAGCGTGGGGAGGTTCCACCAACGGTCGGCAGCGCGTGGGTTCTAACGGAATGAATAAGCTCGTCTCCCCTGAGGATTTTCCTAATGTCTCTGTGCCAGGGAATGCTAGGGGGGTTTGAAGGAAGTCCCAGGGACAGAGGCTGCCTCCCCAAGGTCAGGGAAGGTATTTCTCGGACTTCCCCGAACAGGGAACACCTGTGACTGAAGAGAGCTGCGTGGAGTTGTCTCTCCACCTCCCTGACGCACTGACAATGGTTCCGGAATCCTGACGGTGGGGAGGTTCCACCAACGGTGGGCAGCGAGTGGGTTCTAACGGAATTGCAAAGCTCGTCTCCCCTGAGGGTTTTCCAAGTGTCTCTATGCCCGGGAAGGCTAGGGTGGTTTGCAGGAAGTCCCAGGGACAGAGGTTGCCTCCCAAGGTCAGGGAAGGTATTTCTCGGACTTCCCCGAACAGGGAACACCTGTGACTGAAGAGAGCTGCGTGGAGTTGTCTCTCGAGCTCCCCCACGCGCTGACAATGGTTCCGGAATCCTGAGCGTGGGGAGGTTCCACCAACGGTCGGCAGCGCGTGGAATCTAACGGAATTGCAAAGCTCGTCTCCCCTGAGGGTTTTCCTAATGTCTCTGGGCCAGGGAATGCTAGGGGTGTTTGCAGGAAGTCCCAGGGACAGAGGCTGCCTCCCCAAGGTCAGGGAAGATTTTTCTCGGACTTCCCCGAACAGGGAACACCTGTGACTGAAGAGAGCTGCGTGGAGTTGTCTCTCGAGCTCCCCCACGCACTGACAATGGTTCCGGAATCCTGAGCCTGGGGAGGTTCCACCAAAGGTCGGCAGCGCGTGGAATTTAACGGAATTGCAAAGCTCGTCTCCCCTGAGGGTTTTCCTAATGTCTCTGTGCCAGGGAATGCTAGGGGGGTTTGAAGGAAATCCCAGTGGCAGAGGCTGCCTCCCCAAGGTCAGGAAAGTTATTTCTCGGACTTTCCCGGACAGGGATAACCTGTGACTGAAGAGAGCTGCGTGGAGTTGTCTCTCGAGCTCCCCCACGCAATGATAATGTTTCCGGAATCCTTACCGTGGGGAGGTACCTCCATTAGTCGGCAGCGCGTGGGTTCTAACGGAATGCCTAAGCTCGTCTCCCCTGAGAATTTTCCTAATGTCTCTGTGCCAGGGAAATCTTGGGGGATTTGCAGGAATTCCCAGTGGCCGAGGCTGCCTCCCCAATGTCAGGGAAGTTATTTCTCGGACTTCCCTAAACAGGGAACACCTGTGAATGAAGAGAGCTGCGTGGAGTTGTCTGTCGATCTCCCCTACGCACTGAAAATGTTTCTGGAATCCTGAGCGTTGGGAGGTTCCACCAACGGTCGGCAGCGCGTGGGTTCTAACGGAATTGCAAAGCTCGTCTCCCCTGAGGGTTTTCCAAGTGTCTCTATGCCCGGGAAGGCTAGGGTGGTTTGCAGGAAGTCCCAGGGACAGAGGTTGCCTCCCAAGGTCAGGGAAGGTATTTCTCGGACTTCCCCGAACAGGGAACACCTGTGACTGAAGAGAGCTGCGTGGAGTTGTCTCTCGAGCTCCCCCACGCGCTGACAATGGTTCCGGAATCCTGAGCGTGGGGAGGTTCCACCAACGGTCGGCAGCGCGTGGAATCTAACGGAATTGCAAAGCTCGTCTCCCCTGAGGGTTTTCCTAATGTCTCTGGGCCAGGGAATGCTAGGGGTGTTTGCAGGAAGTCCCAGGGACAGAGGCTGCCTCCCCAAGGTCAGGGAAGATTTTTCTCGGACTTCCCCGAACAGGGAACACCTGTGACTGAAGAGAGCTGCGTGGAGTTGTCTCTCGAGCTCCCCCACGCACTGACAATGGTTCCGGAATCCTGAGCCTGGGGAGGTTCCACCAAAGGTCGGCAGCGCGTGGAATTTAACGGAATTGCAAAGCTCGTCTCCCCTGAGGGTTTTCCTAATGTCTCTGTGCCAGGGAATGCTAGGGGGGTTTGAAGGAAATCCCAGTGGCAGAGGCTGCCTCCCCAAGGTCAGGAAAGTTATTTCTCGGACTTTCCCGGACAGGGATAACCTGTGACTGAAGAGAGCTGCGTGGAGTTGTCTCTCGAGCTCCCCCACGCAATGATAATGTTTCCGGAATCCTTACCGTGGGGAGGTACCTCCATTAGTCGGCAGCGCGTGGGTTCTAACGGAATGCCTAAGCTCGTCTCCCCTGAGAATTTTCCTAATGTCTCTGTGCCAGGGAAATCTTGGGGGATTTGCAGGAATTCCCAGTGGCCGAGGCTGCCTCCCCAATGTCAGGGAAGTTATTTCTCGGACTTCCCTAAACAGGGAACACCTGTGAATGAAGAGAGCTGCGTGGAGTTGTCTGTCGATCTCCCCTACGCACTGAAAATGTTTCTGGAATCCTGAGCGTTGGGAGGTTCCACCAACGGTCGGCAGCGCGTGGGTTCTAACGGAATGCCATAGCTCGTCTCCCCTGAGGGTTTTCCTAATATCTCTGTGCCAGGGAATGCTAGGGGTGTTTACAGGAAGTCCCAGGGACAGAGGCTGCCTCCCCAAGGTCAGAGAAGGTATTCCTCGGACTTCCCCGAACAGGGAACACCTGTGACTGAAGAGAGCTTCGTGGAGTTGTCTCTCGAGCTCCCCCACGCACTGACAATGGTTCCGTAATCCTGACGGTGGGGAGGTTCCACCAACGGTGGGCAGCGAGTGGGTTTTAACGGAATTGCAAAGCTCGTCTCCCCTGAGGGTTTTCCTAATATCTCTGTGCCAGGGAATGCTAGGGGTGTTTACAGGAAGTCCCAGGGACAGAGGCTGCCTCCCCAAGGTCAGGGAAGTTATTTCTCGGACTTCCCCGAACAGGGAACACCTGTGACTGAAGAGAGCTGCGTGGAGTTGTCTCTCGAGCTCCCCGACGCAGTGACAATGGTTCCGGAATCCTGACGGTGGGGAGGTTCCACCAACGGTGGGCAGCGAGTGGGTTCTAACGGAATTGCAAAGCTCGTCTCCCCTGAGGGTTTTCCAAGTTTCTCTATGCCCGGCAAGGGTAGGGGGGTTTGCAGGAAGTCCCAGGGACTGAGGGTGCCTCCCAAGGTCAGGGAAGGTATTTCTCGGACTTCCCCGAACAGGGAACACCCGTAACTGAAGAGAGCTGCGTGGAGTTGTCTCTCGAGCTCCCCCACGCGCTGACAATGGTTCCGGAATCCTGAGCGTGGGGAGGTTCCACCAACGGTCGGCAGCGCGTGGGTTCTAACGGAATGCCATAGCTCGTCTCCCCTGAGGGTTTTCCTAATGTCTCTGTGCCAGGGAATGCTAGGGGTGTTTACAGGAAGTCCCAGGGACAGAGGCTGCCTCCCCAAGGTCAGCGAAGGTATTCCTTGGACTTCCCCGAACAGGGAACACCTGTGACTGAAGAGAGCTGCGTGGAGTTGTCTCTCGAGCTCCCCCACGCACTGACAATGGTTCCGAATCCTGAGCGTGGGGAGGTTCCACCAACGGTCGGCAGCGCGTGGGTTCTAACGGAATGCCTAAGCTCGTCTCCCCTGAGGGTTTTCCTAATGTCTCTGTGCCAGGGAATGCTAGGGGTGTTTGCAGGAAATCCCAGGGACAGAGGCTGCCTCCCCAAGGTCAGGGAAGGTATTTCTCGGACTTCCCCGAACAGGGAACACCTGTGACTGAAGAGAGCTGCGTGGAGTTGTCTCTCCAACTCCCCGACGCACTGACAATGACTCCGGAATCCTGACGGTGGGGAGGTTCCACCAACGGTGGGCAGCGAGTGGGTTCTAACGGAATTGCAAAGCTCGTCTCCCCTGAGGGTTTTCCAAGTGTCTCTATGCCTGGGAAGGCTAAGGGGGTTTGCAGGAAGTCCCAGGGACAGAGGTTGACTCAAAAGGTCAGGGAAGGTATTTCTCGGACTTCCCCGAACAGGGAACACCTGTGACTGAAGAGAGCTGCGTGGAGTTGTCTCTCGAGCTCCCCCACGCGCTGACATTGGTTCCGGAATCCTGAGCGTGGGGAGGTTCCACCAACGGTCGGCAGCGCGTGGGTTCTAACGGAATGCCTTAGCTCGTCTCCCCTGAGGATTTTCCTAATGTCTCTGTGCCAGGGAATGCTTGGGGGGTTTGCTGGAAGTCCCAGGGACAGAGGCTGCCTCCCCAAGGTCAGGGAAGATTTTTCTCTTACTTCCCCGAACAGGGAACAACTGTGACTGAAGAGAGCTGCGTGGAGTTGTCTCTCGAGCTCCCCCACGCACTGACAATTTTTCCGGAATCCTGAGCGTGAGGAGTTTCCACCAACGGTCGGCAGCGCGTGGGATCTAACGGAATTGCAAAGCTCGTCTCCCCTGAGGGTTTTCCTAATGTCTCTGTGCCAGGGAATGCTAGGGGGGTTTGAAGGAAGTCCCAGTGGCAGAGACTGCCTCCCCAAGGTCAGGAAAGGTATTTCTCGGACTTCCCCGGACAGGGAACACCTGTGACTGAAGAGAGCTGCGTGGAGTTGTCTCTCGAGCTCCCCCACGCACTGACAATGGTTCCGGAATCCTGAGCGTGGGGAGGTTCCACCAACGGTCGGCAGCGTGTGGGATCTAACGGAATTGCAAAGTTCGTCTCCCCTGAGGGTTTTCCAAATGTCTCTGGGCCAGGGAATGCTAGGGATGTTTGAAGGAAGTCCCAGTGGCAGAGGCTGCCTCCCCAAGGTCAGGAAAGGCATTTCTCGGACTTCCCCGGACAGGGAACACCTGTGACTGAGGAGAGCTGCGTGGAGTTGTCTCTCGAGCTCCCCCACGCTCTGACAATGGTTCCGGAATCCTGAGCGTGGGGAGGTTCCACCAACGGTCGGCAGCGCGTGGGTTCTAACGGAATGAATAAGCTCGTCTCCCCTGAGGATTTTCCTAATGTCTCTGTGCCAGGGAATGCTAGGGGGGTTTGAAGGAAGTCCCAGGGACAGAGGCTGCCTCCCCAAGGTCAGGGAAGGTATTTCTCGGACTTCCCCGAACAGGGAACACCTGTGACTGAAGAGAGCTGCGTGGAGTTGTCTCTCCACCTCCCTGACGCACTGACAATGGTTCCGGAATCCTGACGGTGGGGAGGTTCCACCAACGGTGGGCAGCGAGTGGGTTCTAACGGAATTGCAAAGCTCGTCTCCCCTGAGGGTTTTCCAAGTGTCTCTATGCCCGGGAAGGCTAGGGTGGTTTGCAAGAAGTCCCAGGGACTGAGGTTGCCTCCCAAGGTCAGGGAAGGTATTTCTCGGACTTCCCCGAACAGGGAACACCTGTGACTGAAGAGAGCTGCGTGGAGTTGTCTCTCGAGCTCCCCCACGCGCTGACAATGGTTCCGGAATCCTGAGCGTGGGGAGGTTCCACCAACGGTCGGCAGCGCGTGGAATCTAACGGAATTGCAAAGCTCGTCTCCCCTGAGGGTTTTCCTAATGTCTCTGGGCCAGGGAATGCTAGGGGTGTTTGCAGGAAGTCCCAGGGACAGAGGCTGCCTCCCCAAGGTCAGGGAAGATTTTTCTCGGACTTCCCCGAACAGGGAACACCTGTGACTGAAGAGAGCTGCGTGGAGTTGTCTCTCGAGCTCCCCCACGCACTGACAATGGTTCCGGAATCCTGAGCCTGGGGAGGTTCCACCAAAGGTCGGCAGCGCGTGGAATCTAACGGAATTGCAAAGCTCGTCTCCCCTGAGGGTTTTCCTAATGTCTCTGTGCCAGGGAATGCTAGGGGGGTTTGAAGGAAATCCCAGTGGCAGAGGCTGCCTCCCCAAGGTCAGGAAAGTTATTTCTCGGACTTTCCCGGACAGGGATAACCTGTGACTGAAGAGAGCTGCGTGGAGTTGTCTCTCGAGCTCCCCCACGCAATGATAATGTTTCCGGAATCCTTACCGTGGGGAGGTACCTCCATTAGTCGGCAGCGCGTGGGTTCTAACGGAATGCCTAAGCTCGTCTCCCCTGAGAATTTTCCTAATGTCTCTGTGCCAGGGAAATCTTGGGGGATTTGCAGGAATTCCCAGTGGCCGAGGCTGCCTCCCCAATGTCAGGGAAGTTATTTCTCGGACTTCCCTAAACAGGGAACACCTGTGAATGAAGAGAGCTGCGTGGAGTTGTCTGTCGATCTCCCCTACGCACTGAAAATGTTTCTGGAATCCTGAGCGTTGGGAGGTTCCACCAACGGTCGGCAGCGCGTGGGTTCTAACGGAATGCCATAGCTCGTCTCCCCTGAGGGTTTTCCTAATATCTCTGTGCCAGGGAATGCTAGGGGTGTTTACAGGAAGTCCCAGGGACAGAGGCTGCCTCCCCAAGGTCAGAGAAGGTATTCCTCGGACTTCCCCGAACAGGGAACACCTGTGACTGAAGAGAGCTTCGTGGAGTTGTCTCTCGAGCTCCCCCACGCACTGACAATGGTTCCGTAATCCTGACGGTGGGGAGGTTCCACCAACGGTGGGCAGCGAGTGGGTTTTAACGGAATTGCAAAGCTCGTCTCCCCTGAGGGTTTTCCTAATATCTCTGTGCCAGGGAATGCTAGGGGTGTTTACAGGAAGTCCCAGGGACAGAGGCTGCCTCCCCAAGGTCAGAGAAGGAATTCCTCGGACTTCCCCGAACAGGGAACACCTGTGACTGAAGAGAGCTGCGTGGAGTTGTCTCTCGAGCTCCCCCACGCACTGACAATGTTTCCGGAATCCTGAGCGTGGGGAGGTTCCCCCAACGGTCGGCAGCGCGTGGGTTCTAACGGAATGCCTAAGCTCGTCTCCCCTGAGTGTTTTCCTAATGTCTCTGTGCCAGGGAATGCTAGGGGTGTTTGCAGGAAATCCCAGGGACAGAGGCTGCCTCCCCAATGTCAGGGAAGGTATTTCTCGGACTTCCCCGAACAGGGAACACCTGTGACTGAAGAGAGCTGCGTGGAGTTGTCTCTCGAGCTCCCCCACGCACTGACAATTGTTCCGGAATCCTGAACGTGAGGAGGTTCCACCAACGGTCGGCAGCGCGTGTGATCTAACGGAATTGCAAAGCTCGTCTCCCCTGAGGGTTTTCCTAATGTCTCTGTGCCAGGGAATGCTAGGGGGGTTTGAAGGAATTCCCAGTGGCAGAGACTGCCTCCCCAAGGTCAGGAAAGGTATTTCTCGGACTTCCCCGGACAGGGAACACCTGTGACTGAAGAGAGCTGCGTGGAGTTGTCTCTCGAGCTCCCCCACGCGCTGACAATGGTTCCGGAATCCTGACGGTGGGGAGGTTCCACCAACGGTGGGCAGCGAGTGGGTTCTAACGGAATTGCAAAGCTCGTCTCCTCTGAGGGTTTTCCAAGTTTCTCTATGCCCGGCAAGGGTAGGGGGGTTTGCAGGAAGTCCCAGGGACTGAGGGTGCCTCCCAAGGTCAGGGAAGGTATTTCTCGGACTTCCCCAAACAGGGAACACCCGTAACTGAAGAGAGCTGCGTGGAGTTGTCTCTCGAGCTCCCCCACGCGCTGACAATGGTTCCGGAATCCTGAGCGTGGGGAGGTTCCACCAACGGTCGGCAGCGCGTGGGTTCTAACGGAATGCCATAGCTCGTCTCCCCTGAGGGTTTTCCTAATGTCTCTGTGCCAGGGAATGCTAGGGGTGTTTACAGGAAGTCCCAGGGACAGAGGCTGCCTCCCCAAGGTCAGAGAAGGTATTCCTTGGACTTCCCCGAACAGGGAACACCTGTGACTGAAGAGAGCTGCGTGGAGTTGTCTCTCGAGCTCCCCCACGCACTGACAATGGTTCCGAATCCTGAGCGTGGGGAGGTTCCACCAACGGTCGGCAGCGCGTGGGTTCTAACGGAATGCCTAAGCTCGTCTCCCCTGAGGGTTTTCCTAAAGTCTCTGTGCCAGGGAATGCTAGGGGTGTTTGCAGGAAATCCCAGGGACAGAGGCTTCCTCCCCAAGGTCAGGGAAGGTATTTCTCGGACTTCCCCGAACAGGGAACACCTGTGACTGAAGAGAGCTGCGTGGAGTTGTCTCTCCAACTCCCCGACGCACTGACAATGGCTCCGGAATCCTGATGGTGGGGAGGTTCCACCAACGGTGGGCAGCGAGTGGGTTCTAACGGAATTGCAAAGCTCGTCTCCCCTGAGGGTTTTCCAAGTGTCTCTATGTCTGGGAAAGCTAGGGGGGTTTGCAGGATGTCCCAGGGACAGAGGTTGACTCAAAAGGTCAGGGAACGTATTTCTCGGACTTCCCCGAACAGGGAACACCTGTGACTGAAGAGAGCTGCGTGGAGTTGTCTCTCGAGCTCCCCCACGCGCTGACATTGGTTCCGGAATCCTGAGCGTGGGGAGGTTCCACCAACGGTCGGCAGCGCGTGGGTTCTAACGGAATGCCTTAGCTCGTCTCCCCTGAGGGTTTTCCTAATGTCTCTGTGCCAGGGAATGCTAGGGGGGTTTGAAGGAAGTCCCAGTGGCAGAGACTGCCTCCCCAAGGTCAGGAAAGGTATTTCTCGGACTTCCCCGGACAGGGAACACCTGTGACTGAAGAGAGCTGCGTGGAGTTTTCTCTCGAGCTCCCCCACGCACTGACAATGGTTCCGGAATCCTGAGCGTGGGGAGGTTCCACCAACGGTCGGCAGCGTGTGGGATCTAACGGAATTGCAAAGCTCGTCTCCCCTGAGGGTTTTCCTAATGTCTCTGTGCCAGGGAATGCTAGGGATGTTTGAAGGAAGTCCCAGTGGCAGAGGCTGCCTCCCCAAGGTCAGGAAAGGCATTTCAAAGACTTCCCCGGACAGGGAACACCTGTGACTGAGGAGAGCTGCGTGGAGTTGTCTCTCGAGCTCCCCCACGCTCTGACAATGGTTCCGGAATCCTGAGCGTGGGGAGGTTCCACCAACGGTCGGCAGCGCGTGGGTTCTAACGGAATGAATAAGCTCGTCTCCCCTGAGGATTTTCCTTATGTCTCTGTGCCAGGGAATGCTAGGGGAGTTTGAAGGAAGTCCCAGGGACAGAGGCTGCCTCCCCAAGGTCAGGGAAGGTATTTCTCGGACTTCCCCGAACAGGGAACACCTGTGACTGAAGAGAGCTGCGTGGAGGTGTCTCTCCACCTCCCTGACGCACTGACAATGGTTCCGGAATCCTGACGGTGGGGAGGTTCCACCAACGGTGGGCAGCGAGTGGGTTCTAACGGAATTGCAAAGCTCGTCTCCCCTGAGGGTTTTCCAAGTGTCTCTATGCCCGGGAAGGCTAGGGTGGTTTGCAGGAAGTCCCAGGGACAGAGGTTGCCTCCCAAGGTCAGGGAAGGTATTTCTCGGACTTCCCCGAACAGGGAACACCTGTGACTGAAGAGAGCGGCGTGGAGTTCTCTCTCGAGCTCCCCCACGCGCTGACAATGGTTCCGGAATCCTGAGCGTGGGGAGGTTCCACCAACGGTCGGCAGGGCGTGGGTTCTAACGGAATGCCTTAGCTCGTCTCCCCTGAGGGTTTTCCTAATGTCTCTGGGCCAGGGAATGCTAGGGGTGTTTGCAGGAAGTCCCAGGGCCAGAGGCTGCCTCCCCAAGGTCAGGGAAGATTTTTCTCGGACTTCCCCGAACAGGGAACACCTGTGACTGAAGAGAGCTGCGTGGAGTTGTCTCTCGAGCTCCCCCACGCACTGACAATGGTTCCGGAATCCTGAGCCTGGGGAGGTTCCACCAAAGGTCGGCAGCGCGTGGAATCTAACGGAATTGCAAAGCTCGTCTCCCCTGAGGGTTTTCCTAATGTCTCTGTGCCAGGGAATGCTAGGGGGGTTTGAAGGAAATCCCAGTGGCAGAGGCTGCCTCCCCAAGGTCAGGAAAGTTATTTCTCGGACTTTCCCGGACAGGGATAACCTGTGACTGAAGAGAGCTGCGTGGAGTTGTCTCTCGAGCTCCCCCACGCAATGATAATGTTTCCGGAATCCTTACCGTGGGGAGGTACCTCCATTAGTCGGCAGCGCGTGGGTTCTAACGGAATGCCTAAGCTCGTCTCCCCTGAGAATTTTCCTAATGTCTCTGTGCCAGGGAAATCTTGGGGGATTTGCAGGAATTCCCAGTGGCCGAGGCTGCCTCCCCAATGTCAGGGAAGTTATTTCTCGGACTTCCCTAAACAGGGAACACCTGTGACTGAAGAGAGCTGCGTGGAGTTGTCTGTCGAGCTCCCCCACGCACTGACAATGGTTCCGGAATCCTGAGCGTGGGGAGGTTCCACCAACGGTCGGCAGCGCGCGGGTTCTAACGGAATGCCTAAGCTCGTCTCCCCTGAGGGTTTTCCTAATGTCTCTGTGCCAGGGAATGCTAGGGGTGTTTGCAGGAAATCCCAGGGACAGAGGCTGCCTCCCCAAGGTCAGGGAAGGTATTTCTCGGACTTCCACGAACAGGGAACACCTGTGACTGAAGAGAGCTGCGTGGAGATGTCTCTCCACCTCCCCGACGCACTGACAATGTTTCCGGAATCCTGACGGTGGGGAGGTTCCACCAACGGTGGGCAACGAGTGGGTTCTAACGGAATTGCAAAGCTCGTCTCCCCTGAGGGTTTTCCAAGTGTCTCTATGCCTGGGAAGGCTAGGGGGGTTTGCAGGAAGTCCCAGGGACAGAGGTTGACTCAAAAGGTCAGGGAAGGTATTTCTCGGACTTCCCCGAACAGGGAACACCTGTGACTGAAGAGAGCTGCGTGGAGTTGTCTCTCGAGCTCCCCCACGCGCTGACATTGGTTCCGGAATCCTGAGCGTGGGGAGGTTCCACCAACGGTCGGCAGCGCGTGGGATCTAACGGAATTGCAAAGCTCGTCTCCCCTGAGGGTTTTCCTAATGTCTCTGTGCCAGGGAATGCTAGGGGCGTTTGCAGGAAGTCCCAGTGGCAAAGGCTGCCTCCCCAAGGTCAGGGAAGTTATTTCTCGGACTTCCCCGAACAGGGAACACCTGTGACTGAAGAGAGCTGCGTGGAGTTGTCTCTCGAGCTCCCCGACGCAGTGACAATGGTTCCGGAATCCTGACGGTGGGGAGGTTCCACCAACGGTGGGCAGCGAGTGGGTTCTAACGGAATTGCAAAGCTCGTCTCCCCTGAGGGTTTTCCAAGTTTCTCTATGCCCGGCAAGGGTAGGGGGGTTTGCAGGAAGTCCCAGGGACTGAGGGTGCCTCCCAAGGTCTGGGAAGGTATTTCTCGGACTTCCCCGAACAGGGAACACCCGTAACTGAAGAGAGCTGCGTGGAGTTGTCTCTCGAGCTCCCCCACGCGCAGACAATGGTTCCGGAATCCTGAGCGTGGGGAGGTTCCACCAACGGTCGGCAGCGCGTGGGTTCTAACGGAATGCCATAGCTCGTCTCCCCTGAGGGTTTTCCTAATGTCTCTGTGCCAGGGAATGCTAGGGGTGTTTACAGGAAGTCCCAGGGACAGAGGCTGCCTCCCCAAAGTCAGAGAAGGTATTCCTTGGACTTCCCCGAACAGGGAACACCTGTGACTGAAGAGAGCTGAGTGGAGTTGTCTCTCGAGCTCCCCCACGCACTGACAATGGTTCCGAATCCTGAGCGTGGGGAGGTTCCACCAACGGTCGGCAGCGCTTGGGTTCTAACGGAATGCCTAAGCTCGTCTCCCCTGAGGGTTTTCCTAATGTCTCTGTGCCAGGGAATGCTAGGGGTGTTTGCAGGAAATCCCAGGGACAGAGGCTGCCTCCCCAAGGTCAGGGAAGGTATTTCTCGGACTTCCCCGAACAGGGAACACCTGTGACTGAAGAGAGCTGCGTGGAGTTGTCTCTCCAACTCCCCGACGCACTGACAATGGCTCCGGAATCCTGACGGTGGGGAGGTTCCACCAACGGTGGGCAGCGAGTGGGTTCTAACGGAATTGCAAAGCTCGTCTCCCCTGAGGGTTTTCCAAGTGTCTCTATGCCTGGGAAGGCTAGGGGGGTTTGCAGGAAGTCCCAGGGACAGAGGTTGACTCAAAAGGTCAGGGAAGGTATTTCTCGGACTTCCCCGAACAGGGAACACCTGTGACTGAAGAGAGCTGCGTGGAGTTGTCTCTCGAGCTCCCCCACGCGCTGACATTGGTTCCGGAATCCTGAGCGTGGGGAGGTTCCACCAACGGTCGGCAGCGCGTGGGTTCTAACGGAATGCCTTAGCTCGTCTCCCCTGAGGATTTTCCTAATGTCTCTGTGCCAGGGAATGCTTGGGGGTTTTGCTGGAAGTCCCAGGGACAGAGGCTGCCTCCCCAAGGTCAGGGAAGATTTTTCTCGGACTTCCCCGAACAGGGAACACCTGTGACTGAAGAGAGCTGCGTGGAGTTGTCTCTCGAGCTCCCCCACGCACTGACAATTTTTCCGGAATCCTGAGCGTGAGGAGTTTCCACCAACGGTCGGCAGCGCGTGGGATCTAACGGAATTGCAAAGCTCGTCTCCCCTGAGGGTTTTCCTAATGTCTCTGTGCCAGGGAATGCTAGGGGGGTTTGAAGGAAGTCCCAGTGGCAGAGACTGCCTCCCCAAGGTCAGGAAAGGTATTTCTCGGACTTCCCCGGACAGGGAACACCTGTGAATGAAGAGAGCTGCGTGGAGTTGTCTCTCGAGCTCCCCCACGCACTGACAATGGTTCCGGAATCCTGAGCGTGGGGAGGTTCCACCAACGGTCGGCAGCGTGTGGGATCTAACGGAATTGCAAAGCTCGTCTCCCCTGAGGGTTTTCCTAATATCTCTGTGCCAGGGAATGCTAGGGATGTTTGAAGGAAGTCCCAGTGGCAGAGGCTGCCTCCCCAAGGTCAGGAAAGGCATTTCTCGGACTTCCCCGGACAGGGAACACCTGTGACTGAGGAGAGCTGCGTGGAGTTGTCTCTCGAGCTCCCCCACGCTCTGACAATGGTTCCGGAATCCTGAGCGTGGGGAGGTTCCACCAACGGTCGGCAGCGCGTGGGTTCTAACGGAATGAATAAGCTCGTCTCCCCTGAGGATTTTCCTAATGTCTCTGTGCCAGGGAATGCTAGGGGGGTTTGAAGGAATTCCCAGGGACAGAGGCTGCCTCCCCATGGTCAGGGAAGGTATTTCTCGGACTTCCCCGAACAGGGAACACCTGTGACTGAAGAGAGCTGCGTGGAGTTGTCTCTCCACCTCCCTGACGCACTGACAATTGTTCCGGAATCCTGACGGTGGGGAGGTTCCACCAACGGTGGGCAGCGAGTGGGTTCTAACGGAATTGCAAAGCTCGTCTCCCCTGAGGGTTTTCCAAGTGTCTCTATGCCCGGGAAGTCTAGGGTGGTTTGCAGGAAGTCCCAGGGACAGAGGTTGCCTCCCAAGGTCAGGGAAGGTATTTCTCGGACTTCCCCGAACAGGGAACACCTGTGACTGAAGAGAGCTGCGTGGAGTTGTCTCTCGAGCTCCCCCACGCGCTGACAATGGTTCCGGAATCCTGAGCGTGGGGAGGTTCCACCAACGGTCGGCAGGGCGTGGGTTCTAACGGAATGCCTTAGCTCGTCTCCCCTGAGGGTTTTCCTAATGTCTCTGGGCCAGGGAATGCTAGGGGTGTTTGCAGGAAGTCCCAGGGACAGAGGCTGCCTCCCCAAGGTCAGGGAAGATTTTTCTCGGACTTCCCCGAACAGGGAACACCTGTGACTGAAGAGAGCTGCGTGGAGTTGTCTCTCGAGCTCCCCCACGCACTGACAATGGTTCCGGAATCCTGAGCCTGGGGAGGTTCCACCAAAGGTCGGCAGCGCGTGGAATCTAACGGAATTGCAAAGCTCGTCTCCCCTGAGGGTTTTCCTAATGTCTCTGTGCCAGGGAATGCTAGGGGGGTTTGAAGGAAATCCCAGTGGCAGAGGCTGCCTCCCCAAGGTCAGGAAAGTTATTTCTCGGACTTTCCCGGACAGGGATAACCTGTGACTGAAGAGAGCTGCGTGGAGTTGTCTCTCGAGCTCCCCCACGCAATGATAATGTTTCCGGAATCCTTACCGTGGGGAGGTACCTCCATTAGTCGGCAGCGCGTGGGTTCTAACGGAATGCCTAAGCTCGTCTCCCCTGAGAATTTTCCTAATGTCTCTGTGCCAGGGAAATCTTGGGGGATTTGCAGGAATTCCCAGTGGCCGAGGCTGCCTCCCCAATGTCAGGGAAGTTATTTCTCGGACTTCCCTAAACAGGGAACACCTGTGACTGAAGAGAGCTGCGTGGAGTTGTCTGTCGATCTCCCCTACGCACTGAAAATGTTTCTGGAATCCTGAGCGTTGGGAGGTTCCACCAACGGTCGGCAGCGTGTGGGTTCTAACGGAATGCCATAGCTCGTCTCCCCTGAGGGTTTTCCTAATGTCTCTGTGCCAGGGAATGCTAGGGGTGTTTACAGGAAGTCCCAGGGACAGAGGCTGCCTCCCCAAGGTCAGAGAAGGTATTCCTCGGACTTCCCCGAACAGGGAACACCTGTGACTGAAGAGAGCTGCGTGGAGTTGTCTCTCGAGCTCCCCCACGCACTGACAATGGTTCCGGAATCCTGAGCGTGGGGAGGTTCCACCAACGGTCGGCAGCGCGTGGGTTCTAACGGAATGCCTAAGCTCGTCTCCCCTGAGGGTTTTCCTAATGTCTCTGTGCCAGGGAATGCTAGGGGTGTTTGCAGGAAATCCCAGGGACAGAGGCTGCCTCCCCAAGATCAGGGAAGGTATTTCTCGGACTTCCCCGAACAGGGAACACCTGTGACTGAAGAGAGCTGCGTGGAGTTGTCTCTCCACCTCCCCGACGCACTGACAATGTTTCCGGAATCCTGACGGTGGGGAGGTTCCACCAACGGTGGGCAGCGAGTGGGTTCTAACGGAATTGCAAAGCTCGTCTCCCCTGAGGGTTTTCCAAGTGTCTCTATGCCTGGGAAGGCTAGGGGGGTTTGCAGGAAGTCCCAGGGACAGAGGTTGACTCAAAAGGTCAGGGAAGGTATTTCTCGGACTTCCCCGAACAGGGAACACCTTTGACTGAAGAGAGCTGCGTGGAGTTGTCTCTCGAGCTCCCCCACGCGCTGACATTGGTTCCGGAATCCTGAGCGTGGGGAGGTTCCACCAACGGTCGGCAGCGCGTGCCTTCTAACGAAATGCCTTAGCTCGTCTCCCCTGAGGGTTTTCCTAATTTCTCTGTGCCAGGGAATGCTTGGGGGGTTTGCAGGAAGTCCCAGGGACAGAGGCTGCCTCCCCAAGGTCAGGGAAGATTTTTCTCGGACTTCCCCGAACAGGGAACACCTGTGACTGAAGAGAGCTGCGTGGAGTTGTCTCTCGAGCTCCCCCACGCACTGACAATTTTTCCGGAATCCTGAGCGTGAGGAGTTTCCACCAACGGTCGGCAGCGCGTGGGATCTAACGGAATTGCAAAGCTCGTCTCCCCTGAGGGTTTTCCTAATGTCTCTGTGCCAGGGAATGCTAGGGGGGTTTGAAGGAAGTCCCAGTGGCAGAGACTACCTCCCCAAGGTCAGGAAAGGTATTTCTCGGACTTCCCCGGACAGGGAACACCTGTGACTGAAGAGAGCTGCGTGGAGTTGTCTCTCGAGCTCCCCCACGCACTGACAATGGTTCCGGAATCCTGAGCGTGGGGAGGTTCCACCAACGGTCGGCAGCGCGTGGGATCTAACGGAATTGCAAAGCTCGTCTCCCCTGAGGGTTTTCCTAATGTCTCTGTGCCAGGGAATGCTAGGGATGTTTGAAGGAAGTCCCAGTGGCAGAGGCTGCCTCCCCAAGGTCAGGAAAGGCATTTCTCGGACTTCCCCGGACCGGGAACACCTGTGACTGAGGAGAGCTGCGTGGAGTTGTCTCTCGAGCTCCCCCACGCACTGACAATGGTTCCGGAATCCTGAGCGTGGGGAGGTTCCACCATCGGTCGGCAGCGCGTGGGTTCTAACGGAATGAATAAGCTCGTCTCCCCTGAGGATTTTCCTAATGTCTCTGTGCCAGGGAATGCTAGGGGGGTTTGCAGGAAGTCCCAGGGACAGAGGCTGCCTCCCCAAGGTCAGGGAAGGTATTTCTCGGACTTCCCCGAACAGGGAACACCTGTGACTGAAGAGAGCTGCGTGGAGTTGTCTCTCCAACTCCCCGACGCACTGACAATGGTTCCGGAATCCTGACGGTGGGGAGGTTACACCAACGGTGGGCAGCGAGTGGGTTCTAACGGAATTGCAAAGCTCGTCTCCCCTGAGGGTTTTCCAAGTGTCTCTATGCCCGGGAAGGCTAGGGTGGTTTGCAGGAAGTCCCAGGGACAGAGGTTGCCTCCCAAGGTCAGGGAAGGTATTTCTCGGACTTCCCCGAACAGGGAACACCTGTGACTGAAGAGAGCTGCGTGGAGTTGTCTCTCGAGCTCCCCCACGCGCTGACAATGGTTCCGGAATCCTGAGCGTGGGGAGGTTCCACCAACGGTCGGCAGGGCGTGGGTTCTAACGGAATGCCTTAGCTCGTCTCCCCTGAGGGTTTTCCTAATGTCTCTGTGCCAGGGAATGCTAGGGGTGTTTGCAGGAAGTCCCAGGGACAGAGGCTGCCTCCCCAAGGTCAGGGAA
The DNA here is from genome assembly GCF_048564905.1 of Vicugna pacos. Lineage (NCBI taxonomy): Eukaryota > Metazoa > Chordata > Mammalia > Artiodactyla > Camelidae > Vicugna > Vicugna pacos. The sequence continues at coordinate 56,869,791 of NW_027328721.1, forward strand.
GATTTTTCTCGGACTTCCCCGAATAGGGAACACCTGTGACTGAAGAGAGCTGCGTGGAGTTGTCTCTCGAGCTCCCCCACGCACTGACAATGGTTCCGGAATCCTGAGCCTGGGGAGGTTCCACCAAAGGTCGGCAGCGCGTGGGATCTAACGGAATTGCAAAGCTCGTCTCCCCTGAGGGTTTTCCTAATGTCTCTGTGCCAGGGAATGCTAGGGGGGTTTGAAGGAAATCCCAGTGGCAGAGGCTGCCTCCCCAAGGTCAGGAAAGTTATTTCTCGGACTTCCCCGGACAGGGATAACCTGTGACTGAAGAGAGCTGCGTGGAGTTGTCTCTCGAGCTCCCCCACGCAATGATAATATTTCCGGAATCCTTACCGTGGGGAGGTACCTCCATTAGTCGGCAGCGCGTGGGTTCTAACGGAATGCCTAAGCTCGTCTCCCCTGAGAATTCTCCTAATGTCTCTCTGCCAGGGAAATCTTGGGGGATTTGCAGGAATTCCCAGTGGCAGAGGCTGCCTCCCCAATGTCAGGGAAGTTATTTCTCAGACTTCCCTAAACAGGGAACACCTGTGACTGAAGAGAGCTGCGTGGAGTTGTCTATCGATCTCCCCTACGCACTGAAAATGTTTCTGGAATCCTGAGCGTGGGGAGGTTCCACCAACGGTCGGCAGCGTGTGGGTCCTAACGGAATGCCTAAGCTCGTCTCCCCTGAGGGTTTTCCTAATGTCTCTGTGCCAGGGAATGCTAGGGGGGTTTGCAGGAAGTCCCAGGGACAGAGGCTGCCTCCCCAAGGTCAGGGAAGGTATTTCTCGGACTTCCCCGTACAGGGAACACCTGTGACTGAAGAGGACTGCGTGGAGTTGTCTCTCGAGCTCCCCCAAGCACTGACAATGTTTCCGGAAGCCTGAGCGTGGGGAGGTTCCACCAAAGGTCGGCAGCGCGTGGGTTCTAACGGAAAGCCTAAGCTCGCCTCCCCTGAGGGTTTTCCTAATGTCTCTGTGCCAGGGAATGCTAGGGGGTTTTGCAGGAATTCCCAGGGACAGAGGCTGCCTCCCCAAGGTCAGGGAAGGTATTTCTCGGACTTCCCCGAACAGGGAACACCTGTGACTGAAGAGAGCTGCGTGGAGTTGTCTCTCCACCTCCCCGACGCACTGACAATGGTTCCGGAATCCTGAGCGTGGGGAGGTTCCACCAACGGTCGGCAGCGCGTGGGATCTAACGGAATGCCTTAGCTCGACTCCCCTGACGGTTTTCCTAATGTCTCTGTGCCAGGGAATGCTAGGGGGGTTTGCAGGAATTCCCAGTGGCAGAGGCTGCCTCCCCAAGGTCAGGGAAGTTATTTCTCGGACTTCCCCGAACAGGGAACACCTGTGACTGAAGAGAGCTTCGTGGAGTTGTCTCTCGAGCTCCCCCACGCAGTGACAATGGTTCCGGAATCCTGACGGTGGGGAGGTTCCACCAACGGTGGGCAGCGAGTGGGTTCTAACGGAATTGCAAAGCTCGTCTCCCCTGAGGGTTTTCCAAGTTTCTCTATGCCCGGCAAGGGTAGGGGGGTTTGCAGGAAGTCCCAGGGACTGAGGTTGCCTCCCAAGGTCAGGGAAGGTATTTCTCGGACTTCCCCGAACAGGGAACACCCGTAACTGAAGAGAGCTGCGTGGAGTTGTCTCTCGAGCTCCCCCACGCGCTGACAATGGTTCCGGAATCCTGAGCGTGGGTAGGTTCCACCAACGGTCGGCAGCGCGTGGGTTCTAACGGAATGCCATAGCTCGTCTCCCCTGAGGGTTTTCCTAATGTCTCTGTGCCAGGGAATGCTAGGGGTGTTTACAGGAAGTCCCAGGGACAGAGGCTGCCTCCCCAAGGTCAGAGAAGGTATTCCTCGGACTTCCCCGAACAGGGAACACCTGTGACTGAGGAGAGCTGCGTGGAGTTGTCTCTCGAACTCCCCCACGCACTGACAATGGTTCCGGAATCCTGAGCGTGGGGAGGTTCCACCAACGGTCGGCAGCGCGTGGGTACTAACGGAATGCCTAAGCTCGTCTCCCCTGAAGGTTTTCCTAATGTCTCTGTGCCAGGGAATGCTAGGGGTGTTTGCAGGAAATCCCAGGGAAAGAGGCTGCCTCCCCAAGGTCAGGGAAGGTATTTCTCGGACTTCCCCAAACAGGGAACACCTGTGACTGAAGAGAGCTGCGTGGAGTTGTCTCTCCACCTCCCCGACGCACTGACAATGGTTCCGGAATCCTGACGGTGGGGAGGTTCCACCAACGGTGGGCAGCGAGTGGGTTCTAAAGGAATTGCAAAGCTCGTCTCCCCTGAGGGTTTTCCAAGTGTGTCTATGCCTGGGAAGGCTAGGGTCGTTTGCAGGATGTCCCAGGGACAGAGGTTGCCTCCCAAGGTCAGGGAAGTTATTTCTCGGACTTCCCCGAACAGGGAACACCTGTGACTGAAGAGAGCTGCGTGGAGTTGTCTCTCGAGCTCCCCCACGTGCTGACAATGGTTCCGGAATCCTGAGCGTGGGGAGGTTCCACCAACGGTCGGCAGCGCGTGGGTTCTAACGGAATGCCTTAGCTCGTCTCCCCTGAGGGTTTTCCTAATGTCTCTGTGCCAGGGAATGCTTGGGGGGTTTGCAGGAAGTCCCAGGGACAGAGGCTGCCTCCCCAAGGTCAGGGAAGATTTTTCTCGGACTTCCCCGAACAGGGAACACCTGTGACTGAAGAGAGCTGCGTGGAGTTGTCTCTCGAGCTCCCCCACGCACTGACAATGGTTCCGGAATCCTGAGCCTGGGGAGGTTCCACCAAAGGTCGGCAGCGCGTGGGATCTAACGGAATTGCAAAGCTCGTCTCCCCTGAGGGTTTTCCTAATGTCTCTGTGCCAGGGAATGCTAGGGGGGTTTGAAGGAAATCCCAGTGGCAGAGGCTGCCTCCCCAAGGTCAGGAAAGTTATTTCTCGGACTTTCCCGGACAGGGATAACCTGTGACTGAAGAGAGCTGCGTGGAGTTGTCTCTCGAGCTCCCCCACGCAATGATAATGTTTCCGGAATCCTTACCGTGGGGAGGTACCTCCATTAGTCGGCAGCGCGTGGGTTCTAACGGAATGCCTAAGCTCGTCTCCCCTGAGAATTTTCCTAATGTCTCTGTGCCAGGGAAATCTTGGGGGATTTGCAGGAATTCCCAGTGGCCGAGGCGGCCTCCCCAATGTCAGGGAAGTTATTTCTCGGACTTCCCTAAACAGGGAACACCTGTGACTGAAGAGAGCTGCGTGGAGTTGTCTGTCGATCTCCCCTACGCACTGAAAATGTTTCTGGAATCCTGAGCGTTGGGAGGTTCCACCAACGGTCGGCAGCGCGTGGGTTCTAACGGAATGCCATAGCTCGTCTCCCCTGAGGGTTTTCCTAATGTCTCTGTGCCAGGGAATGCTAGGGGTGTTTATAGGAAGTCCCAGGGACAGAGGCTGCCTCCCCAAGGTCAGAGAAGGTATTCCTCGGACTTCCCCGAACAGGGAACACCTGTGACTGAAGAGAGCTGCGTGGAGTTGTCTCTCGAGCTCCCCCACGCACTGACAATGGTTCCGGAATCCTGAGCGTGGGGAGGTTCCACCAACGGTCGGCAGCGCGTGGGTTCTAACGGAATGCCTAAGCTCGTCTCCCCTGAGGGTTTTCCTAATGTCTCTGTGCCAGGGAATGCTAGGGGTGTTTGCAGGAAATCCCAGGGACAGAGGCTGCCTCCCCAAGATCAGGGAAGGTATTTCTCGGACTTCCCCGAACAGGGAACACCTGTGACTGAAGAGAGCTGCGTGGAGTTGTCTCTCCACCTCCCCGACGCACTGACAATGTTTCCGGAATCCTGACGGTGGGGAGGTTCCACCAACGGTGGGCAGCGAGTGGGTTCTAACGGAATTGCAAAGCTCGTCTCCCCTGAGGGTTTTCCAAGTGTCTCTATGCCTGGGAAGGCTAGGGGGGTTTGCAGGAAGTCCCAGGGACAGAGGTTGACTCAAAAGGTCAGGGAAGGTATTTCTCGGACTTCCCCGAACAGGGAACACCTGTGACTGAAGAGAGCTGCGTGGAGTTGTCTCTCGAGCTCCCCCACGCGCTGACATTGGTTCCGGAATCCTGAGCGTGGGGAGGTTCCACCAACGGTCGGCAGCGCGTGCCTTCTAACGAAATGCCTTAGCTCGTCTCCCCTGAGGGTTTTCCTAATTTCTCTGTGCCAGGGAATGCTTGGGGGGTTTGCAGGAAGTCCCAGGGACAGAGGCTGCCTCCCCAAGGTCAGGGAAGATTTTTCTCGGACTTCCCCGAACAGGGAACACCTGTGACTGAAGAGAGCTGCGTGGAGTTGTCTCTCGAGCTCCCCCACGCACTGACAATTTTTCCGGAATCCTGAGCGTGAGGAGTTTCCACCAACGGTCGGCAGCGCGTGGGATCTAACGGAATTGCAAAGCTCGTCTCCCCTGAGGGTTTTCCTAATGTCTCTGTGCCAGGGAATGCTAGGGGGGTTTGAAGGAAGTCCCAGTGGCAGAGACTGCCTCCCCAAGGTCAGGAAAGTTATTTCTCGGACTTCCCCGGACAGGGAACACCTGTGACTGAAGAGAGCTGCGTGGAGTTGTCTCTCGAGCTCCCCCACGCACTGACAATGGTTCCGGAATCCTGAGCGTGGGGAGGTTCCACCAACGGTCGGCAGCGCGTGGGATCTAACGGAATTGCAAAGCTCGTCTCCCCTGAGGGTTTTCCTAATGTCTCTGTGCCAGGGAATGCTAGGGATGTTTGAAGGAAGTCCCAGTGGCAGAGGCTGCCTCCCCAAGGTCAGGAAAGGCATTTCTCGGACTTCCCCGGACCGGGAACACCTGTGACTGAGGAGAGCTGCGTGGAGTTGTCTCTCGAGCTCCCCCACGCACTGACAATGGTTCCGGAATCCTGAGCGTGGGGAGGTTCCACCAACGGTCGGCAGCGCGTGGGTTCTAACGGAATGAATAAGCTCGTCTCCCCTGAGGATTTTCCTAATGTCTCTGTGCCAGGGAATGCTAGGGGGGTTTGCAGGAAGTCCCAGGGACAGAGGCTGCCTCCCCAAGGTCAGGGAAGGTATTTCTCGGACTTCCCCGAACAGGGAACACCTGTGACTGAAGAGAGCTGCGTGGAGTTGTCTCTCCAACTCCCCGACGCACTGACAATGGTTCCGGAATCCTGACGGTGGGGAGGTTACACCAACGGTCGGCAGCGAGTGGGTTCTAACGGAATTGCAAAGCTCGTCTCCCCTGAGGGTTTTCCAAGTGTCTCTATGCCCGGGAAGGCTAGGGTGGTTTGCAGGAAGTCCCAGGGACAGAGGTTGCCTCCCAAGGTCAGGGAAGGTATTTCTCGGACTTCCCCGAACAGGGAACACCTGTGACTGAAGAGAGCTGCGTGGAGTTGTCTCTCGAGCTCCCCCACGCGCTGACAATGGTTCCGGAATCCTGAGCGTGGGGAGGTTCCACCAACGGTCGGCAGGGCGTGGGTTCTAACGGAATGCCTTAGCTCGTCTCCCCTGAGGGTTTTCCTAATGTCTCTGTGCCAGGGAATGCTAGGGGTGTTTGCAGGAAGTCCCAGGGACAGAGGCTGCCTCCCAAAGGTCAGGGAAGATTTTTCTCGGACTTCCCCGAATAGGGAACACCTGTGACTGAAGAGAGCTGCGTGGAGTTGTCTCTCGAGCTCCCCCACGCACTGACAATGGTTCCGGAATCCTGAGCCTGGGGAGGTTCCACCAAAGGTCGGCAGCGCGTGGGATCTAACGGAATTGCAAAGCTCGTCTCCCCTGAGGGTTTTCCTAATGTCTCTGTGCCAGGGAATGCTAGGGGGGTTTGAAGGAAATCCCAGTGGCAGAGGCTGCCTCCCCAAGGTCAGGAAAGTTATTTCTCGGACTTCCCCGGACAGGGATAACCTGTGACTGAAGAGAGCTGCGTGGAGTTGTCTCTCGAGCTCCCCCACGCAATGATAATATTTCCGGAATCCTTACCGTGGGGAGGTACCTCCATTAGTCGGCAGCGCGTGGGTTCTAACGGAATGCCTTAGCTCGTCTCCCCTGAGGGTTTTCCTAATGTCTCTGTGCCAGGGAATGCTAGGGGTGTTTGCAGGAAGTCCCAGGGACAGAGGCTGCCTCCCAAAGGTCAGGGAAGATTTTTCTCGGACTTCCCCGAATAGGGAACACCTGTGACTGAAGAGAGCTGCGTGGAGTTGTCTCTCGAGCTCCCCCACGCACTGACAATGGTTCCGGAATCCTGAGCCTGGGGAGGTTCCACCAAAGGTCGGCAGCGCGTGGGATCTAACGGAATTGCAAAGCTCGTCTCCCCTGAGGGTTTTCCTAATGTCTCTGTGCCAGGGAATGCTAGGGGGGTTTGAAGGAAATCCCAGTGGCAGAGGCTGCCTCCCCAAGGTCAGGAAAGTTATTTCTCGGACTTCCCCGGACAGGGATAACCTGTGACTGAAGAGAGCTGCGTGGAGTTGTCTCTCGAGCTCCCCCACGCAATGATAATATTTCCGGAATCCTTACCGTGTTGAGGTACCTCCATTAGTCGGCAGCGCGTGGGTTCTAACGGAATGCCTAAGCTCGTCTCCCCTGAGAATTCTCCTAATGTCTCTCTGCCAGGGAAATCTTGGGGGATTTGCAGGAATTCCCAGTGGCAGAGGCTGCCTCCCCAATGTCAGGGAAGTTATTTCTCAGACTTCCCTAAACAGGGAACACCTGTGACTGAAGAGAGCTGCGTGGAGTTGTCTATCGATCTCCCCTACGCACTGAAAATGTTTCTGGAATCCTGAGCGTGGGGAGGTTCCACCAACGGTCGGCAGCGTGTGGGTCCTAACGGAATGCCTAAGCTCGTCTCCCCTGAGGGTTTTCCTAATGTCTCTGTGCCAGGGAATGCTAGGGGGGTTTGCAGGAAGTCCCAGGGACAGAGGCTGCCTCCCCAAGGTCAGGGAAGGTATTTCTCGGACTTCCCCGTACAGGGAACACCTGTGACTGAAGAGGACTGCGTGGAGTTGTCTCTCGAGCTCCCCCAAGCACTGACAATGTTTCCGGAAGCCTGAGCGTGGGGAGGTTCCACCAAAGGTCGGCAGCGCGTGGGTTCTAACGGAAAGCCTAAGCTCGCCTCCCCTGAGGGTTTTCCTAATGTCTCTGTGCCAGGGAATGCTAGGGGGTTTTGCAGGAAGTCCCAGGGACAGAGGCTGCCTCCCCAAGGTCAGGGAAGGTATTTCTCGGACTTCCCCGAACAGGGAACACCTGTGACTGAAGAGAGCTGCGTGGAGTTGTCTCTCCACCTCCCCGACGCACTGACAACGGTTCCGGAATCCTGAGCGTGGGGAGGTTCCACCAACGGTCGGCAGCGCGTGGGATCTAACGGAATGCCTTAGCTCGACTCCCCTGACGGTTTTCCTAATGTCTCTGTGCCAGGGAATGCTAGGGGGGTTTGCAGGAATTCCCAGTGGCAGAGGCTGCCTCCCCAAGGTCAGGGAAGTTATTTCTTGGACTTCCCCGAACAGGGAACACCTGTGACTGAAGAGAGCTTCGTGGAGTTGTCTCTCGAGCTCCCCCACGCAGTGACAATGGTTCCGGAATCCTGACGGTGGGGAGGTTCCACCAACGGTGGGCAGCGAGTGGGTTCTAACGGAATTGCAAAGCTCGTCTCCCCTGAGGGTTTTCCAAGTTTCTCTATGCCCGGCAAGGGTAGGGGGGTTTGCAGGAAGTCCCAGGGACTGAGGTTGCCTCCCAAGGTCAGGGAAGGTATTTCTCGGACTTCCCCGAACAGGGAACACCCGTAACTGAAGAGAGCTGCGTGGAGTTGTCTCTCGAGCTCCCCCACGCGCTGACAATGGTTCCGGAATCCTGAGCGTGGGTAGGTTCCACCAACGGTCGGCAGCGCGTGGGTTCTAACGGAATGCCATAGCTCGTCTCCCCTGAGGGTTTTCCTAATGTCTCTGTGCCAGGGAATGCTAGGGGTGTTTACAGGAAGTCCCAGGGACAGAGGCTGCCTCCCAAAGGTCAGAGAAGGTATTCCTCGGACTTCCCCGAACAGGGAACACCTGTGACTGAAGAGAGCTGCGTGGAGTTGTCTCTCGAACTCCCCCACGCACTGACAATGGTTCCGGAATCCTGAGCGTGGGGAGGTTCCACCAACGGTCGGCAGCGCGTGGGTACTAACGGAGTGCCTAAGCTCGTCTCCCCTGAAGGTTTTCCTAATGTCTCTGTGCCAGGGAATGCTAGGGGTGTTTGCAGGAAATCCCAGGGATAGAGGCTGCCTCCCCAAGGTCAGGGAAGGTATTTCTCGGACTTCCCCAAACAGGGAACACCTGTGACTGAAGAGAGCTGCGTGGAGTTGTCTCTCCACCTCCCCGACGCACTGACAATGGTTCCGGAATCCTGACGGTGGGGAGGTTCCACCAACGGTGGGCAGCGAGTGGGTTCTAAAGGAATTGCAAAGCTCGTCTCCCCTGAGGGTTTTCCAAGTGTGTCTATGCCTGGGAAGGCTAGGGTCGTTTGCAGGAAGTCCCAGGGACAGAGGTTGCCTCCCAAGGTCAGGGAAGTTATTTCTCGGACTTCCCCGAACAGGGAACACCTGTGACTGAAGAGAGCTGCGTGGAGTTGTCTCTCGAGCTCCCCCACGTGCTGACAATGGTTCCGGAATCCTGAGCGTGGGGAGGTTCCACCAACGGTCGGCAGCGCGTGGGTTCTAACGGAATGCCTTAGCTCGTCTCCCCTGAGGGTTTTCCTAATGTCTCTGTGCCAGGGAATGCTTGGGGGGTTTGCAGGAAGTCCCAGGGACAGAGGCTGCCTCCCCAAGGTCAGGGAAGATTTTTCTCGGACTTCCCCGAACAGGGAACACCTGTGACTGAAGAGAGCTGCGTGGAGTTGTCTCTCGAGCTCCCCCACGCACTGACAATTTTTCCGGAATCCTGAGCGTGAGGAGTTTCCACCAACGGTCGGCAGCGCGTGGGATCTAACGGAATTGCAAAGCTCGTCTCCCCTGAGGGTTTTCCTAATGTCTCTGTGCCAGGGAATGCTAGGGGGGTTTGAAGGAAGTCCCAGTGGCAGAGGCTGCCTCCCCAAGGTCAGGAAAGGCATTTCTCGGACTTCCCCGGACAGGGAACACCTGTGACTGAGGAGAGCTGCGTGGAGTTGTCTCTCGAGCTCCCCCACGCACTGACAATGGTTCCGGAATCCTGAGCGTGGGGAGGTTCCACCAACGGTCGGCATCGCGTGGGTTCTAACGGAATGAATATGCTCGTCTCCCCTGAGGATTTTCCTAATGTCTCTGTGCCAGGGAATGCTAGGGGGGTTTGCAGGAAGTCCCAGGGACAGAGGCTGCCTCCCCAAGATCAGGGAAGTTATTTCTCGGACTTCCCCGAACAGGGAACACCTGTGACTGAAGAGAGCTGCGTGGAGTTGTCTCTCCACCTCCCCGACGCACTGACAATGGGTCCGGAATCCTGACGGTGGGGAGGTTCCACCAACGGTGGGCAGCGAGTGGGTTCTAACAGAATTGCAATGCTCGTCTCCCCTGAGGGTTTTCCAAGTGTCTCTATGCCTGGGAAGGCTAGGGGGGTTTGCAGGAAGTCCCAGGGACAGAGGTTGACTCAAAAGGTCAGGGAAGGTATTTCTCGAACTTCCCCGAACAGGGAACACCTGTGACTGAAGAGAGCTGCTTGGAGTTGTCCCTCGAGCTCCCCCACGCGCTGACATTGGTTCCGGAATCCTGAGCGTGGGGAGGTTCCACCAACGGTCGGCAGCGCGTGGGTTCTAACGGAATGCCTTAGCACGTCTCCCCTGAGTGTTTTCCTAATGTCTCTGTGCCAGGGAATGCTTGGGTGGTTTGCAGGAAGTCCCAGGGACAGAGGCTGCCTCCCCAAGGTCAGGGAAGATTTTTCTCGGACTTCCCCGAACAGGGAACACCTGTGACTGAAGAGAGCTGCGTGGAGTTGTCTCTCGAGCTCCCCCACGCACTGACAATTTTTCCGGAATCCTGAGCGTGAGGAGTTTCCACCAACGGTCGGCAGCGCGTGGGATCTAACGGAATTGCAAAGCTCGTCTCCCCTGAGGGTTTTCCTAATGTCTCTGTGCCAGGGAATGCTAGGGGGATTTGAAGGAAGTCCCAGTGGCAGAGACTGCCTCCCCAAGGTCAGGAAAGGTATTTCTCGGACTTCCCCGGACAGGGAACACCTGTGACTGAAGAGAGCTGCGTGGAGTTGTCTCTCGAGCTCCCCCACGCACTGACAATGGTTCCGGAATCCTGAGCGTGGGGAGGTTCCACCAACGGTCGGCAGCGCGTGGGATCTAACGGAATTGCAAAGCTCGTCTCCCCTGATGGTTTTCCTAATGTCTCTGTGCCAGGGAATGCTAGGGATGTTTGAAGGAAGTCCCAGTGGCAGAGGCTGCCTCACCAAGGTCAGGAAAGGCATTTCTCGGACTTCCCCGGACTGGGAACACCTGTGACTGAAGAGAGCTGCGTGGATTTGTCTCTCGAGCTCCCCCACGCACTGACAATGGTTCCGGAATCCTGAGCGTGGGGAGGTTCCACCTAAGGTCGGCAGCGCGTGGGTTCTAACGGAATGAATAAGCTCGTCTCCCCTGAGGATTTTCCTAATGTCTCTGTGCCAGGGAATGCTAGGGGGGATTGCAGGAAGTCCCAGGGACAGAGGGTGCCTCCCCAAGGTCAGGGAAGGTATTTCTCGGACTTCCCCGAACAGGGAACACCTGTGACTGAAGAGAGCTGCGTGGAGGTGTCTCTCCACATCCCTGACGCACTGACAATGGTTCCGGAATCCTGACGGTGGGGAGGTTCCACCAACGGTGGGCAGCGAGTGGGTTCTAACGGAATTGCAAAGCTCGTCTCCCCTGAGTGTTTTCCAAGTGTCTCTATGCCCGGGAAGGCTAGGGGGGTTTGCAGGAAGTCCCAGGGACAGAGGTTGCCTCCCAAGGTCAGGGAAGGTATTTCTCGGACTTCCCCGAACAGGGAACACCTGTGACTGAAGAGAGCTGCGTGGAGTTGTCTCTCGAGCTCCCCCACGCGCTGACAATGGTACCGGAATCCTGAGCGTGGGGAGGTTCCACCAACGGTCGGCAGGGCGTGGGTTCTAACGGAATTGCAAAGCTCGTCTCCCCTGAGGGTTTTCCTAATGTCTCTATGCCAGGGAATGCTAGGGGGGTTTGAAGGAAATCCCAGTGGCAGAGGCTGCCTCCCCAAGGTCAGGTAAGTTATTTCTCGGACTTCCCCGGACAGGGATAACCTGTGACTGAAGAGAGCTGCGTGGAGTTGTCTCTCGAGCTCCCCCACGCAATGATAATGTTTCCGGAATCCTTACCGTGGGGAGGTACCTCCATTAGTCGGCAGCGCGTGGGTTCTAACGGAATGCCTAAGCTCGTCTCCCCTGAGAATTTTCCTAATGTCTCTGTGCCAGGGAAATCTTGGGGGATTTGCAGGAATACCCAGTGGCCGAGGCTGCCTCCCCAATGTCAGGGAAGTTATTTCTCGGACTTCCCTAAACAGGGAACACCTGTGACTGAAGAGAGCTGCGTGGAGTTGTCTGTCGATCTCCCCTACGCACTGAAAATGTTTCTGGAATCCTGAGCGTGGGGAGGTTCCACCAACGGTCGGCAGCGCGTGGGTTCTAACGGAATGCCATAGCTCATCTCCCCTGAGGGTTTTCCTAATGTCTCTGTGCCAGGGAATGCTAGGGGTGTTTACAGGAAGTCCCAGGGACAGAGGCTGCCTCCCCAAGGTCAGAGAAGGTATTCCTCGGACTTCCCCGAACAGGGAACACCTGTGACTGAAGAGAGCTGCGTGGAGTTGTCTCTCGAGCTCCCCCACGCGCTGACAATGGTACCGGAATCCTGAGCGTGGGGAGGTTCCACCAACGGTCGGCAGGGCGTGGGTTCTAACGGAATGCCTTAGCTCGTCTCCCCTGAGGGTTTTCCTAATGTCTCTGTGCCAGGGAATGCTAGGGGTGTTTGCAGGAAGTCCCAGGGACAGAGGCTGCCTCCCCAAGGTCAGGGAAGATTTTTCTCTGACTTCCCCGAACAGGGAACACCTGTGACTGAAGAGAGCTGCGTGGAGTTGTCTCTCGAGCTCCCCCACGCACTGACAATGGTTCCGGAATCCTGAGCCTGGGGAGGTTCCACCAAAGGTTGGCAGCGCGTGGGATCTAACGGAATTGCAAAGCTCGTCTCCCCTGAGGGTTTTCCTAATGTCTCTGTGCCAGGGAATGCTAGGGGGGTTTGAAGGAAATCCCAGTGTCAGAGGCTGCCTCCCCAAGGTCAGGAAAGTTATTTCACGGACTTCCCCGGACAGGGATAACCTGTGACTGAAGAGAGCTGCGTGGAGTTGTCTCTCGAGCTCCCCCACGCAATGATAATGTTTCCGGAATCCTTACCGTGGGGAGGTACCTCCATTAGTCGGCAGCGCGTGGGTTCTAACGGAATGCCTAAGCTCGTCTCCCCTGAGAATTTTCCTAATGTCTCTGTGCCAGGGAAATCTTGGGGGATTTGCAGGAATACGCAGTGGCCGAGGCTGCCTCCCCAATGTCAGGGAAGTTATTTCTCGGACTTCCCTAAACAGGGAACACCTGTGACTGAAGAGAGCTGCGTGGAGTTGTCTGTCGATCTCCCCTACGCACTGAAAATGTTTCTGGAATCCTGAGCGTGGGGAGGTTCCACCAACGGTCGGCAGCGCGTGGGTTCTAACGGAATGCCATAGCTCATCTCCCCTGACGGTTTTCCTAATGTCTCTGTGCCAGGGAATGCTAGGGGTGATTTCAGGAAGTCCCAGGGACAGAGGCTGCCTCCCCAAGGTCAGGGAAGGTATTTCTCGGACTTCCCCGAACAGGGAACACCTGTGACTGAAGAGAGCTGCGTGGAGTTGTCTCTCCACCTCCCCGACGCACTGACAATGGTTCCGGAATGCTGAAGGTGGGGAGGTTCCACCAACGGTGGGCAGCGAGTGGGTTCTAACGGAATTGCAAAGCTCGTCTCCCCTGAGGGTTTTCCAAGTGTCTCTATGCCTGGGAAGGCTAGGGGTGTTTGCAGGAAGTCCCAGGGACAGAGGTTGCCTCCCAAGGTCAGGGAAGGTATTTCTCGGACTTCCCCGAACAGGGAACACCTGTGACTGAAGAGAGCTGCGTGGAGTTGTCTCTCGATCTCCCCCACGCGCTGACATTGGTTCCGGAATCCTGAGCGTGGGGAGGTTCCACCAACGGTCGGCAGCGCGTGGGTTCTAACGGAATGCCTTAGCTCGTCTCCCCTGAGGGTTTTCCTAATGTCTCTGTGCCAGGGAATGCTTGGGGGGGTTGCAGGAAGTCCCAGGGACAGAGGCTGCCTCCCCAAGGTCAGGGAAGATTTTTCTCGGACTTCGCCGAACAGGGAACACCTGTGACTGAAGAGAGCTGCGTGGAGTTGTCTCTCGAGCTCCCCCACGCACTGACAATTTTTCCGGAATCCTGAGCGTGAGGAGTTTCCACCAACGGTCGGCAGCGCGTGGGATCTAACGGAATTGCAAATCTCGTCTCCCCTGAGGGTTTTCCTAATGTCTCTGTGCCAGGGAATGCTAGGGGGGTTTGAAGGAAGTCCCAGTGGCAGAGACTGCCTCCCCAAGGTCAGGAAAGGTATTTCTCGGACTTCCCCGGACAGGGAACACCTGTGACTTAAGAGAGCTGCGTGGAGTTTTCTCTCGAGCTCCCCCACGCACTGACAATGGTTCCGGAATCCTGAGCGTGGGGAGGTTCCACCAACGGTCGGCAGCACTTGGGATCTAACGGAATTGCAAAGCTCGTCTCCCCTGAGGGTTTTCCTAATGTCTCTGTGCCAGGGAATGCTACGGGGGGTGAAGGAAGTCCCAGTGGCAGAGGCTGCCTCCCCAAGGTCAGGAAAGGCATTTCTCGGACTTCCCCGGACAGGGAACACCTGTGACTTAGGAGAGCTGCGTGGAGTTGTCTCTCGAGCTCCCCCACGCACTGACAATGGTTCCGGAATCCTGAGCGTGGGGAGGTTCCACCAACGGTCGGCAGCGCGTGGGTTCTAACGGAATGAATAAGCTCGTCTCCCCTGAGGATTTTCCTAATGTCTCTGTGCCAGGGAATGCTAGGGGGGTTTGCAGGAATTCCCAGGGACAGAGGCTGCCTCCCCAAGGTCAGGGAAGTTATTTCTCGGACTTCCCCGAACAGGGAACACCTGTGACTGAAGAGAGCTGCGTGGAGTTGTCTCTCCACCTCCCTGACGCACTGACAATGGTTCCGAAATGCTGACGGTGGGGAGGTTCCACCAACGGTGGGCAGCGAGTGGGTTCTAACGGAATTGCAAAGCTCGTCTCCCCTGAGGGTTTTCCAAGTGTGTCTATGCCCGGGAAGGCTAGGGTGGTTTGCAGGAAATCCCAGGGACAGAGGCTGCCTCCCCAAGGTCAGGGAAGGTATTTCTCGGACTTCCCCGAACAGGGAACACCTGTGACTGAAGAGAGCTGCGTGGAGTTGTCTCTCCACCTCCCCGACGCACTGACAATGGTTCCGGAATCCTGACGGTGGGGAGGTTCCACCAACGGTGGGCAGCGTGTGGGTTCTAACGGAATTGCAAAGCTCGTCTCCCCTGAGGGTTTTCCAAGTGTCTCTATGCCTGGGAAGGCTAGGGGGGTTTGCAGGAAGTCCCAGGGACAGAGGTTGACTCAAAAGGTCAGGGAAGGTATTTCTCGGACTTCCCCGAACAGGGAACACCTGTGACTGAAGAGAGCTGCGTGGAGTTGTCTCTCGAGCTCCCCCACGCACTGACAATTTTTCCGGAATCCTGAGCGTGAGGAGTTTCCACCAACGGTCGGCAGCGCGTGGAATCTAACGGAATTGCAAAGCTCGTCTCCCCTGAGGGTTTTCCTAATGTCTCTGTGCCAGGGAATGCTAGGGGGGTTTGAAGGAAGTCCCAGTGGCAGAGACTGCCTCCCCAAGGTCAGGAAAGGTATTTCTCGGACTTCCCCGGACAGGGAACACCTGTGACTGAAGAGAGCTGCGTGGAGTTGTCTCTCGAGCTCCCCCATGCACTGACAATGGTTCCGGAATCCTGAGCGTGGGGAGGTTCCACCAACGGTCGGCAGCGCTTGGGATCCAACGGAATTGGAAAGCTCGTCTCCCCTGAGGGTTTTCCTAATGTCTCTTTGCCAGGGAATGCTAGGGATATTTGAAGGAAGTCCCAGAGGCAGAGGCTGCCTCCCCAAGGTCAGGAAAGGCATTTCTCGGACTTCCCCGGACAGGGAACACCTGTGACTGAGGAGAGCTGCGTGGAGTTGTCTCTCGAGCTCCCCCACGCACTGACAATGGTTCCGGAATCCTGAGCGTGGGGAGGTTCCACCAACGGTCGGCAGCGCGTGGGTTCTAACGGAATGAATAAGCTCGTCTCCCCTGAGGATTTTCCTAATGTCTCTGTGCCAGGGAATGCTAGGGGGGTTTGCAGGAAGTCCCAGGGACAGAGGCTGCCTCCCCAAGGTCAGGGAAGGTATTTCTCGGACTTCCCCGAACAGGGAACACCTGTGACTGAAGAGAGCTGCGTGGAGTTGTCTCTCCACCTCCCTGACTCACTGACAATTGTTCCGGAATCCTGACGGTGGGGAGGTTCCACCAACGGTGGGCAGCGAGTGGGTTCTAACGGAATTGCAAAGCTCGTCTCCCCTGAGGGTTTTCCAAGTGTCTCTATGCCCGGGAAGGCTAGGGTGGTTTGCAGGAAGTCCCAGGGACAGAGGTTGCCTCCCAAGGTCAGGGAAGGTATTTCTCGGACTTCCCCGAACAGGGAACACCTGTGACTGAAGAGAGCTGCGTGGAGTTGTCTCTCGAGCTCCCCCACGCGCTGACAATGGTTCCGGAATCCTGAGCGTGGGGAGGTTCCACCAACGGTCGGCAGCGCGTGGGATCTAACGGAATTGCAAAGCTCGTCTCCCCTGAGGGTTTTCCTAATGTCTCTGTGCCAGGGAATGCTAGGGATGTTTGAAGGAAGTCCCAGTGGCAGAGGCTGCCTCCCCAAGGTAAGGAAAGGCATTTCTCGGACTTCCCCGGACAGGGAACACCTGTGACTGAGGAGAGCTGCGTGGAGTTGTCTCTCGAGCTCCCCCACGCACTGACAATGGTTCCGGAATCCTGAGCGTGGGGAGGTTCCACCAACGGTCGGCAGCGCGTGGGTTCTAACGGAATGAATAAGCTCGTCTCCCCTGAGGATTTTCCTAATGTCTCTGTGGCAGGGAATGCTAGGGGGGTTTGCAGGAAGTCCCAGGGTCAGAGGCTGCCTCCCAAGGTCAGGGAAGGTATTTCTCGGACTTCCCCGAACAGGGAACACCTGTGACTGAAGAGAGCTGCGTGGAGTTGTCTCTCGAGCTCCCCCACGCGCTGACAATGGTTCCGGAATCCTGAGCGTGGGGA
The DNA here is from genome assembly GCF_048564905.1 of Vicugna pacos. Lineage (NCBI taxonomy): Eukaryota > Metazoa > Chordata > Mammalia > Artiodactyla > Camelidae > Vicugna > Vicugna pacos. The sequence goes on from NW_027328721.1 coordinate 56,886,181, forward strand.
GGTTCCACCAACGGTCGGCAGGGCGTGGGTTCTAACGGAATGCCTTAGCTCGTCTCCCCTGAGGGTTTTCCTAATGTCTCTGTGCCAGGGAATGCTAGGGGTGTTTGCAGGAAGTCCCAGGGACAGAGGCTGCCTCCCCAAGGTCAGGGAAGATTTTTCTCGGACTTCCCCGAACAGGGAACACCTGTGACTGAAGAGAGCTGCGTGGAGTTGTCTCTCGAGCTCCCCCACGCACTGACAATGGTTCCGGAATCCTGAGCCTGGGGAGGTTCCACCAAAGGTCGGCAGCGCGTGGGATCTAACGGAATTGCAAATCTCGTCTCCCCTGAGGGTTTTCCTAATGTCTCTGTGCCAGGGAATGCTAGGGGGGTTTGAAGGAATTCCCAGTGGCAGAGGCTGCCTCCCCAAGGTCAGGAAAGTTATTTCTCGGACTTCCCCGGACAGGGATAACCTGTGACTGAAGAGAGCTGCGTGGAGTTGTCTCTCGAGCTCCCCCACGCAATGATAATGTTTCCGGAATCCTTACCGTGGGGAGGTACCTCCATTAGTTGGCAGCGCGTGGGTTCTAACGGAATGCCTAAGCTCGTCTCCCCTGAGAATTTTCCTAATGTCTCTGTGCCAGGGAAATCTTGGGGGATTTGCAGGAATTCCCAGTGGCCGAGGCTGCCTCCCCAATGTCAGGGAAGTTATTTCTCGGACTTCCCTAAACAGGGAACACCTGTGACTGAAGAGAGCTGCGTGGAGTTGTCTGTCGATCTCCCCTACGCACTGAAAATGTTTCTGGAATCCTGAGCGTGGGGAGGTTCCACCAACGGTCGGCAGCGCGTGGGTTCTAACGGAATGCCATAGCTCGTCTCCCCTGAGGGTTTTCCTAATATCTCTGTGCCAGGGAATGCTAGGGGTGTTTACAGGAAGTCCCAGGGGCAGAGGCTGCCTCCGCAAGGTCAGAGAAGGTATTCCTCGGACTTCCCCGAACAGGGAACACCTGTGACTGAAGAGAGCTGCGTGGAGTTGTCTATCGAGCTCCCCCACGCACTGACAATGGTTCCGGAATCCTGAGCGTGGGGAGGTTACACCAACGGTCGGCAGCGCGTGGGTTCTAACGGAATGCCTAAGCTCGTCTCCCCTGAGGGTTTTCCTAATATCTCTGTGCCAGGGAATGCTAGGGGGGTTTGCAGGAAATCCCAGGGACAGAGGCTGCCTCCCCAAGGTCAGGGAAGGTATTTCTCGGACTTCCCCGAACAGGGAACACCTGTGACTGAAGAGAGCTGCGTGGAGTTGTCTCTCCACCTCCCCGACGCACTGACAATGGTTCCGGAATCCTGACGGTGGGGAGGTTCCACCAACGGTGGGCAGCGATTGGGTTCTAACGGAATTGCAAAGCTCGTCTCCCCTGAGGGTTTTCCAAGTGTCTCTATGCCTGGGAAGGCTAGGGGGGTTTGCAGGAAGTCCCAGGGACAGAGGTTGACTCAAAAGGTCAGGGAAGTTATTTCTCGGACTTCCCCGAACAGGGAACACCTGTGACTGAAGAGAGCTGCGTGGAGTTGTCTCTCGAGCTCCCCCACGCGCTGACATTGGTTCCGGAATCCTGAGCGTGGGGAGGTTCCACCAACGGTCGGCAGCGCGTGGGTTCTAACGGAATGCCTTAGCTCGTCTCCCCTGAGGGTTTTCCTAATGTCTCTGTGCCAGGGAATGCTTGGGGGGTTTGCAGGAAGTCCGAGGGACAGAGGCTGCCTCCCCAAGGTCATGGAAGATTTTTCTCCGACTTCCCCGAACAGGGAACACCTGTGACTGAAGAGAGCTGCGTGGAGTTGTCTCTCGAGCTCCCCCACGCACTGACAATTTTTCCGGAATCCTGAGCGTGGGGAGGTTCCACCAACGGTCGGCAGGGCGTGGGTTCTAACGGAATGCCTTAGCTCGTCTCCCCTGAGGGTTTTCCTAATGTCTCTGGGCCAGGGAATGCTAGGGGTGTTTGCAGGAAGTCCCAGGGACAGAGGCTGCCTCCCCAAGGTCAGGGAAGATTTTTCTCGGACTTCCCCGAACAGGGAACACCTGTGACTGAAGAGAGCTGCGTGGAGTTGTCTCTCGAGCTCCCCCACGCACTGACAATGGTTCCGGAATCCTGAGCCTGGGGAGGTTCCACCAAAGGTCGGCAGCGCGTGGAATCTAACGGAATTGCAAAGCTCGTCTCCCCTGAGGGTTTTCCTAATGTCTCTGTGCCAGGGAATGCTAGGGGGGTTTGAAGGAAATCCCAGTGGCAGAGGCTGCCTCCCCAAGGTCAGGAAAGTTATTTCTCGGACTTTCCCGGACAGGGATAACCTGTGACTGAAGAGAGCTGCGTGGAGTTGTCTCTCGAGCTCCCCCACGCAATGATAATGTTTCCGGAATCCTTACCGTGGGGAGGTACCTCCATTAGTCGGCAGCGCGTGGGTTCTAACGGAATGCCTAAGCTCGTCTCCCCTGAGAATTTTCCTAATGTCTCTGTGCCAGGGAAATCTTGGGGGATTTGCAGGAATTCCCAGTGGCCGAGGCTGCCTCCCCAATGTCAGGGAAGTTATTTCTCGGACTTCCCTAAACAGGGAACACCTGTGACTGAAGAGAGCTGCGTGGAGTTGTCTGTCGATCTCCCCTACGCACTGAAAATGTTTCTGGAATCCTGAGCGTTGGGAGGTTCCACCAACGGTCGGCAGCGCGTGGGTTCTAACGGAATGCCATAGCTCGTCTCCCCTGAGGGTTTTCCTAATATCTCTGTGCCAGGGAATGCTAGGGGTGTTTACAGGAAGTCCCAGGGACAGAGGCTGCCTCCCCAAGGTCAGAGAAGGTATTCCTCGGACTTCCCCGAACAGGGAACACCTGTGACTGAAGAGAGCTGCGTGGAGTTGTCTCTCGAGCTCCCCCACGCACTGACAATGGTTCCGGAATCCTGAGCGTGGGGAGGTTCCACCAACGGTCGGCAGCGCGTGGGTTCTAACGGAATGCCTAAGCTCGTCTCCCCTGAGGGTTTTCCTAATGTCTCTGTGCCAGGGAATGCTAGGGGTGTTTGCAGGAAATCCCAGGGACAGAGGCTGCCTCCCCAAGATCAGGGAAGGTATTTCTCGGACTTCCCCGAACAGGGAACACCTGTGACTGAAGAGAGCTGCGTGGAGTTGTCTCTCCACCTCCCCGACGCACTGACAATGTTTCCGGAATCCTGACGGTGGGGAGGTTCCACCAACGGTGGGCAGCGAGTGGGTTCTAACGGAATTGCAAAGCTCGTCTCCCCTGAGGGTTTTCCAAGTGTCTCTATGCCTGGGAAGGCTAGGGGGGTTTGCAGGAAGTCCCAGGGACAGAGGTTGACTCAAAAGGTCAGGGAAGGTATTTCTCGGACTTCCCCGAACAGGGAACACCTGTGACTGAAGAGAGCTGCGTGGAGTTGTCTCTCGAGCTCCCCCACGCGCTGACATTGGTTCCGGAATCCTGAGCGTGGGGAGGTTCCACCAACGGTCGGCAGCGCGTGCCTTCTAACGAAATGCCTTAGCTCGTCTCCCCTGAGGGTTTTCCTAATTTCTCTGTGCCAGGGAATGCTTGGGGGGTTTGCAGGAAGTCCCAGGGACAGAGGCTGCCTCCCCAAGATCAGGGAAGATTTTTCTCGGACTTCCCCGAACAGGGAACACCTGTGACTGAAGAGAGCTGCGTGGAGTTGTCTCTCGAGCTCCCCCACGCACTGACAATTTTTCCGGAATCCTGAGCGTGAGGAGTTTCCACCAACGGTCGGCAGCGCGTGGGATCTAACGGAATTGCAAAGCTCGTCTCCCCTGAGGGTTTTCCTAATGTCTCTGTGCCAGGGAATGCTAGGGGGGTTTGAAGGAAGTCCCAGTGGCAGAGACTGCCTCCCCAAGGTCAGGAAAGGTATTTCTCGGACTTCCCCGGACAGGGAACACCTGTGACTGAAGAGAGCTGCGTGGAGTTGTCTCTCGAGCTCCCCCACGCACTGACAATGGTTCCGGAATCCTGAGCGTGGGGAGGTTCCACCAACGGTCGGCAGCGCGTGGGATCTAACGGAATTGCAAATCTCGTCTCCCCTGAGGGTTTTCCTAATGTCTCTGTGCCAGGGAATGCTAGGGATGTTTGAAGGAAGTCCCAGTGGCAGAGGCTGCCTCCCCAAGGTCAGGAAAGGCATTTCTCGGACTTCCCCGGACCGGGAACACCTGTGACTGAGGAGAGCTGCGTGGAGTTGTCTCTCGAGCTCCCCCACGCACTGACAATGGTTCCGGAATCCTGAGCGTGGGGAGGTTCCACCAACGGTCGGCAGCGCGTGGGTTCTAACGGAATGAATAAGCTCGTCTCCCCTGAGGATTTTCCTAATGTCTCTGTGCCAGGGAATGCTAGGGGGGTTTGCAGGAAGTCCCAGGGACAGAGGCTGCCTCCCCAAGGTCAGGGAAGGTATTTCTCGGACTTCCCCGAACAGGGAACACCTGTGACTGAAGAGAGCTGCGTGGAGTTGTCTCTCCAACTCCCCGACGCACTGACAATTGTTCCGGAATCCTGACGGTGGGGAGGTTACACCAACGGTGGGCAGCGAGTGGGTTCTAACGGAATTGCAAAGCTCGTCTCCCCTGAGGGTTTTCCAAGTGTCTCTATGCCCGGGAAGGCTAGGGTGGTTTGCAGGAAGTCCCAGGGACAGAGGTTGCCTCCCAAGGTCAGGGAAGGTATTTCTCGGACTTCCCCGAACAGGGAACACCTGTGACTGAAGAGAGCTGCGTGGAGTTGTCTCTCGAGCTCCCCCACGCGCTGACAATGGTTCCGGAATCCTGAGCGTGGGGAGGTTCCACCAACGGTCGGCAGGGCGTGGGTTCTAACGGAATGCCTTAGCTCGTCTCCCCTGAGCGTTTTCCTAATGTCTCTGTGCCAGGGAATGCTAGGGGTGTTTGCAGGAAGTCCCAGGGACAGAGGCTGCCTCCCCAAGGTCAGGGAAGATTTTTCTCGGACTTCCCCGAATAGGGAACACCTGTGACTGAAGAGAGCTGCGTGGAGTTGTCTCTCGAGCTCCCCCACGCACTGACAATGGTTCCGGAATCCTGAGCCTGGGGAGGTTCCACCAAAGGTCGGCAGCGCGTGGGATCTAACGGAATTGCAAAGCTCGTCTCCCCTGAGGGTTTTCCTAATGTCTCTGTGCCAGGGAATGCTAGGGGGGTTTGAAGGAAATCCCAGTGGCAGAGGCTGCCTCCCCAAGGTCAGGAAAGTTATTTCTCGGACTTCCCCGGACAGGGATAACCTGTGACTGAAGAGAGCTGCGTGGAGTTGTCTCTCGAGCTCCCCCACGCAATGATAATATTTCCGGAATCCTTACCGTGGGGAGGTACCTCCATTAGTCGGCAGCGCGTGGGTTCTAACGGAATGCCTAAGCTCGTCTACCCTGAGAATTCTCCTAATGTCTCTCTGCCAGGGAAATCTTGGGGGATTTGCAGGAATTCCCAGTGGCAGAGGCTGCCTCCCCAATGTCAGGGAAGTTATTTCTCAGACTTCCCTAAACAGGGAACACCTGTGACTGAAGAGAGCTGCGTGGAGTTGTCTATCGATCTCCCCTACGCACTGAAAATGTTTCTGGAATCCTGAGCGTGGGGAGGTTCCACCAAAGGTCGGCAGCGTGTGGGTCCTAACGGAATGCCTAAGCTCGTCTCCCCTGAGGGTTTTCCTAATGTCTCTGTGCCAGGGAATGCTAGGGGGGTTTGCAGGAAGTCCCAGGGACAGAGGCTGCCTCCCCAAGGTCAGGGAAGGTATTTCTCGGACTTCCCCGTACAGGGAACACCTGTGACTGAAGAGGACTGCGTGGAGTTTTCTCTCGAGCTCCCCCAAGCACTGACAATGTTTCCGGAAGCCTGAGCGTGGGGAGGTTCCACCAAAGGTCGGCAGAGCGTGGGTTCTAACGGAAAGCCTAAGCTCGCCTCCCCTGAGGGTTTTCCTAATGTCTCTGTGCCAGGGAATGCTAGGGGGTTTTGCAGGAAGTCCCAGGGACAGAGGCTGCCTCCCCAAGGTCAGGGAAGGTATTTCTCGGACTTCCCCGAACAGGGAACACCTGTGACTGAAGAGAGCTGCGTGGAGTTGTCTCTCCACCTCCCCGACGCACTGACAACGGTTCCGGAATCCTGAGCGTGGGGAGGTTCCACCAACGGTCGGCAGCGCGTGGGATCTAACGGAATGCCTTAGCTCGACTCCCCTGACGGTTTTCCTAATGTCTCTGTGCCAGGGAATGCTAGGGGGGTTTGCAGGAATTCCCAGTGGCAGAGGCTGCCTCCCCAAGGTCAGGGAAGTTATTTCTCGGACTTCCCCGAACAGGGAACACCTGTGACTGAAGAGAGCTGCGTGGAGTTGTCTCTCGAGCTCCCCCACGCAGTGACAATGGTTCCGGAATCCTGACGGTGGGGAGGTTCCACCAACGGTGGGCAGCGAGTGGGTTCTAACGGAATTGCAAAGCTCGTCTCCCCTGAGGGTTTTCCAAGTTTCTCTATGCCCGGCAAGGGTAGGGGGGTTTGCAGGAAGTCCCAGGGACTGAGGTTGCCTCCCAAGGTCAGGGAAGGTATTTCTCGGGCTTCCCCGAACAGGGAACACCCGTAACTGAAGAGAGCTGCGTGGAGTTGTCTCTCGAGCTCCCCCACGCGCTGACAATGGTTCCGGAATCCTGAGCGTGGGTAGGTTCCACCAACGGTCGGCAGCGCGTGGGTTCTAACGGAATGCCATAGCTCGTCTCCCCTGAGGGTTTTCCTAATGTCTCTGTGCCAGGGAATGCTAGGGGTGTTTACAGGAAGTCCCAGGGACAGAGGCTGCCTCCCAAAGGTCAGAGAAGGTATTCCTCGGACTTCCCCGAACAGGGAACACCTGTGACTGAAGAGAGCTGCGTGGAGTTGTCTCTCGAACTCCCTCACGCACTGACAATGGTTCCGGAATCCTGAGCGTGGGGAGGTTCCACCAACGGTCGGCAGCGCGTGGGTACTAACGGAATGCCTAAGCTCGTCTCCCCTGAAGGTTTTCCTAATGTCTCTGTGCCAGGGAATGCTAGGGGTGTTTGCAGGAAATCCCAGGGAAAGAGGCTGCCTCCCCAAGGTCAGGGAAGGTATTTCTCGGACTTCCCCAAACAGGGAACACCTGTGACTGAAGAGAGCTGCGTGGAGTTGTCTCTCCACCTCCCCGACGCACTGACAATGGTTCCGGAATCCTGACGGTGGGGAGGTTCCACCAACTGTGGGCAGCGAGTGGGTTCTAAAGGAATTGCAAAGCTCGTCTCCCCTGAGGGTTTTCCAAGTGTGTCTATGCCTGGGAAGGCTAGGGTCGTTTGCAGGAAGTCCCAGGGACAGAGGTTGCCTCCCAAGGTCAGGGAAGTTATTTCTCGGACTTCCCCGAACAGGGAACACCTGTGACTGAAGAGAGCTGCGTGGAGTTGTCTCTCGAGCTCCCCCACGTGCTGACAATGGTTCCGGAATCCTGAGCGTGGGGAGGTTCCACCAACGGTCGGCAGCGCGTGGGTTCTAACGGAATGCCTTAGCTCGTCTCCCCTGAGGGTTTTCCTAATGTCTCTGTGCCAGGGAATGCTTGGGGGGTTTGCAGGAAGTCCCAGGGACAGAGGCTGCCTCCCCAAGGTCAGGGAAGATTTTTCTCGGACTTCCCCGAACAGGGAACACCTGTGACTGAAGAGAGCTGCGTGGAGTTGTCTCTCGAGCTCCCCCACGCACTGACAATTTTTCCGGAATCCTGAGCGTGAGGAGTTTCCACCAACGGTCGGCAGCGCGTGGGATCTAACGGAATTGCAAAGCTCGTCTCCCCTGAGGGTTTTCCTAATGTCTCTGTGCCAGGGAATGCTAGGGGGGTTTGAAGGAAGTCCCAGTGGCAGAGGCTGCCTCCCCAAGGTCAGGAAAGGCATTTCTCGGACTTCCCCGGACAGGGAACACCTGTGACTGAGGAGAGCTGCGTGGAGTTGTCTCTCGAGCTCCCCCACGCACTGACAATGGTTCCGGAATCCTGAGCGTGGGGAGGTTCCACCAACGGTCGGCATCGCGTGGGTTCTAACGGAATGAATAAGCTCGTCTCCCCTGAGGATTTTCCTAATGTCTCTGTGCCAGGGAATGCTAGGGGGGTTTGCAGGAAGTCCCAGGGACAGAGGCTGCCTCCCCAAGGTCAGCGAAGTTATTTCTCGGAATTCCCCGAACAGGGAACACCTGTGACTGAAGAGAGCTGCGTGGAGTTGTCTCTCCACCTCCCCGACGCACTGACAATGGTTCCGGTATCCTGACGGTGGGGAGGTTCCACCAACGGTGGGCAGCGAGTGGGTTCTAACAGAATTGCAATGCTCGTCTCCCCTGAGGGTTTTCCAAGTGTCTCTATGCCTGGGAAGGCTAGGGGGGTTTGCAGGAAGTCCCAGGGACAGAGGTTGACTCAAAAGGTCAGGGAAGGTATTTCTCGAACTTCCCCGAACAGGGAACACCTGTGACTGAAGAGAGCTGCGTGGAGTTGTCCCTCGAGCTCCCCCACGCGCTGACATTGGTTCCGGAATCCTGAGCGTGGGGAGGTTCCACCAACGGTCGGCAGCGCGTGGGTTCTAACGGAATGCCTTAGCACGTCTCCCCTGAGGGTTTTCCTAATGTCTCTGTGCCAGGGAATGCTTGGGTGGTTTGCAGGAAGTCCCAGGGACAGAGGCTGCCTCCCCAAGGTCAGGGAAGATTTTTCTCGGACTTCCCCGAACAGGGAACACCTGTGACTGAAGAGAGCTGCGTGGAGTTGTCTCTCGAGCTCCCCCACGCACTGACAATTTTTCCGGAATCCTGAGCGTGAGGAGTTTCCACCAACGGTCGGCAGCGCGTGGGGTCTAACGGAATTGCAAAGCTCGTCTCCCCTGAGGGTTTTCCTAATGTCTCTGTGCCAGGGAATGCTAGGGGGATTTGAAGGAAGTCCCAGTGGCAGAGACTGCCTCCCCAAGGTCAGGAAAGGTATTTCTCGGACTTCCCCGAACAGGGAACACCTGTGACTGAAGAGAGCTGCGTGGAGTTGTCTCTCGAGCTCCCCCACGCGCTGACAATGGTACCGGAATCCTGAGCGTGGGGAGGTTCCACCAACGGTCGGCAGGGCGTGGGTTCTAACGGAATTGCAAAGCTCGTCTCCCCTGAGGGTTTTCCTAATGTCTCTATGCCAGGGAATGCTAGGGGGGTTTGAAGGAAATCCCAGTGGCAGAGGCTGCCTCCCCAAGGTCAGGAAAGTTACTTCTCGGACTTCCCCGGACAGGGATAACCTGTGACTGAAGAGAGCTGCGTGGAGTTGTCTCTCGAGCTCCCCCACGCAATGATAATGTTTCCGGAATCCTTACCGTGGGGAGGTACCTCCATTAGTCGGCAGCGCGTGGGTTCTAACGGAATGCCTAAGCTCGTCTCCCCTGAGAATTTTCCTAATGTCTCTGTGCCAGGGAAATCTTGGGGGATTTGCAGGAATACCCAGTGGCCGAGGCTGCCTCCCCAATGTCAGGGAAGTTATTTCTCGGACTTCCCTAAACAGGGAACACCTGTGACTGAAGAGAGCTGCGTGGAGTTGTCTGTCGATCTCCCCTACGCACTGAAAATGTTTCTGGAATCCTGAGCGTGGGGAGGTTCCACCAACGGTCGGCAGCGCGTTGGTTCTAACGGAATGCCATAGCTCATCTCCCCTGAGGGTTTTCCTAATGTCTCTGTGCCAGGGAATGCTAGGGGTGTTTACAGGAAGTCCCAGGGATAGAGGCTGCCTCCCCAAGGTCAGAGAAGGTATTCCTCGGACTTCCCCGAACAGGGAACACCTGTGACTGAAGAGAGCTGCGTGGAGTTGTCTCTCGAGCTCCCCCACGCGCTGACAATGGTACCGGAATCCTGAGCGTGGGGAGGTACCACCAACGGTCGGCAGGGCGTGGGTTCTAACGGAATGCCTTAGCTCGTCTCCCCTGAGGGTTTTCCTAATGTCTCTGTGCCAGGGAATGCTAGGGGTGTTTGCAGGAAGTCCCAGGGACAGAGGCTGCCTCCCCAAGGTCAGGGAAGATTTTTCTCTGACTTCCCCGAACAGGGAACACCTGTGACTGAAGAGAGCTGCGTGGAGTTGTCTCTCGAGCTCCCCCACGCACTGACAATGGTTCCGGAATCCTGAGCCTGGGGAGGTTCCACCAAAGGTCGGCAGCGCGTGGGATCTAACGGAATTGCAAAGCTCGTCTCCCCTGAGGGTTTTCCTAATGTCTCTGTGCCAGGGAATGCTAGGGGGGTTTGAAGGAAATCCCAGTGGCAGAGGCTGCCTCCCCAAGGTCAGGAAAGTTATTTCACGGACTTCCCCGGACAGGGATAACCTGTGACTGAAGAGAGCTGCGTGGAGTTGTCTCTCGAGCTCCCCCACGCAATGATAATGTTTCCGGAATCCTTACCGTGGGGAGGTACCTCCATTAGTCGGCAGCGCGTGGGTTCTAACGGAATGCCTAAGCTCGTCTCCCCTGAGAATTTTCCTAATGTCTCTGTGCCAGGGAAATCTTGGGGGATTTGCAGGAATACGCAGTGGCCAAGGCTGCCTCCCCAATGTCAGGGAAGTTATTTCTCGGACTTCCCTAAACAGGGAACACCTGTGACTGAAGAGAGCTGCGTGGAGTTGTCTGTCAATCTCCCCTACGCACTGAAAATGTTTCTGGAATCCTGAGCGTGGGGAGGTTCCACCAACGGTCGGCAGCGCGTGGGTTCTAACGGAATGCCATAGCTCATCTCCCCTGAGGGTTTTCCTAATGTCTCTGTGCCAGGGAATGCTAGGGGTGATTACAGGAAGTAACAGGGACAGAGGCTGCCTCCCCAAGGTCAGGGAAGGTATTTCTCGGACTTCCCCGAACAGGGAACACCTGTGACTGAAGAGAGCTGCGTGGAGTTGTCTCTCCACCTCCCCGACGCACTGACAATGGTTCCGGAATGCTGAAGATGGGGAGGTTCCACCAACGGTGGGCAGCGAGTGGGTTCTAACGGAATTGCAAAGCTCGTCTCCCCTGAGGGTTTTCCAAGTGTCTCTATGCCTGGGAAGTCTAGGGGTGTTTGCAGGAAGTCCCAGGGACAGAGGTTGCCTCCCAAGGTCAGGGAAGGTATTTCTCGGACTTCCCCGAACAGGGAACACCTGTGACTGAAGAGAGCTGCGTGGAGTTGTCTCTCGATCTCCCCCACGCGCTGACATTGGTTCCGGAATCCTGAGCGTGGGGAGGTTCCACCAACGGTCGGCAGCGCGTGGGTTCTAACGGAATGCCTTAGCTCGTCTCCCCTGAGGGTTTTCCTAATGTCTCTGTGCCAGGGAATGCTTGGGGGGGTTGCAGGAAGTCCCAGGGACAGAGGCTGCCTCCCCAAGGTCAGGGAAGATTTTTCTCGGACTTCGCCGAACAGGGAACACCTGTGACTGAAGAGAGCTGCGTGGAGTTGTCTCTCGAGCTCCCCCACGCACTGACAATTTTTCCGGAATCCTGAGCGTGAGGAGTTTCCACCAACGGTCGGCAGCGCGTGGGATCTAACGGAATTGCAAATCTCGTCTCCCCTGAGGGTTTTCCTAATGTCTCTGTGCCAGGGAATGCTAGGGGGGTTTGAAGGAAGTCCCAGTGGCAGAGACTGCCTCCCCAAGGTCAGGAAAGGTATTTCTCGGACTTCCCCGGACAGGGAACACCTGTGACTTAAGAGAGCTGCGTGGAGTTGTCTCTCGAGCTCCCCCACGCACTGACAATGGTTCCGGAATCCTGAGCGTGGGGAGGTTCCACCAACGGTCGGCAGCGCGTGGGTTCTAACGGAATGAATAAGCTCGTCTCCCCTGAGGATTTTCCTAATGTCTCTGTGCCAGGGAATGCTAGGGGGGTTTGCAGGAAGTCCCAGGGACAGAGGCTGCCTCCCCAAGGTCAGGGAAGGTATTTCTCGGACTTCCCCGAACAGGGAACACCTGTGACTGAAGAGAGCTGCGTGGAGTTGTCTCTCCACCTCCCTGACGCACTGACAATGGTTCCGAAATCCTGACGGTGGGGAGGTTCCACCAACGGTGGGCAGCGAGTGGGTTCTAACGGAATTGCAAAGCTCGTCTCCCCTGAGGGTTTTCCAAGTGTGTCTATGCCCGGGAAGGCTAGGGTGGTTTGCAGGAAATCCCAGGGACAGAGGCTGCCTCCCCAAGGTCAGGGAAGGTATTTCTCGGACTTCCCCGAACAGGGAACACCTGTGACTGAAGAGAGCTGCGTGGAGTTGTCTCTCCACCTCCCCGACGCACTGACAATGGTTCCGGAATCCTGACGGTGGGGAGGTTCCACCAACGGTGGGCAGCGTGTGGGTTCTAACGGAATTGCAAAGCTCGTCTCCCCTGAGGGTTTTCCAAGTGTCTCTATGCCTGGGAAGGCTAGGGGGGTTTGCAGGAAGTCCCAGGGACAGAGGTTGACTCAAAAGGTCAGGGAAGGTATTTCTCGGACTTCCCCGAACAGGGAACACCTGTGACTGAAGAGAGCTGCGTGGAGTTGTCTCTCGAGCTCCCCCACGCACTGACAATTTTTCCGGAATCCTGAGCGTGAGGAGTTTCCACCAACGGTCGGCAGCGCGTGGAATCTAACGGAATTGCAAAGCTCGTCTCCCCTGAGGGTTTTCTTAATGTCTCTGTGCCAGGGAATGCTAGGGGGGTTTGAAGGAACTCCCAGTGGCAGAGACTGCCTCCCCAAGGTCAGGAAAGTTATTTCTCGGACTTCCCCGGACAGGGAACACCTGTGACTGAAGAGAGCTGCGTGGAGTTGTCTCTCGAGCTCCCCCACGCACTGACAATGGTTCCGGAATCCTGAGCGTGGGGAGGTTCCACCAACGGTCGGCAGCGCTTGGGATCCAACGGAATTGGAAATCTCGTCTCCCCTGAGGGTTTTCCTAATGTCTCTTTGCCAGGGAATGCTAGGGATATTTGAAGGAAGTCCCAGAGGCAGAGGCTGCCTCCCCAAGGTCAGGAAAGGCATTTCTCGGACTTCCCCGGACAGGGAACACCTGTGACTGAGGAGAGCTGCGTGGAGTTGTCTCTCGAGCTCCCCCACGCACTGACAATGGTTCCGGAATCCTGAGCGTGGGGAGGTTCCACCAACGGTCGGCAGCGCGTGGGTTCTAACGGAATGAATAAGCTCGTCTCCCCTGAGGATTTTCCTAATGTCTCTGTGCCAGGGAATGCTAGGGGGATTTGAAGGAAGTCCCAGTGGCAGAGACTGCCTCCCCAAGGTCAGGAAAGGTATTTCTCGGACTTCCCCGAACAGGGAACACCTGTGACTGAAGAGAGCTGCGTGGAGTTGTCTCTCGAGCTCCCCCACGCGCTGACAATGGTACCGGAATCCTGAGCGTGGGGAGGTTCCACCAACGGTCGGCAGGGCGTGGGTTCTAACGGAATTGCAAAGCTCGTCTCCCCTGAGGGTTTTCCTAATGTCTCTATGCCAGGGAATGCTAGGGGGGTTTGAAGGAAATCCCAGTGGCAGAGGCTGCCTCCCCAAGGTCAGGAAAGTTATTTCTCGGACTTCCCCGGACAGGGATAACCTGTGACTGAAGAGAGCTGCGTGGAGTTGTCTCTCGAGCTCCCCCACGCAATGATAATGTTTCCGGAATCCTTACCGTGGGGAGGTACCTCCATTAGTCGGCAGCGCGTGGGTTCTAACGGAATGCCTAAGCTCGTCTCCCCTGAGAATTTTCCTAATGTCTCTGTGCCAGGGAAATCTTGGGGGATTTGCAGGAATACCCAGTGGCCGAGGCTGCCTCCCCAATGTCAGGGAAGTTATTTCTCGGACTTCCCTAAACAGGGAACACCTGTGACTGAAGAGAGCTGCGTGGAGTTGTCTGTCGATCTCCCCTACGCACTGAAAATGTTTCTGGAATCCTGAGCGTGGGGAGGTTCCACCAACGGTCGGCAGCGCGTTGGTTCTAACGGAATGCCATAGCTCATCTCCCCTGAGGGTTTTCCTAATGTCTCTGTGCCAGGGAATGCTAGGGGTGTTTACAGGAAGTCCCAGGGATAGAGGCTGCCTCCCCAAGGTCAGAGAAGGTATTCCTCGGACTTCCCCGAACAGGGAACACCTGTGACTGAAGAGAGCTGCGTGGAGTTGTCTCTCGAGCTCCCCCACGCGCTGACAATGGTACCGGAATCCTGAGCGTGGGGAGGTACCACCAACGGTCGGCAGGGCGTGGGTTCTAACGGAATGCCTTAGCTCGTCTCCCCTGAGGGTTTTCCTAATGTCTCTGTGCCAGGGAATGCTAGGGGTGTTTGCAGGAAGTCCCAGGGACAGAGGCTGCCTCCCCAAGGTCAGGGAAGATTTTTCTCTGACTTCCCCGAACAGGGAACACCTGTGACTGAAGAGAGCTGCGTGGAGTTGTCTCTCGAGCTCCCCCACGCACTGACAATGGTTCCGGAATCCTGAGCCTGGGGAGGTTCCACCAAAGGTCGGCAGCGCGTGGGATCTAACGGAATTGCAAAGCTCGTCTCCCCTGAGGGTTTTCCTAATGTCTCTGTGCCAGGGAATGCTAGGGGGGTTTGAAGGAAATCCCAGTGGCAGAGGCTGCCTCCCCAAGGTCAGGAAAGTTATTTCACGGACTTCCCCGGACAGGGATAACCTGTGACTGAAGAGAGCTGCGTGGAGTTGTCTCTCGAGCTCCCCCACGCAATGATAATGTTTCCGGAATCCTTACCGTGGGGAGGTACCTCCATTAGTCGGCAGCGCGTGGGTTCTAACGGAATGCCTAAGCTCGTCTCCCCTGAGAATTTTCCTAATGTCTCTGTGCCAGGGAAATCTTGGGGGATTTGCAGGAATACGCAGTGGCCAAGGCTGCCTCCCCAATGTCAGGGAAGTTATTTCTCGGACTTCCCTAAACAGGGAACACCTGTGACTGAAGAGAGCTGCGTGGAGTTGTCTGTCAATCTCCCCTACGCACTGAAAATGTTTCTGGAATCCTGAGCGTGGGGAGGTTCCACCAACGGTCGGCAGCGCGTGGGTTCTAACGGAATGCCATAGCTCATCTCCCCTGAGGGTTTTCCTAATGTCTCTGTGCCAGGGAATGCTAGGGGTGATTACAGGAAGTAACAGGGACAGAGGCTGCCTCCCCAAGGTCAGGGAAGGTATTTCTCGGACTTCCCCGAACAGGGAACACCTGTGACTGAAGAGAGCTGCGTGGAGTTGTCTCTCCACCTCCCCGACGCACTGACAATGGTTCCGGAATGCTGAAGATGGGGAGGTTCCACCAACGGTGGGCAGCGAGTGGGTTCTAACGGAATTGCAAAGCTCGTCTCCCCTGAGGGTTTTCCAAGTGTCTCTATGCCTGGGAAGTCTAGGGGTGTTTGCAGGAAGTCCCAGGGACAGAGGTTGCCTCCCAAGGTCAGGGAAGGTATTTCTCGGACTTCCCCGAACAGGGAACACCTGTGACTGAAGAGAGCTGCGTGGAGTTGTCTCTCGATCTCCCCCACGCGCTGACATTGGTTCCGGAATCCTGAGCGTGGGGAGGTTCCACCAACGGTCGGCAGCGCGTGGGTTCTAACGGAATGCCTTAGCTCGTCTCCCCTGAGGGTTTTCCTAATGTCTCTGTGCCAGGGAATGCTTGGGGGGGTTGCAGGAAGTCCCAGGGACAGAGGCTGCCTCCCCAAGGTCAGGGAAGATTTTTCTCGGACTTCGCCGAACAGGGAACACCTGTGACTGAAGAGAGCTGCGTGGAGTTGTCTCTCGAGCTCCCCCACGCACTGACAATTTTTCCGGAATCCTGAGCGTGAGGAGTTTCCACCAACGGTCGGCAGCGCGTGGGATCTAACGGAATTGCAAATCTCGTCTCCCCTGAGGGTTTTCCTAATGTCTCTGTGCCAGGGAATGCTAGGGGGGTTTGAAGGAAGTCCCAGTGGCAGAGACTGCCTCCCCAAGGTCAGGAAAGGTATTTCTCGGACTTCCCCGGACAGGGAACACCTGTGACTTAAGAGAGCTGCGTGGAGTTGTCTCTCGAGCTCCCCCACGCACTGACAATGGTTCCGGAATCCTGAGCGTGGGGAGGTTCCACCAACGGTCGGCAGCGCGTGGGTTCTAACGGAATGAATAAGCTCGTCTCCCCTGAGGATTTTCCTAATGTCTCTGTGCCAGGGAATGCTAGGGGGGTTTGCAGGAAGTCCCAGGGACAGAGGCTGCCTCCCCAAGGTCAGGGAAGGTATTTCTCGGACTTCCCCGAACAGGGAACACCTGTGACTGAAGAGAGCTGCGTGGAGTTGTCTCTCGAGCTCCCCCACGCGCTGACAATGGTTCCGGAATCCTGAGCGTGGGGAGGTTCCACCAACGGTCGGCAGGGCGTGGGTTCTAACGGAATGCCTTAGCTCGTCTCCCCTGAGGGTTTTCCTAATGTCTCTGTGCCAGGGAATGCTAGGGGTGTTTGCAGGAAGTCCCAGGGACAGAGGCTGCCTCCCCAATGTCAGGGAAGATTTTTCTCGGACTTCCCCGAACAGGGAACACCTGTGACTGAAGAGAGCTGCGTGGAGTTGTCTCTCGAGCTCCCCCACGCACTGACAATGGTTCCGGAACCCTGAGCCTGGGGAGGTTCCACCAAAGGTCGGCAGCGCGTGGGATCTAACGGAATTGCAAAGCTCGTCTCCCCTGAGGGTTTTCCTAATGTCTCTGTGCCAGGGAATGCTAGGGGGGTTTGAAGGAATTCCCAGTGGCAGAGGCTGCCTCCCCAAGGTCAGGAAAGTTATTTCTCGGACTTCCCCGGACAGGGATAACCTGTGACTGAAGAGAGCTGCGTGGAGTTGTCTCTCGAGCTCCCCCACGCAATGATAATGTTTCCGGAATCCTTACCGTGGGGAGGTACCTCCATTAGTTGGCAGCGCGTGGGTTCTAACGGAATGCCTAAGCTCGTCTCCCCTGAGAATTTTCCTAATGTCTCTGTGCCAGGGAAATCTTGGGGGATTTGCAGGAATTCCCAGTGGCCGAGGCTGCCTCCCCAATGTCAGGGAAGTTATTTCTCGGACTTCTCTAAACAGGGAACACCTGTGACTGAAGAGAGCTGCGTGGAGTTGTCTGTCGATCTCCCCTACGCACTGAAAATGTTTCTGGAATCCTGAGCGTGGGGAGGTTCCACCAACGGTCGGCAGCGCGTGGGTTCTAACGGAATGCCATAGCTCGTCTCCCCTGAGGGTTTTCCTAATATCTCTGTGCCAGGGAATGCTAGGGGTGTTTACAGGAAGTCCCAGGGGCAGAGGCTGCCTCCGCAAGGTCAGAGAAGGTATTCCTCGGACTTCCCCGAACAGGGAACACCTGTGACTGAAGAGAGCTGCGTGGAGTTGTCTATCGAGCTCCCCCACGCACTGACAATTTTTCCGGAATCCTGAGCGTGAGGAGTTTCCACCAACGGTCGGCAGCGCGTGGGATCTAACGGAATTGCAAAGCTCGTCTCCCCTGAGGGTTTTCCTAATGTCTCTGTGCCAGGGAATGCTAGGGGGGTTTGAAGGAAGTCCCAGTGGCAGAGGCTGCCTCCCCAAAGTCAGGAAAGGCATTTCTCGGACTTCCCCGGAAAGGGAACACCTGTGACTGAGGAGAGCTGCGTGGAGTTGTCTCTCGAGCTCCCCCACGCACTGACAATGGTTCCGGAATCCTGAGCTTGGGGAGGTTCCACCAACGGTCGGCAGCGCGTGGGTTCTAACGGAATGAATAAGCTCGTCTCCCCTGAGGATTTTCCTAATGCCTCTGTGCCAGGGAATGCTAGGGGGGTTTGCAGGAAGTCCCAGGGACAGAGGCTGCCTCCCCAAGGTCAGGGAAGGTATTTCTCGGACTTCCCCGAACAGGGAACACCTGTGACTGAAGAGAGCTTCGTGGAGTTGTCTCTCCACCTCCCTGACGCACTGACAATGTTTCCGGAATCCTGACGGTGGGGAGGTTCCACCAACGGTGGGCAGCGAGTGGGTTCTAACGGAATTGCAAAGCTCGTCTCCCCTGAGGGTTTTCCAAGTGTCTCTATGCCCGGCAAGGGTAGGGGGGTTTGCAGGAAGTCCCAGGGACTGAGGGTGCCTCCCAAGGTCAGGGAAGGTATTTCTCGGACTTCCCCGAACAGGGAACACCCGTAACTGAAGAGAGCTGCGTGGAGTTGTCTCTCGAGCTCCCCCACGCGCTGACAATGGTTCCGGAATCCTGAGCGTGGGGAGGTTCCACCAACGGTCGGCAGCGCGTGGGTTCTAACGGAATGCCATAGCTCGTCTCCCCTGAGGGTTTTCCTAATGTCTCTGTGCCAGGGAATGCTAGGGGTGTTTACAGGAAGTCCCAGGGACAGAGGCTGCCTCCCCAAGGTCAGCGAAGGTATTCCTTGGACTTCCCCGAACAGGGAACACCTGTGACTGAAGAGAGCTGCGTGGAGTTGTCTCTCGAGCTCCCCCACGCACTGACAATGGTTCCGAATCCTGAGCGTGGGGAGGTTCCACCAACGGTCGGCAGCGCGTGGGTTCTAACGGAATGCCTAAGCTCGTCTCCCCTGAGGGTTTTCCTAAAGTCTCTGTGCCAGGGAATGCTAGGGGTGTTTGCAGGAAATCCCAGGGACAGAGGCTGCCTCCCCAAGGTCAGGGAAGGTATTTCTCGGACTTCCCCGAACAGGGAATACCTGTGACTGAAGAGAGCTGCGTGGAGTTGTCTCTCCAACTCCCCGACGCACTGACAATGGCTCCGGAATCCTGACGGTGGGGAGGTTCCACCAACGGTAGGCAGCGAGTGGGTTCTAACGGAATTGCAAAGCTCGTCTCCCCTGAGGGTTTTCCAAGTGTCTCTATGCCTGGGAAGGCTAAGGGGGTTTGCAGGAAGTCCCAGGGACAGAGGTTGACTCAAAAGGTCAGGGAAGGTATTTCTCGGACTTCCCCGAACAGGGAACACCTGTGACTGAAGAGAGCTGCGTGGAGTTGTCTCTCGAGCTCCCCCACGCGCTGACATTGGTTCCGGAATCCTGAGCGTGGGGAGGTTCCACCAACGGTCGGCAGCGCGTGGGTTCTAACGGAATGCCTTAGCTCGTCTCCCCTGAGGATTTTCCTAATGTCTCTGTGCCAGGGAATGCTTGGGGGGTTTGCTGGAAGTCCCAGGGACAGAGGCTGCCTCCCCAAGGTCAGGGAAGATATTTCTCGGACTTCCCCGAACAGGGAACACCTGTGACTGAAGAGAGCTGCGTGGAGTTGTCTCTCGAGCTCCCCCACGCACTGACAATTTTTCCGGAATCCTGAGCGTGAGGAGTTTCCACCAACGGTCGGCAGCGCGTGGGATCTAACGGAATTGCAAAGCTCGTCTCCCCTGAGGGTTTTCCTAATGTCTCTGTGCCAGGGAATGCTAGGGGGGTTTGAAGGAAGTCCCAGTGGCAGAGACTGCCTCCCCAAGGTCAGGAAAGGTATTTCTCGGACTTCCCCGGACAGGGAACACCTGTGACTGAAGAGAGCTGCGTGGAGTTGTCTCTCGAGCTCCCCCACGCACTGACAATGGTTCCGGAATCCTGAGCGTGGGGAGGTTCCACCAACGGTCGGCAGCGTGTGGGATCTAACGGAATTGCAAAGCTCGTCTCCCCTGAGGGTTTTCCTAATGTCTCTGTGCCAGGGAATGCTAGGGATGTTTGAAGGAAGTCCCAGTGGCAGAGGCTGCCTCCCCAAGGTCAGGAAAGGAATTTCTCGGACTTCCCCGGACAGGGAACACCTGTGACTGAGGAGAGCTGCGTGGAGTTGTCTCTCGAGCTCCCCCACGCTCTGACAATGGTTCCGGAATCCTGAGCGTGGGGATGTTCCACCAACGGTCGGCAGCGCTTGGGTTCTAACGGAATGAATAAGCTCGTCTCCCCTGAGGATTTTCCTAATGTCTCTGTGCCAGGGAATGCTAGGGGGGTTTGAAGGA
Organism: Vicugna pacos; assembly: GCF_048564905.1. Lineage (NCBI taxonomy): Eukaryota > Metazoa > Chordata > Mammalia > Artiodactyla > Camelidae > Vicugna > Vicugna pacos. Next base: position 56,906,039 of record NW_027328721.1, read on the forward strand.
AGTCCCAGGGACAGAGGCTGCCTCCCCAAGGTCAGGGAAGGTATTTCTCGGACTTCCCCGAACAGGGAACACCTGTGACTGAAGAGAGCTGCGTGGAGTTGTCTCTCCACCTCCCTGACGCACTGACAATGGTTCCGGAATCCTGACGGTGGGGAGGTTCCACCAACGGTGGGCAGCGAGTGGGTTCTAACGGAATTGCAAAGCTCGTCTCCCCTGAGGGTTTTCCAAGTCTCTCTATGCCCGGGAAGGCTAGGGTGGTTTGCAGGAAGTCCCAGGGACAGAGGTTGCCTCCCAAGGTCAGGGAAGGTATTTCTCGGACTTCCCCGAACAGGGAACACCTGTGACTGAAGAGAGCTGCGTGGAGTTGTCTCTCGAGCTCCCCCACGCGCTGACAATGGTTCCGGAATCCTGAGCGTGTGGAGGTTCCACCAACGGTCGGCAGCGCGTGGAATCTAACGGAATTGCAAAGGTCGTCTCCCCTGAGGGTTTTCCTAATGTCTCTGGGCCAGGGAATGCTAGGGGTGTTTGCAGGAAGTCCCAGGGACAGAGGCTGCCTCCCCAAGGTCAGGGAAGATTTTTCTCGGACTTCCCCGAACAGGGAACACCTGTGACTGAAGAGAGCTGCGTGGAGTTGTCTCTCGAGCTCCCCCACGCACTGACAATGGTTCCGGAATCCTGAGCCTGGGGAGGTTCCACCAAAGGTCGGCAGCGCGTGGAATCAAACGGAATTGCAAAGCTCGTCTCCCCTGAGGGTTTTCCTAATGTCTCTGTGCCAGGGAATGCTACGGGGGTTTGAAGGAAATCCCAGTGGCAGAGGCTGCCTCCCCAAGGTCAGGAAAGTTATTTCTCGGACTTTCCCGGACAGGGATAACCTGTGACTGAAGAGAGCTGCGTGGAGTTGTCTCTCGAGCTCCCCCACGCAATGATAATGTTTCCGGAATCCTTACCGTGGGGAGGTACCTCCATTAGTCGGCAGCGCGTGGGTTCTAACGGAATGCCTAAGCTCGTCTCCCCTGAGAATTTTCCTAATGTCTCTGTGCCAGGGAAATCTTGGGGGATTTGCAGGAATTCCCAGTGGCCGAGGCTGCCTCCCCAATATCAGGGAAGTTATTTCTCGGACTTCCCTAAACAGGGAACACCTGTGACTGAAGAAAGCTGCGTGGAGTTGTCTCTCGAGCTCCCCCACGCACTGACAATGGTTCCGGAATCCTGAGCTTGGGGAGGTTCCACCAACGGTCGGCAGCGCGTGGGATCTAACGGAATGCCTTAGCTCGACTCCCCTGACGGTTATCCTAATGTCTCTGTGCCAGGGAATGCTAGGGGGGTTTGCAGGAAGTCCCAGTGGCAAAGGCTGCCTCCCCAAGGTCAGGGAAGTTATTTCTCGGACTTCCCCGAACAGGGAACACCTGTGACTGAAGAGAGCTGCGTGGAGTTGTCTCTCGAGCTCCCCGACGCAGTGACAATGGTTCCGGAATCCTGACGGTGGGGAGGTTCCACCAACGGTGGGCAGCGAGTGGGTTCTAACGGAATTGCAAAGCTCGTCTCCCCTGAGTGTTTTCCAAGTTTCTCTATGCCCGGCAAGGGTAGGGGGGTTTGCAGGAAGTCCCAGGGACTGAGGGTGCCTCCCAAGGTCAGGGAAGGTATTTCTCGGACTTCCCCGAACAGGGAACACCCGTAACTGAAGAGAGCTGCGTGGAGTTGTCTCTCGAGCTCCCCCACGCGCTGACAATGGTTCCGGAATCCTGAGCGTGGGGAGGTTCCACCAACGGTCGGCAGCGCGTGGGTTCTAACGGAATGCCATAGCTCGTCTCCCCTGAGGGTTTTCCTAATGTCTCTGTGCCAGGGAATGCTAGGGGTGTTTACAGGAAGTCCCAGGGACAGAGGCTGCCTCCCCAAGGTCAGAGAAGGTATTCCTTGGACTTCCCCGAACAGGGAACACCTGTGACTGAAGAGAGCTGCGTGGAGTTGTCTCTCGAGCTCCCCCACGCACTGACAATGGTTCCGAATCCTGAGCGTGGGGAGGTTCCACCAACGGTCGGCAGCACGTGGGTTCTAACGGAATGCCTAAGCTCGTCTCCCCTGAGGGTTTTCCTAAAGTCTCTGTGCCAGGGAATGCTAGGGATGTTTGCAGGAAATCCCAGGGACAGAGGCTGCCTCCCCAAGGTCAGGGAAGGTATTTCTCGGACTTCCCCGAACAGGGAACACCTGTGACTGAAGAGAGCTGCGTGGAGTTGTCTCTCCAACTCCCCGACGCACTGACAATGGCTCCGGAATCCTGACGGTGGGGAGGTTCCACCAACGGTGGGCAGCGAGTGGGTTCTAACGGAATGCCTTAGCTCGTCTCCCCTGAGGATTTTCCTAATGTCTCTGTGCCAGGGAATGCTTGGGGGTTTTGCTGGAAGTCCCAGGGACAGAGGCTGCCTCCCCAAGGTCAGGGAAGATTTTTCTCGGACTTCCCCGAACAGGGAACACCTGTGACTGAAGAGAGCTGCGTGGAGTTGTCTCTCGAGCTCCCCCACGCACTGACAATTTTTCCGGAATCCTGAGCGTGAGGAGTTTCCACCAACGGTCGGCAGCGCGTGGGATCTAACGGAATTGCAAAGCTCGTCTCCCCTGAGGGTTTTCCTAATGTCTCTGTGCCAGGGAATGCTAGGGGGGTTTGAAGGAAGTCCCAGTGGCAGAGACTGCCTCCCCAAGGTCAGGAAAGGTATTTCTCGGACTTCCCCGGACAGGGAACACCTGTGACTGAAGAGAGCTGCGTGGAGTTGTCTCTCGAGCTCCCCCACGCACTGACAATGGTTCCGGAATCCTGAGCGTGGGGAGGTTCCACCAACGGTCGGCAGCGTGTGGGATCTAACGGAATTGCAAAGCTCGTCTCCCCTGAGGGTTTTCCTAATGTCTCTGTGCCAGGGAATGCTAGGGATGTTTGAAGGAAGTCCCAGTGGCAGAGGCTGCCTCCCCAAGGTCAGGAAAGGAATTTCTCGGACTTCCCCGGACAGGGAACACCTGTGACTGAGGAGAGCTGCGTGGAGTTGTCTCTCGAGCTCCCCCACGCTCTGACAATGGTTCCGGAATCCTGAGCGTGGGGAGGTTCCACCAACGGTCGGCAGCGCGTGGGTTCTAACGGAATGAATAAGCTCGTCTCCCCTGAGGATTTTCCTAATGTCTCTGTGCCAGGGAATGCTAGGGGGGTTTGAAGGAAGTCCCAGGGACAGAGGCTGCCTCCCCAAGGTCAGGGAAGGTATTTCTCGGACTTCCCCGAACAGGGAACACCTGTGACTGAAGAGAGCTGCGTGGAGTTGTCTCTCCACCTCCCTGACGCACTGACAATGTTTCCGGAATCCTGACGGTGGGGAGGTTCCACCAACGGTGGGCAGCGAGTGGGTTCTAACGGAATTGCAAAGCTCGTCTCCCCTGAGGATTTTCCAAGTGTCTCTATGCCCGGGAAGGCTAGGGTGGTTTGCAGGAAGTCCCAGGGACAGAGGTTGCCTCCCAAGGTCAGGGAAGGTATTTCTCGGACTTCCCCGAACAGGGAACACCTGTGACTGAAGAGAGCTGCGTGGAGTTGTCTCTCGAGCTCCCCCACGCGCTGACAATGGTTCCGGAATCCTGAGCGTGTGGAGGTTCCACCAACGGTCGGCAGCGCGTGGAATCTAACGGAATTGCAAAGCTCGTCTCCCCTGAGGGTTTTCCTAATGTCTCTGGGCCAGGGAATGCTAAGGGTGTTTGCAGGAAGTCCCAGGGACAGAGGCTACCTCCCCAAGGTCAGGGAAGATTTTTCTCGGACTTCCCCGAACAGGGAACACCTGTGACTGTAGAGAGCTGCGTGGAGTTGTCTCTCGAGCTCCCCCACGCACTGACAATTGTTCCGGAATCCTGAGCCTGGGGAGGTTCCACCAAAGGTCGGCAGCGCGTGGAATCTAACGGAATTGCAAAGCTCGTCTCCCCTGAGGGTTTTCCTAATGTCTCTGTGCCAGGGAATGCTACGGGGGTTTGAAGGAAATCCCAGTGGCAGAGGCTGCCTCCCCAAGGTCAGGAAAGTTATTTCTCGGACTTTCCCGGACAGGGATAACCTGTGACTGAAGAGAGCTGCGTGGAGTTGTCTCTCGAGCTCCCCCACGCAATGATAATGTTTCCGGAATCCTTACCGTGGGGAGGTACCTCCATTAGTCGGCAGCGCGTGGGTTCTAACGGAATGCCTAAGCTCGTCTCCCCTGAGAATTTTCCTAATGTCTCTGTGCCAGGGAAATCTTGGGGGATTTGCAGGAATTCCCAGTGGCCGAGGCTGCCTCCCCAAAATCAGGGAAGTTATTTCTCGGACTTCACTAAACAGGGAACACCTGTGACTGAAGAGTGCTGCGTGGAGTTGTCTGTCGATCTCCCCTACGCACTGAAAATGTTTCTGGAATCCTGAGCGTTGGGAGGTTCCACCAACGGTCGGCAGCGCGTGGGTTCTAACGGAATGCCATAGCTCGTCTCCCCTGAGGGTTTTCCTAATATCTCTGTGCCAGGGAATGCTAGGGGTGTTTACAGGAAGTCCCAGGGACAGAGGCTGCCTCCCCAAGGTCAGAGAAGGTATTCCTCGGACTTCCCCGAACAGGGAACACCTGTGACTGAAGAGAGCTTCGTGGAGTTGTCTCTCGAGCTCCCCCACGCACTGACAATGGTTCCGTAATCCTGACGGTGGGGAGGTTCCACCAACGGTGGGCAGCGAGTGGGTTTTAACGGAATTGCAAAGCTCGTCTCCCCTGAGGGTTTTCCTAATGTCTCTGTGCCAGGGAATGCTAGGGGTGTTTACAGGAAGTCCCAGGGACAGAGGCTGCCTCCCCAAGGTCAGAGAAGGAATTCCTCGGACTTCCCCGAACAGGGAACACCTGTGACTGAAGAGAGCTGCGTGGAGTTGTCTCTCGAGCTCCCCCACGCACTGAGAATGTTTCCGGAATCCTGAGCGTGGGGAGGTTCCCCCAACGGTCGGCAGCGCGTGGGTTCTAACGGAATGCCTAAGCTCGTCTCCCCTGAGTGTTTTCCTAATGTCTCTGTGCCAGGGAATGCTAGGGGTGTTTGCAGGAAATCCCAGGGACAGAGGCTGCCTCCCCAAGGTCAGGGAAGGTATTTCTCGGACTTCCCCGAACAGGGAACACCTGTGACTGAAGAGAGCTGCGTGGAGTTGTCTCTCGAGCTCCCCCACGCACTGACAATTGTTGCGGAATCCTGAGCGTGAGGAGGTTCCACCAACGGTCGGCAGCGCGTGTGATCTAACGGAATTGCAAAGCTCGTCTCCCCTGAGGGTTTTCCTAATGTCTCTGTGCCAGGGAATGCTAGGGGGGTTTGAAGGAATTCCCAGTGTCAGAGACTGCCTCCCCAAGGTCAGGAAAGGTATTTCTCGGACTTCCCCGGACAGGGAACACCTGTGACTGAAGAAAGCTGCGTGGAGTTGTCTCTCGAGCTCCCCCACGCACTGACAATGGTTCCGGAATCCTGAGCTTGGGGAGGTTCCACCAACGGTCGGCAGCGCGTGGGATCTAACGGAATGCCTTAGCTCGACTCCCCTGACGGTTATCCTAATGTCTCTGTGCCAGGGAATGCTAGGGGGGTTTGCAGGAAGTCCCAGTGGCAAAGGCTGCCTCCCCAAGGTCAGGGAAGTTATTTCTCGGACTTCCCCGAACAGGGAACACCTGTGACTGAAGAGAGCTGCGTGGAGTTGTCTCTCGAGCTCCCCGACGCAGTGACAATGGTTCCGGAATCCTGACTGTGGGGAGGTTCCACCAACGGTGGGCAGCGAGTGGGTTCTAACGGAATTGCAAAGCTCGTCTCCCCTGAGGGTTTTCCAAGTTTCTCTATGCCCGGCAAGGGTAGGGGGGTTTGCAGGAAGTCCCAGGGACTGAGGGTGCCTCCCAAGGTCAGGGAAGGTATTTCTCGGACTTCCCCGAACAGGGAACACCCGTAACTGAAGAGAGCTGCGTGGAGTTGTCTCTCGAGCTCCCCCACGCGCTGACAATGGTTCCGGAATCCTGAGCGTGGGGAGGTTCCACCAACGGTCGGCAGCGCGTGGGTTCTAACGGAATGCCATAGCTCGTCTCCCCTGAGGGTTTTCCTAATGTCTCTGTGCCAGGGAATGCTAGGGGTGTTTACAGGAAGTCCCAGGGACAGAGGCTGCCTCCCCAAGGTCAGAGAAGGTATTCCTTGGACTTCCCCGAACAGGGAACACCTGTGACTGAAGAGAGCTGCGTGGAGTTGTCTCTCGAGCTCCCCCACGCACTGACAATGGTTCCGAATCCTGAGCGTGGGGAGGTTCCACCAACGGTCGGCAGCGCGTGGGTTCTAACGGAATGCCTAAGCTCGTCTCCCCTGAGGGTTTTCCTAAAGTCTCTGTGCCAGGGAATGCTAGGGGAGTTTGAAGGAAGTCCCAGGGACAGAGGCTGCCTCCCCAAGGCCAGGGAAGGTATTTCTCGGACTTCCCCGAACAGGGAACACCTGTGACTGAAGAGAGCTGCGTGGAGTTGTCTCTCCACCTCCCTGACGCACTGACAATGGTTCCGGAATCCTGACGGTGGGGAGGTTCCACCAACGGTGGGCAGCGAGTGGGTTCTAACGGAATTGCAAAGCTCGTCTCCCCTGAGGGTTTTCCAAGTGTCTCTATGCCCGGGAAGGCTAGGGTGGTTTGCAGGAAGTCCCAGGGACAGAGGTTGCCTCCCAAGGTCAGGGAAGGTATTTCTCGGACTTCCCCGAACAGGGAACACCTGTGACTGAAGAGAGCGGCGTGGAGTTCTCTCTCGAGCTCCCCCACGCGCTGACAATGGTTCCGGAATCCTGAGCGTGGGGATGTTCCACCAACGGTCGGCAGGGCGTGGGTTCTAACGGAATGCCTTAGCTCGTCTCCCCTGAGGGTTTTCCTAATGTCTCTGGGCCAGGGAATGCTAGGGGTGTTTGCAGGAAGTCCCAGGGCCAGAGGCTGCCTCCCCAAGGTCAGGGAAGATTTTTCTCGGACTTCCCCGAACAGGGAACACCTGTGACTGAAGAGAGCTGCGTGGAGTTGTCTCTCGAGCTCCCCCACGCACTGACAATGGTTCCGGAATCCTGAGCCTGGGGAGGTTCCACCAAAGGTCGGCAGCGCGTGGAATCTAACGGAATTGCAAAGCTCGTCTCCCCTGAGGGTTTTCCTAATGTCTCTGTGCCAGGGAATGCTAGGGGGGTTTGAAGGAAATCCCAGTGGCAGAGGCTGCCTCCCCAAGGTCAGGAAAGTTATTTCTCGGACTTTCCCGGAGAGGGATAACCTGTGACTGAAGAGAGCTGCGTGGAGTTGTCTCTCGAGCTCCCCCACGCAATGATAATGTTTCCGGAATCCTTACCGTGGGGAGGTACCTCCATTAGTCGGCAGCGCGTGGGTTCTAACGGAATGCCTAAGCTCGTCTCCCCTGAGAATTTTCCTAATGTCTCTGTGCCAGGGAAATCTTGGGGGATTTGCAGGAATTCCCAGTGGCCGAGGCTGCCTCCCCAATGTCAGGGAAGTTATTTCTCGGACTTCCCTAAACAGGGAACACCTGTGACTGAAGAGAGCTGCGTGGAGTTGTCTGTCGAGCTCCCCCACGCACTGACAATGGTTCCGGAATCCTGAGCGTGGGGAGGTTCCACCAACGGTCGGCAGCGCGCGGGTTCTAACGGAATGCCTAAGCTCGTCTCCCCTGAGGGTTTTCCTAATGTCTCTGTGCCAGGGAATGCTAGGGGTGTTTGCAGGAAATCCCAGGGACAGAGGCTGCCTCCCCAAGGTCAGGGAAGGTATTTCTCGGACTTCCCCGAACAGGGAACACCTGTGACTGAAGAGAGCTGCGTGGAGATGTCTCTCCACCTCCCCGACGCACTGACAATGTTTCCGGAATCCTGACGGTGGGGAGGTTCCACCAACGGTGGGCAGCGAGTGGGTTCTAACGGAATTGCAAAGCTCGTCTCCCCTGAGGGTTTTCCTAATGTCTCTGTGCCAGGGAATGCTAGGGGGGTTTGCAGGAAGTCCCAGTGGCAAAGGCTGCCTCCCCAAGGTCAGGGAAGTTATTTCTCGGACTTCCCCGAACAGGGAACACCTGTGACTGAAGAGAGCTGCGTGGAGTTGTCTCTCGAGCTCCCCGACGCATTGACAATGGTTCCGGAATCCTGATGGTGGGGAGGTTCCACCAACGGTGGGCAGCGAGTGGGTTCTAACGGAATTGCAAAGCTCGTCTCCCCTGAGGGTTTTCCAAGTTTCTCTATGCCCGGCAAGGGTAGGGGGGTTTGCAGGAAGTCCCACGGACTGAGGGTGCCTCCCAAGGTCAGGGAAGGTATTTCTCGGACTTCCCCGAACAGGGAACACCCGTAACTGAAGAGAGCTGCGTGGAGTTGTCTCTCGAGCTCCCCCACGCGCTGACAATGGTTCCGGAATCCTGAGCGTGGGGAGGTTCCACCAACGGTCGGCAGCGCGTGGGTTCTAACGGAATGCCATAGCTCGTCTCCCCTGAGGGTTTTCCTAATGTCTCTGTGCCAGGGAATGCTAGGGGTGTTTACAGGAATTCCCAGGGACAGAGGCTGCCTCCCCAAAGTCAGAGAAGGTATTCCTTGGACTTCCCCGAACAGGGAACACCTGTGACTGAAGAGAGCTGAGTGGAGTTGTCTCTCGAGCTCCCCCACGCACTGACAATGGTTCCGAATCCTGAGCGTGGGGAGGTTCCGCCAACGGTCGGCAGCGCGTGGGTTCTAACGGAATGCCTAAGCTCGTCTCCCCTGAGGGTTTTCCTAATGTCTCTGTGCCAGGGAATGCTAGGGGTGTTTGCAGGAAATCCCAGGGACAGAGGCTGCCTCCCCAAGGTCAGGGAAGGTATTTCTCGGACTTCCCCGAACAGGGAACACCTGTGACTGAAGAGAGCTGCGTGGAGTTGTCTCTCCATCTCCCCGACGCACTGACAATGGCTCCGGAATCCTGACGGTGGGGAGGTTCCACCAACGGTGGGCAGCGAGCGGGTTCTAACGGAATTGCAAAGCTCGTCTCCCCTGAGGGTTTTCCAAGTGTCTCTATGCCTGGGAAGGCTAAGGGGGTTTGCAGGAAGTCCCAGGGACAGAGGTTGACTCAAAAGGTCAGGGAAGGTATTTCTCGGACTTCCCCGAACAGGGAACACCTGTGACTGAAGAGAGCTGCGTGGAGTTGTCTCTCGAGCTCCCCCACGCGCTGACATTGGTTCCGGAATCCTGAGCGTGGGGAGGTTCCACCAACGGTCGGCAGCGCGTGGGTTCTAACGGAATGCCTTAGCTCGTCTCCCCTGAGGATTTTCCTAATGTCTCTGTGCCAGGGAATGCTTGGGGGGTTTGCTGGAAGTCCCAGGGACAGAGGCTGCCTCCCCAAGGTCAGGGAAGATTTTTCTCGGACTTCCCCGAACAGGGAACACCTGTGACTGAAGAGAGCTGCGTGGAGTTGTCTCTCGAGCTCCCCCACGCACTGACAATTTTTCCGGAATCCTGAGCGTGAGGAGTTTCCACCAACGGTCGGCAGCGCGTGGGATCTAACGGAATTGCAAAGCTCGTCTCCCCTGAGGGTTTTCCTAATGTCTCTGTGCCAGGGAATGCTAGGGGGGTTTGAAGGAAGTCCCAGTGGCAGAGACTGCCTCCCCAAGGTCAGGAAAGGTATTTCTCGGACTTCCCCGGACAGGGAACACCTGTGACTGAAGAGAGCTGCGTGGAGTTGTCTCTCGAGCTCCCCCACGCACTGACAATGGTTCCGGAATCCTGAGCGTGGGGAGGTTCCACCAACGGTCGGCAGCGCGTGGGTTCTAACGGAATTGCAAAGCTCGTCTCCCCTGAGGATTTTCCTAATGTCTCTGTGCCAGGGAATGCTAGGGGGGTTTGAAGGAAGTCCCAGGGACAGAGGCTGCCTCCCCAAGGTCAGGGAAGATATTTCTCGGACTTCCCCGAACAGGGAACACCTGTGACTGAAGAGAGCTTCGTGGAGTTGTCTCTCGAGCTCCCCCACGCAGTGACAATGGTTCCGGAATCCTGACGGTGGGGAGGTTCCACCAACGGTGGGCAGCGAGTGGGTTCTAACGGAATTGCAAAGCTCGTCTCCCCTGAGGGTTTTCCAAGTGTCTCTATGCCCGGGAAGGCTAGGGTGGTTTGCAGGAAGTCCCAGGGACAGAGGTTGCCTCACAAGGTCAGGGAAGGTATTTCTCGGACTTCCCCGAACAGGGAACACCTGTGACTGAAGAGAGCGGCGTGGAGATCTCTCTCGAGCTCCCCCACGCGCTGACAATGGTTCCGGAATCCTGAGCGTGGGGAGGTTCCACCAACGGTCGGCAGGGCGTGGGTTCTAACGGAATGCCTTAGCTCGTCTCCCCTGAGGGTTTTCCTAATGTCTCTGGGCCAGGGAATGCAAGGGGTGTTTGCAGGAAGTCCCAGGGCCAGAGGCTGCCTCCCCAAGGTCAGGGAAGATTTTTCTCGGACTTCCCCGAACAGGGAACACCTGTGACTGAAGAGAGCTGCGTGGAGTTGTCTCTCGAGCTCCCCCACGCACTGACAATGGTTCCGGAATCCTGAGCCTGGGGAGGTTCCACCAAAGGTCGGCAGCGCGTGGAATCTAACGGAATTGCAAAGCTCGTCTCCCCTGAGGGTTTTCCTAATGTCTCTGTGCCAGGGAATGCTAGGGGGGTTTGAAGGAAATCCCAGTGGCAGAGGCTGCCTCCCCAAGGTCAGGAAAGTTATTTCTCGGACTTTCCCGGAGAGGGATAACCTGTGACTGAAGAGAGCTGCGTGGAGTTGTCTCTCCACCTCCCTGACGCACTGACAATGGTTCCGGAATCCTGACGGTGGGGAGGTTCCACCAACGGTGGGCAGCGAGTGGGTTCTAACGGAATTGCAAAGCTCGTCTCCCCTGAGGGTTTTCCAAGTGTCTCTATGCCCGGGAAGGCTAGGGTGGTTTGCAGGAATTCCCAGGGACAGAGGTTGCCTCCCAAGTTCAGGGAAGGTATTTCTCGGACTTCCCCGAACAGGGAACACCTGTGACTGAAGAGAGCGGCGTGGAGTTCTCTCTCGAGCTCCCCCACGCGCTGACAATGGTTCCGGAATCCTGAGCGTGGGGAGGTTCCACCAACGGTCGGCAGGGCGTGGGTTCTAACGGAATGCCTTAGCTCGTCTCCCCTGAGGGTTTTCCTAATGTCTCTGGGCCAGGGAATGCTAGGGGTGTTTGCAGGAAGTCCCAGGGCCAGAGGCTGCCTCCCCAAGGTCAGGGAAGATTTTTCTCGGACTTCCCCGAACAGGGAACACCTGTGACTGAAGAGAGCTGCGTGGAGTTGTCTCTCGAGCTCCCCCACGCACTGACAATGGTTCCGGAATCCTGAGCCTGGGGAGGTTCCACCAAAGGTCGGCAGCGCGTGGAATCTAACGGAATTGCAAAGCTCGTCTCCCCTGAGGGTTTTCCTAATGTCTCTGTGCCAGGGAATGCTAGGGGGGTTTGAAGGAAATCCCAGTGGCAGAGGCTGCCTCCCCAAGGTCAGGAAAGTTATTTCTCGGACTTTCCCGGAGAGGGATAACCTGTGACTGAAGAGAGCTGCGTGGAGTTGTCTCTCGAGCTCCCCCACGCAATGATAATGTTTCCGGAATCCTTACCGTGGGGAGGTACCTCCATTAGTCGGCAGCGCGTGGGTTCTAACGGAATGCCTAAGCTCGTCTCCCCTGAGAATTTTCCTAATGTCTCTGTGCCAGGGAAATCTTGGGGGATTTGCAGGAATTCCCAGTGGCCGAGGCTGCCTCCCCAATGTCAGGGAAGTTATTTCTCGGACTTCCCTAAACAGGGAACACCTGTGACTGAAGAGAGCTGCGTGGAGTTGTCTGTCGAGCTCCCCCACGCGCTGACAATGGTTCCGGAATCCTGAGCGTGGGGAGGTTCCACGAACGGTCGGCAGCGCGTGGGTTCTAACGGAATGCCATAGCTCGTCTCCCCTGAGGGTTTTCCTAATGTCTCTGTGCCAGGGAATGCTAGGGGTGTTTGCAGGAAATCCCAGGGACAGAGGCTGCCTCCCCAAGGTCAGGGAAGGTATTTCTCGGACTTCCCCGAACAGGGAACACCTGTGACTGAAGAGAGCTGCGTGGAGTTGTCTCTCCAACTCCCCGACGCACTGACAATGGCTCCGGAATCCTGACGGTGGGGAGGTTCCACCAACGGTGGGCAGCGAGTGGGTTCTAACGGAATTGCAAAGCTCGTCTCCCCTGAGGGTTTTCCAAGTGTCTCTATGCCTGGGAAGGCTAGGGGGGTTTGCAGGAAGTCCCAGGGACAGAGGTTGACTCAAAAGGTCAGGGAAGGTATTTCTCGGACTTCCCCGAACAGGGAACACCTGTGACTGAAGAGAGCTGCGTGGAGTTGTCTCTCGAGCTCCCCCACGCGCTGACATTGGTTCCGGAATCCTGAGCGTGGGGAGGTTCCACCAACGGTCGGCAGCGCGTGGGTTCTAACGGAATGCCTTAGCTCGTCTCCCCTGAGGATTTTCCTAATGTCTCTGTGCCAGGGAATGCTTGGGGGGTTTGCTGGAAGTCCCAGGGACAGAGGCTGCCTCCCCAAGGTCAGGGAAGATTTTTCTCGGACTTCCCCGAACAGGGAACACCTGTGACTGAAGAGAGCTGCGTGGAGTTGTCTCTCGAGCTCCCCCACGCACTGACAATTTTTCCGGAATCCTGAGCGTGAGGAGTTTCCACCAACGGTCGGCAGCGCGTGGGATCTAACGGAATTGCAAAGCTCGTCTCCCCTGAGGGTTTTCCTAATGTCTCTGTGCCAGGGAATGCTAGGGGGGTTTGAAGGAAGTCCCAGTGGCAGAGACTGCCTCCCCAAGGTCAGGAAAGGTATTTCTCGGACTTCCCCGGACAGGGAACACCTGTGAATGAAGAGAGCTGCGTGGAGTTGTCTCTCGAGCTCCCCCACGCACTGACAATGGTTCCGGAATCCTGAGCGTGGGGAGGTTCCACCAACGGTCGGCAGCGTGTGGGATCTAACGGAATTGCAAAGCTCGTCTCCCCTGAGGGTTTTCCTAATGTCTCTGTGCCAGGGAATGCTAGGGATGTTTGAAGGAAGTCCCAGTGGCAGAGGCTGCCTCCCCAAGGTCAGGAAAGGCATTTCTCGGACTTCCCCGGACAGGGAACACCTGTGACTGAGGAGAGCTGCGTGGAGTTGTCTCTCGAGCTCCCCCACGCTCTGACAATGGTTCCGGAATCCTGAGCGTGGGGAGGTTCCACCAACGGTCGGCAGCGCGTGGGTTCTAACGGAATGAATAAGCTCGTCTCCCCTGAGGATTTTCCTAATGTCTCTGTGCCAGGGAATGCTAGGGGGGTTTGAAGGAAGTCCCAGGGACAGAGGCTGCCTCCCCAAGGTCAGGGAAGGTATTTCTCGGACTTCCCCGAACAGGGAACACCTGTGACTGAAGAGAGCTGCGTGGAGTTGTCTCTCCACCTCCCTGACGCACTGACAATGGTTCCGGAATCCTGACGGTGGGGAGGTTCCACCAACGGTGGGCAGCGAGTGGGTTCTAACGGAATTGCAAAGCTCGTCTCCCCTGAGGGTTTTCCAAGTGTCTCTATGCCCGGGAAGGCTAGGGTGGTTTGCAGGAAGTCCCAGGGACAGAGGTTGCCTCCCAAGGTCAGGGAAGGTATTTCTCGGACTTCCCCGAACAGGGAACACCTGTGACTGAAGAGAGCGGCGTGGAGTTCTCTCTCGAGCTCCCCCACGCGCTGACAATGGTTGCGGAATCCTGAGCGTGGGGAGGTTCCACCAACGGTCGGCAGGGCGTGGGTTCTAACGGAATGCCTTAGCTCGTCTCCCCTGAGGGTTTTCCTAATGTCTCTGGGCCAGGGAATGCTAGGGGTGTTTGCAGGAAGTCCCAGGGCCAGAGGCTGCCTCCCCAAGGTCAGGGAAGATTTTTCTCGGACTTCCCCGAACAGGGAACACCTGTGACTGAAGAGAGCTGCGTGGAGTTGTCTCTCGAGCTCCCCCACGCACTGACAATGGTTCCGGAATCCTGAGCCTGGGGAGGTTCCACCAAAGGTCGGCAGCGCGTGGAATCTAACGGAATTGCAAAGCTCGTCTCCCCTGAGGGTTTTCCTAATGTCTCTGTGCCAGGGAATGCTAGGGGGGTTTGAAGGAAATTCCAGTGGCAGAGGCTGCCTCCCCAAGGTCAGGAAAGTTATTTCTCGGACTTTCCCGGAGAGGGATAACCTGTGACTGAAGAGAGCTGCGTGGAGTTGTCTCTCGAGCTCCCCCACGCAATGATAATGTTTCCGGAATCCTTACCGTGGGGAGGTACCTCCATTAGTCGGCAGCGCGTGGGTTCTAACGGAATGCCTAAGCTCGTCTCCCCTGAGAATTTTCCTAATGTCTCTGTGCCAGGGAAATCTTGGGGGATTTGCAGGAATTCCCAGTGGCCGAGGCTGCCTCCCCAATGTCAGGGAAGTTATTTCTCGGACTTCCCCGGACAGGGAACACCTGTGACTGAAGAGAGCTGCGTGGAGTTGTCTGTCGAGCTCCCCCACGCACTGACAATGGTTCCGGAATCCTGAGCGTGGGGAGGTTCCACCAACGGTCGGCAGCGCGCGGGTTCTAACGGAATGCCTAAGCTCGTCTCCCCTGAGGGTTTTCCTAATGTCTCTGTGCCAGGGAATGCTAGGGGGGTTTGCAGGAAATCCCAGGGACAGAGGCTGCCTCCCCAAGGTCAGGGAATGTATTTCTCGGACTTCCCCGAACAGGGAACACCTGTGACTGAAGAGAGCTGCGTGGAGATGTCTCTCCACCTCCCCGACGCACTGACAATGTTTCCGGAATCCTGACGGTGGGGAGGTTCCACCAACGGTGGGCAGCGAGTGGGTTCTAACGGAATTGCAAAGCTCGTCTCCCCTGAGGGTTTTCCAAGTGTCTCTATGCCTGGGAAGGCTAGGGGGGTTTGCAGGAAGTCCCAGGGACAGAGGTTGACTCAAAAGGTCAGGGAAGGTATTTCTCGGACTTCCCCGAACAGGGAACACCTGTGACTGAAGAGAGCTGCGTGGAGTTGTCTCTCGAGCTCCCCCACGCGCTGACATTGGTTCCAGAATCCTGAGCGTGGGGAGGTTCCACCAACGGTCGGCAGCGCGTGGGATCTAACGGAATTGCAAAGCTCGTTTCCCCTGAGGGTTTTCCTAATGTCTCTGTGCCAGGGAATGCTAGGGGGGTTTGCAGGAAGTCCCAGTGGCAAAGCCTGCCTCCCCAAGGTCAGGGAAGTTATTTCTCGGACTTCCCCGAACAGGGAACACCTGTGACTGAAGAGAGCTGCGTGGAGTTGTCTCTCGAGCTCCCCGACGCAGTGACAATGGTTCCGGAATCCTGACGGTGGGGAGGTTCCACCAACGGTGGGCAGCGAGTGGGTTCTAACGGAATTGCAAAGCTCGTCTCCCCTGAGGGTTTTCCAAGTTTCTCTATGCCCGGCAAGGGTAGGGGGGTTTGCAGGAAGTCCCAGGGACTGAGGGTGCCTCCCAAGGTCAGGGAAGGTATTTCTCGGACTTCCCCGAACAGGGAACACCCGTAAATGAAGAGAGCTGCGTGGAGTTGTCTCTCGAGCTCCCCCACGCGCTGACAATGGTTCCGGAATCCTGAGCGTGGGGAGGTTCCACGAACGGTCGGCAGCGCGTGGGTTCTAACGGAATGCCATAGCTCGTCTCCCCTGAGGGTTTTCCTAATGTCTCTGTGCCAGGGAATGCTAGGGGTGTTTGCAGGAAATCCCAGGGACAGAGGCTGCCTCCCCAAGGTCAGGGAAGGTATTTCTCGGACTTCCCCGAACAGGGAACACCTGTGACTGAAGAGAGCTGCGTGGAGTTGTCTCTCCAACTCCCCGACGCACTGACAATGGCTCCGGAATCCTGACGGTGGGGAGGTTCCACCAACGGTGGGCAGCGAGTGGGTTCTAACGGAATTGCAAAGCTCGTCTCCCCTGAGGGTTTTCCAAGTGTCTCTATGCCTGGGAAGGCTAGGGGGGTTTGCAGGAAGTCCCAGGGACAGAGGTTGACTCAAAAGGTCAGGGAAGGTATTTCTCGGACTTCCCCGAACAGGGAACACCTGTGACTGAAGAGAGCTGCGTGGAGTTGTCTCTCGAGCTCCCCCACGCGCTGACATTGGTTCCGGAATCCTGAGCGTGGGGAGGTTCCACCAACGGTCGGCAGCGCGTGGGTTCTAACGGAATGCCTTAGCTCGTCTCCCCTGAGGATTTTCCTAATGTCTCTGTGCCAGGGAATGCTTGGGGGGTTTGCTGGAAGTCCCAGGGACAGAGGCTGCCTCCCCAAGGTCAGGGAAGATTTTTCTCGGACTTCCCCGAACAGGGAACACCTGTGACTGAAGAGAGCTGCGTGGAGTTGTCTCTCGAGCTCCCCCACGCACTGACAATTTTTCCGGAATCCTGAGCGTGAGGAGTTTCCACCAACGGTCGGCAGCGCGTGGGATCTAACGGAATTGCAAAGCTCGTCTCCCCTGAGGGTTTTCCTAATGTCTCTGTGCCAGGGAATGCTAGGGGGGTTTGAAGGAAGTCCCAGTGGCAGAGACTGCCTCCCCAAGGTCAGGAAATGTATTTCTCGGACTTCCCCGGACAGGGAACACCTGTGAATGAAGAGAGCTGCGTGGAGTTGTCTCTCGAGCTCCCCCACGCACTGACAATGGTTCCGGAATCCTGAGCGTGGGGAGGTTCCACCAACGGTCGGCAGCGTGTGGGATCTAACGGAATTGCAAAGCTCGTCTCCCCTGAGGGTTTTCCTAATGTCTCTGTGCCAGGGAATGCTAGGGATGTTTGAAGGAAGTCCCAGTGGCAGAGGCTGCCTCCCCAATGTCAGGAAAGGCATTTCTCGGACTTCCCCGGACAGGGAACACCTGTGACTGAGGAGAGCTGCGTGGAGTTGTCTCTCGAGCTCCCCCACGCTCTGACAATGGTTCCGGAATCCTGAGCGTGGGGAGGTTCAACCAACGGTCGGCAGCGCGTGGGTTCTAACGGAATGAATAAGCTCGTCTCCCCTGAGGATTTTCCTAATGTCTCTGTGCCAGGGAATGCTAGGGGGGTTTGAAGGAAGTCCCAGGGACAGAGGCTGCCTCCCCAAGGTCAGGGAAGGTATTTCTCGGACTTCCCCGAACAGGGAACACCTGTGACTGAAGAGAGCTGCGTGGAGTTGTCTCTCCACCTCCCTGACGCACTGACAATGGTTCCGGAATCCTGACGGTGGGGAGGTTCCACCAACGGTGGGCAGCGAGTGGGTTCTAACGGAATTGCAAAGCTCGTCTCCCCTGAGGGTTTTCCAAGTGTCTCTATGCCCGGGAAGGCTAGGGTGGTTTGCAGGAAGTCCCAGGGACAGAGGTTGCCTCCCAAGGTCAGGGAAGGTATTTCTCGGACTTCCCCGAACAGGGAACACCTGTGACTGAAGAGAGCGGCGTGGAGTTCTCTCTCGAGCTCCCCCACGCGCTGACAATGGTTCCGGAATCCTGAGCGTGGGGAGGTTCCACCAACGGTCGGCAGGGCGTGGGTTCTAACGGAATGCCTTAGCTCGTCTCCCCTGAGGGTTTTCCTAATGTCTCTGGGCCAGGGAATGCTAGGGGTGTTTGCAGGAAGTCCCAGGGCCAGAGGCTGCCTCCCCAAGGTCAGGGAAGATTTTTCTCGGACTTCCCCGAACAGGGAACACCTGTGACTGAAGAGAGCTGCGTGGAGTTGTCTCTCGAGCTCCCCCACGCACTGACAATGGTTCCGGAATCCTGAGCCTGGGGAGGTTCCACCAAAGGTCGGCAGCGCGTGGAATCTAACGGAATTGCAAAGCTCGTCTCCCCTGAGGGTTTTCCTAATGTCTCTGTGCCAGGGAATGCTAGGGGGGTTTGAAGGAAATTCCAGTGGCAGAGGCTGCCTCCCCAAGGTCAGGAAAGTTATTTCTCGGACTTTCCCGGAGAGGGATAACCTGTGACTGAAGAGAGCTGCGTGGAGTTGTCTCTCGAGCTCCCCCACGCAATGATAATGTTTCCGGAATCCTTACCGTGGGGAGGTACCTCCATTAGTCGGCAGCGCGTGGGTTCTAACGGAATGCCTAAGCTCGTCTCCCCTGAGAATTTTCCTAATGTCTCTGTGCCAGGGAAATCTTGGGGGATTTGCAGGAATTCCCAGTGGCCGAGGCTGCCTCCCCAATGTCAGGGAAGTTATTTCTCGGACTTCCCCGGACAGGGAACACCTGTGACTGAAGAGAGCTGCGTGGAGTTGTCTGTCGAGCTCCCCCACGCACTGACAATGGTTCCGGAATCCTGAGCGTGGGGAGGTTCCACCAACGGTCGGCAGCGCGCGGGTTCTAACGGAATGCCTAAGCTCGTCTCCCCTGAGGGTTTTCCTAATGTCTCTGTGCCAGGGAATGCTAGGGGTGTTTGCAGGAAATCCCAGGGACAGAGGCTGCCTCCCCAAGGTCAGGGAAGGTATTTCTCGGACTTCCCCGAACAGGGAACACCTGTGACTGAAGAGAGCTGCGTGGAGATGTCTCTCCACCTCCCCGACGCACTGACAATGTTTCCGGAATCCTGACGGTGGGGAGGTTCCACCAACGGTGGGCAGCGAGTGGGTTCTAACGGAATTGCAAAGCTCGTCTCCCCTGAGGGTTTTCCAAGTGTCTCTATGCCTGGGAAGGCTAGGGGGGTTTGCAGGAAGTCCCAGGGACAGAGGTTGACTCAAAAGGTCAGGGAAGGTATTTCTCGGACTTCCCCGAACAGGGAACACCTGTGACTGAAGAGAGCTGCGTGGAGTTGTCTCTCGAGCTCCCCCACGCGCTGACATTGGTTCCGGAATCCTGAGCGTGGGGAGGTTCCACCAACGGTCGGCAGCGCGTGGGATCTAACGGAATTGCAAAGCTCGTCTCCCCTGAGGGTTTTCCTAATGTCTCTGTGCCAGGGAATGCTAGGGGGGTTTGCAGGAAGTCCCAGTGGCAAAGGCTGCCTCCCCAAGGTCAGGGAAGTTATTTCTCGGACTTCCCCGAACAGGGAACACCTGTGACTGAAGAGAGCTGCGTGGAGTTGTCTCTCGAGCTCCCCGACGCAGTGACAATGGTTCCGGAATCCTGACGGTGGGGAGGTTCCACCAACGGTGGGCAGCGAGTGGGTTCTAACGGAATTGCAAAGCTCGTCTCCCCTGAGGGTTTTCCAAGTTTCTCTATGCCCAGGAAGGGTAGGGGGGTTTGCAGGAAGTCCCAGGGACTGAGGGTGCCTCCCAAGGTCAGGGAAGGTATTTCTCGGACTTCCCCGAACAGGGAACACCCGTAACTGAAGAGAGCTGCGTGGAGTTGTCTCTCGAGCTCCCCCACGCGCTGACAATGGTTCCGGAATCCTGAGCGTGGGGAGGTTCCACCAACGGTCGGCAGCGCGTGGGTTCTAACGGAATGCCATAGCTCGTCTCCCCTGAGGGTTTTCCTAATGTCTCTGTGCCAGGGAATGCTAGGGGTGTTTACAGGAAGTCCCAGGGACAGAGGCTGCCTCCCCAAAGTCAGAGAAGGTATTCCTTGGACTTCCCCGAACAGGGAACACCTGTGACTGAAGAGAGCTGAGTGGAGTTGTCTCTCGAGCTCCCCCACGCACTGACAATGGTTCCGAATCCTGAGCGTGGGGAGGTTCCACCAACGGTCGGCAGCGCGTGGGTTCTAACGGAATGCCTAAGCTCGTCTCCCCTGAGGGTTTTCCTAATGTCTCTGTGCCAGGGAATGCTAGGGGTGTTTGCAGGAAATCCCAGGGACAGAGGCTGCCTCCCCAAGGTCAGGGAAGGTATTTCTCGGACTTCCCCGAACAGGGAACACCTGTGACTGAAGAGAGCTGCGTGGAGTTGTCTCTCCAACTCCCCGACGCACTGACAATGGCTCCGGAATCCTGACGGTGGGGAGGTTCCACCAACGGTGGGCAGCGAGTGGGTTCTAACGGAATTGCAAAGCTCGTCTCCCCTGAGGGTTTTCCAAGTGTCTCTATGCCTGGGAAGGCTAGGGGGGTTTGCAGGAAGTCCCAGGGACAGAGGTTGACTCAAAAGGTCAGGGAAGGTATTTCTCGGACTTCCCCGAACAGGGAACACCTGTGACTGAAGAGAGCTGCGTGGAGTTGTCTCTCGAGCTCCCCCACGCGCTGACATTGGTTCCGGAATCCTGAGCGTGGGGAGGTTCCACCAACGGTCGGCAGCGCGTGGGTTCTAACGGAATGCCTTAGCTCGTCTCCCCTGAGGATTTTCCTAATGTCTCTGTGCCAGGGAATGCTTGGGGGGTTTGCTGGAAGTCCCAGGGACAGAGGCTGCCTCCCCAAGGTCAGGGAAGATTTTTCTCGGACTTCCCCGAACAGGGAACACCTGTGACTGAAGAGAGCTGCGTGGAGTTGTCTCTCGAGCTCCCCCACGCACTGACAATTTTTCCGGAATCCTGAGCGTGAGGAGTTTCCACCAACGGTCCCCAGCGCGTGGGATCTAACGGAATTGCAAAGCTCGTCTCCCCTGAGGGTTTTCCTAATGTCTCTGTGCCAGGGAATGCTAGGGGGGTTTGAAGGAAGTCCCAGTGGCAGAGACTGCCTCCTCAAGGTCAGGAAAGGTATTTCTCGGACTTCCCCGGACAGGGAACACCTGTGAATGAAGAGAGCTGCGTGGAGTTGTCTCTCGAGCTCCCCCACGCACTGACAATGGTTCCGGAATCCTGAGCGTGGGGAGGTTCCACCAACGGTCGGCAGCGTGTGGGATCTAACGGAATTGCAAAGCTCGTCTCCCCTGAGGGTTTTCCTAATGTCTCTGTGCCAGGGAATGCTAGGGATGTTTGAAGGAAGTCCCAGTGGCAGAGGTTGCCTCCCCAAGGTCAGGAAAGGCATTTCTCGGACTTCCCCGGACAGGGAACACCTGTGACTGAGGAGAGCTGCGTGGAGTTGTCTCTCGAGCTCCCCCACGCTCTGACAATGGTTCCGGAATCCTGACGGTGGGGAGGTTCCACCAACGGTCGGCAGCGCGTGGGTTCTAACGGAATGAATAAGCTCGTCTCCCCTGAGGATTTTCCTAATGTCTCTGTGCCAGGGAATGCTAGGGGGGTTTGAAGGAAGTCCCAGGGACAGAGGCTGCCTCCCCAAGGTCAGGGAAGGTATTTCTCGGACTTCCCCGAACAGGGAACACCTGTGACTGAAGAGAGCTGCGTGGAGTTGTCTCTCCACCTCCCTGACGCACTGACAATGGTTCCGGAATCCTGACGGTGGGGAGGTTCCACCAACGGTGGGCAGCGAGTGGGTTCTAACGGAATTGCAAAGCTCGTCTCCCCTGAGGGTTTTCCAAGTGTCTCTATGCCCGGGAAGGCTAGGGTGGTTTGCAGGAAGTCCCAGGGACAGAGGTTGCCTCCCAAGGTCAGGGAAGGTATTTCTCGGACTTCCCCGAACAGGGAACACCTGTGACTGAAGAGAGCTGCGTGGAGTTGTCTCTCGAGCTCCCCCACGCGCTGACAATGTTTCCGGAATCCTGAGCGTGGGGAGGTTCCACCAACGGTCGGCAGGGCGTGGGTTCTAACGGAATGCCTTAGCTCGTCTCCCCTGAGGGTTTTCCTAATGTCTCTGGGCCAGGGAATGCTAGGGGTGTTTGCAGGAAGTCCCAGGGCCAGAGGCTGCCTCCCCAAGGTCAGGGAAGATTTTTCTCGGACTTCCCCGAACAGGGAACACCTGTGACTGAAGAGAGCTGCGTGGAGTTGTCTCTCGTGCTCCCCCACGCACTGACAATGGTTCCGGAATCCTGAGCCTGGGGTGGTTCCACCAAAGGTCGGCAGCGCGTGGAATCTAACGGAATTGCAAAGCTCGTCTCCCCTGAGGGTTTTCCTAATGTCTCTGTGCCAGGGAATGCTAGGGGGGTTTGAAGGAAATCCCAGTGGCAGAGGCTGCCTCCCCAAGGTCAGGAAAGTTATTTCTCGGACTTTCCCGGACAGGGATAACCTGTGACTGAAGAGAGCTGCGTGGAGTTTTCTCTCGAGCTCCCCCACGCAATGATAATGTTTCCGGAATCCTTACCGTGGGGAGGTACCTCCATTAGTCGGCAGCGTGTGGGTTCTAACGGAATGCCTAAGCTCGTCTCCCCTGAGAATTTTCCTAATGTCTCTGTGCCAGGGAAATCTTGGGGGATTTGCAGGAATTCCCAGTGGCCGAGGCTGCCTCCCCAATGTCAGGGAAGTTATTTCTCGGACTTCCCTAAACAGGGAACACCTGTGACTGAAGAGAGCTTCGTGGAGTTGTCTGTCGATCTCCCCTACGCACTGAAAATGTTTCTGGAATCCTGAGCGTTGGGAGGTTCCACCAACGGTCGGCAGCGCGTGGGTTCTAACGGAATGCCATAGCTCGTCTCCCCTGAGGGTTTTCCTAATGTCTCTGTGCCAGGGAATGCTAGGGGTGTTTACAGGAAGTCCCAGGGACAGAGGCTGCCTCCCCAAGGTCAGAGAAGGTATTCCTCGGACTTCCCCGAACAGGGAACACCTGTGACTGAAGAGAGCTGCGTGGAGTTGTCTCTCGAGCTCCCCCACGCACTGACAATGGTTCCGGAATCCTGAGCGTGGGGAGGTTCCACCAACGGTCGGCAGCGCGTGGGTTCTAACGGAATGCCTAAGCTCGTCTCCCCTGAGGGTTTTCCTAATGTCTCTGTGCCAGGGAATGCTAGGGGTGTTTGCAGGAAATCCCAGGGACAGAGGCTGCCTCCCCAAGATCAGGGAAGTTATTTCTCGGACTTCCCCGAACAGGGAACACCTGTGACTGAAGAGAGCTGCGTGGAGTTGTCTCTCCACCTCCCCGACGCACTGACAATGTTTCCGGAATCCTGACGGTGGGGAGGTTCCACCAACGGTGGGCAGCGAGTGGGTTCTAACGGAATTGCAAAGCTCGTCTCCCCTGAGGGTTTTCCAAGTGTCTCTATGCCTGGGAAGGCTAGGGGGGTTTGCAGGAAGTCCCAGGGACAGAGGTTGACTCAAAAGGACAGGGAAGGTATTTCTCGGACTTCCCCGAACAGGGAACACCTGTGACTGAAGAGAGCTGCGTGGAGTTGTCTCTCGAGCTCCCCCACGCGCTGACATTGGTTCCGGAATCCTGAGCGTGGGGAGGTTCCACCAACGGTCGGCAGCGCGTGCCTTCTAACGAAATGCCTTAGCTCGTCTCCCCTGAGGGTTTTCCTAATTTCTCTGTGCCAGGGAATGCTTGGGGGGTTTGCAGGAAGTCCCAGGGACAGAGGCTGCCTCCCCAAGGTCAGGGAAGATTTTTCTCGGACTTCCCCGAACAGGGAACACCTGTGACTGAAGAGAGCTGCGTGGAGTTGTCTCTCGAGCTCCCCCACGCACTGACAATTTTTCCGGAATCCTGAGCGTGAGGAGTTTCCACCAACGGTCGGCAGCGCGTGGGATCTAACGGAATTGCAAAGCTCGTCTCCCCTGAGGGTTTTCCTAATGTCTCTGTGCCAGGGAATGCTAGGGGGGTTTGAAGGAAGTCCCAGTGGCAGAGACTGCCTCCCCAAGGTCAGGAAAGGTATTTCTCGGACTTCCCCGGACAGGGAACACCTGTGACTGAAGAGAGCTGCGTGGAGTTGTCTCTCGAGCTCCCCCACGCACTGACAATGGTTCCGGAATCCTGAGCGTGGGGAGGTTCCACCAACGGTCGGCAGCGCGTGGGATCTAACGGAATTGCAAAGCTCGTCTCCCCTGAGGGTTTTCCTAATGTCTCTGTGCCAGGGAATGCTAGGGATGTTTGAAGGAAGTCCCAGTGGCAGAGGCTGCCTCCCCAAGGTCAGGAAAGGCATTTCTCGGACTTCCCCGGACCGGGAACACCTGTGACTGAGGAGAGCTGCGTGGAGTTGTCTCTCCAACTCCCCGACGCACTGACAATGGCTCCGGAATCCTGACGGTGGGGAGGTTCCACCAACGGTGGGCAGCGAGTGGGTTCTAACGGAATTGCAAAGCTCGTCTCCCCTGAGGGTTTTCCAAGTGTCTCTATGCCTGGGAAGGCTAGGGGGGTTTGCAGGAAGTCCCAGGGACAGAGGTTGACTCAAAAGGTCAGGGAAGGTATTTCTCGGACTTCCCCGAACAGGGAACACCTGTGACTGAAGAGAGCTGCGTGGAGTTGTCTCTCGAGCTCCCCCACGCGCTGACATTGGTTCCGGAATCCTGAGCGTGGGGAGGTTCCACCAACGGTCGGCAGCGCGTGGGTTCTAACGGAATGCCTTAGCTCGTCTCCCCTGAGGATTTTCCTAATGTCTCTGTGCCAGGGAATGCTTGGGGGGTTTGCTGGAAGTCCCAGGGACAGAGGCTGCCTCCCCAAGGTCAGGGAAGATTTTTCTCGGACTTCCCCGAACAGGGAACACCTGTGACTGAAGAGAGCTGCGTGGAGTTGTCTCTCGAGCTCCCCCACGCACTGACAATTTTTCCGGAATCCTGAGCGTGAGGAGTTTCCACCAACGGTCGGCAGCGCGTGGGATCTAACGGAATTGCAAAGCTCGTCTCCCCTGAGGGTTTTCCTAATGTCTCTGTGCCAGGGAATGCTAGGGGGGTTTGAAGGAAGTCCCAGTGGCAGAGACTGCCTCCCCAAGGTCAGGAAAGGTATTTCTCGGACTTCCCCGGACAGGGAACACCTGTGAATGAAGAGAGCTGCGTGGAGTTGTCTCTCGAGCTCCCCCACGCACTGACAATGGTTCCGGAATCCTGAGCGTGGGGAGGTTCCACCAACGGTCGGCAGCGTGTGGGATCTAACGGAATTGCAAAGCTCGTCTCCCCTGAGGGTTTTCCTAATGTCTCTGTGCCAGGGAATGCTAGGGATGTTTGAAGGAAGTCCCAGTGGCAGAGGCTGCCTCCCCAAGGTCAGGAAAGGCATTTCTCGGACTTCCCCGGACAGGGAACACCTGTGACTGAGGAGAGCTGCGTGGAGTTGTCTCTCGAGCTCCCCCACGCTCTGACAATGGTTCCGGAATCCTGAGCGTGGGGAGGTTCCACCAACGGTCGGCAGCGCGTGGGTTCTAACGGAATGAATAAGCTCGTCTCCCCTGAGGATTTTCCTAATGTCTCTGTGCCAGGGAATGCTAGGGGGGTTTGAAGGAAGTCCCAGGGACAGAGGCTGCCTCCCCAAGGTCAGGGAAGGTATTTCTCGGACTTCCCCGAACAGGGAACACCTGTGACTGAAGAGAGCTGCGTGGAGTTGTCTCTCCACCTCCCTGACGCACTGACAATGGTTCCGGAATCCTGACGGTGGGGAGGTTCCACCAATGGTGGGCAGCGAGTGGGTTCTAACGGAATTGCAAAGCTCGTCTCCCCTGAGGGTTTTCCAAGTGTCTCTATGCCCGGGAAGGCTAGGGTGGTTTGCAGGAAGTCCCAGGGACAGAGGTTGCCTCCCAAGGTCAGGGAAGGTATTTCTCGGACTTCCCCGAACAGGGAACACCTGTGACTGAAGAGAGCTGCGTGGAGTTGTCTCTCGAGCTCCCCCACGCGCTGACAATGGTTCCGGAATCCTGAGCGTGGGGAGGTTCCACCAACGGTCGGCAGGGCGTGGGTTCTAACGGAATGCCTTAGCTCGTCTCCCCTGAGGGTTTTCCTAATGTCTCTGGGCCAGGGAATGCTAGGGGTGTTTGCAGGAAGTCCCAGGGCCAGAGGCTGCCTCCCCAAGGTCAGGGAAGATTTTTCTCGGACTTCCCCGAACAGGGAACACCTGTGACTGAAGAGAGCTGCGTGGAGTTGTCTCTCGTGCTCCCCCACGCACTGACAATGGTTCCGGAATCCTGAGCCTGGGGAGGTTCCACCAAAGGTCGGCAGCGCGTGGAATCTAACGGAATTGCAAAGCTCGTCTCCCCTGAGGGTTTTCCTAATGTCTCTGTGCCAGGGAATGCTAGGGGGGTTTGAAGGAAATCCCAGTGGCAGAGGCTGCCTCCCCAAGGTCAGGAAAGTTATTTCTCGGACTTTCCCGGACAGGGATAACCTGTGACTGAAGAGAGCTGCGTGGAGTTTTCTCTCGAGCTCCCCCACGCAATGATAATGTTTCCGGAATCCTTACCGTGGGGAGGTACCTCCATTAGTCGGCAGCGTGTGGGTTCTAACGGAATGCCTAAGCTCGTCTCCCCTGAGAATTTTCCTAATGTCTCTGTGCCAGGGAAATCTTGGGGGATTTGCAGGAATTCCCAGTGGCCGAGGCTGCCTCCCCAATGTCAGGGAAGTTATTTCTCGGACTTCCCTAAACAGGGAACACCTGTGACTGAAGAGAGCTGCGTGGAGTTGTCTGTCGATCTCCCCTACGCACTGAAAATGTTTCTGGAATCCTGAGCGTTGGGAGGTTCCACCAACGGTCGGCAGCGCGTGGGTTCTAACGGAATGCCATAGCTCGTCTCCCCTGAGGGTTTTCCTAATGTCTCTGTGCCAGGGAATGCTAGGGGTGTTTACAGTAAGTCCCAGGGACAGAGGCTGCCTCCCCAAGGTCAGAGAAGGTATTCCTCGGACTTCCCCGAACAGGGAACACCTGTGACTGAAGAGAGCTGCGTGGAGTTGTCTCTCGAGCTCCCCCACGCACTGACAATGGTTCCGGAATCCTGAGCGTGGGGAGGTTCCACCAACGGTCGGCAGCGCGTGGGTTCTAACGGAATGCCTAAGCTCGTCTCCCCTGAGGGTTTTCCTAATGTCTCTGTGCCAGGGAATGCTAGGGGTGTTTGCAGGAAATCCCAGGGACAGAGGCTGCCTCCCCAAGATCAGGGAAGTTATTTCTCGGACTTCCCCGAACAGGGAACACCTGTGACTGAAGAGAGCTGCGTGGAGTTGTCTCTCCACCTCCCCGACGCACTGACAATGTTTCCGGAATCCTGACGGTGGGGAGGTTCCACCAACGGTGGGCAGCGAGTGGGTTCTAACGGAATTGCAAAGCTCGTCTCCCCTGAGGGTTTTCCAAGTGTCTCTATGCCTGGGAAGGCTAGGGGGGTTTGCAGGAAGTCCCAGGGACAGAGGTTGACTCAAAAGGACAGGGAAGGTATTTCTCGGACTTCCCCGAACAGGGAACACCTGTGACTGAAGAGAGCTGCGTGGAGTTGTCTCTCGAGCTCCCCCACGCGCTGACATTGGTTCCGGAATCCTGAGCGTGGGGAGGTTCCACCAACGGTCGGCAGCGCGTGCCTTCTAACGAAATGCCTTAGCTCGTCTCCCCTGAGGGTTTTCCTAATTTCTCTGTGCCAGGGAATGCTTGGGGGGTTTGCAGGAAGTCCCAGGGACAGAGGCTGCCTCCCCAAGGTCAGGGAAGATTTTTCTCGGACTTCCCCGAACAGGGAACACCTGTGACTGAAGAGAGCTGCGTGGAGTTGTCTCTCGAGCTCCCCCACGCACTGACAATTTTTCCGGAATCCTGAGCGTGAGGAGTTTCCACCAACGGTCGGCAGCGCGTGGGATCTAACGGAATTGCAAAGCTCGTCTCCCCTGAGGGTTTTCCTAATGTCTCTGTGCCAGGGAATGCTAGGGGGGTTTGAAGGAAGTCCCAGTGGCAGAGACTGCCTCCCCAAGGTCAGGAAAGGTATTTCTCGGACTTCCCCGGACAGGGAACACCTGTGACTGAAGAGAGCTGCGTGGAGTTGTCTCTCGAGCTCCCCCACGCACTGACAATGGTTCCGGAATCCTGAGCGTGGGGAGGTTCCACCAACGGTCGGCAGCGCGTGGGATCTAACGGAATTGCAAAGCTCGTCTCCCCTGAGGGTTTTCCTAATGTCTCTGTGCCAGGGAATGCTAGGGATGTTTGAAGGAAGTCCCAGTGGCAGAGGCTGCCTCCCCAAGGTCAGGAAAGGCATTTCTCGGACTTCCCCGGACCGGGAACACCTGTGACTGAGGAGAGCTGCGTGGAGTTGTCTCTCCAACTCCCCGACGCACTGACAATGGCTCCGGAATCCTGACGGTGGGGAGGTTCCACCAACGGTGGGCAGCGAGTGGGTTCTAACGGAATTGCAAAGCTCGTCTCCCCTGAGGGTTTTCCAAGTGTCTCTATGCCTGGGAAGGCTAGGGGGGTTTGCAGGAAGTCCCAGGGACAGAGGTTGACTCAAAAGGTCAGGGAAGGTATTTCTCGGACTTCCCCGAACAGGGAACACCTGTGACTGAAGAGAGCTGCGTGGAGTTGTCTCTCGAGCTCCCCCACGCGCTGACATTGGTTCCGGAATCCTGAGCGTGGGGAGGTTCCACCAACGGTCGGCAGCGCGTGGGTTCTAACGGAATGCCTTAGCTCGTCTCCCCTGAGGATTTTCCTAATGTCTCTGTGCCAGGGAATGCTTGGGGGGTTTGCTGGAAGTCCCAGGGACAGAGGCTGCCTCCCCAAGGTCAGGGAAGATTTTTCTCGGACTTCCCCGAACAGGGAACACCTGTGACTGAAGAGAGCTGCGTGGAGTTGTCTCTCGAGCTCCCCCACGCACTGACAATTTTTCCGGAATCCTGAGCGTGAGGAGTTTCCACCAACGGTCGGCAGCGCGTGGGATCTAACGGAATTGCAAAGCTCGTCTCCCCTGAGGGTTTTCCTAATGTCTCTGTGCCAGGGAATGCTAGGGGGGTTTGAAGGAAGTCCCAGTGGCAGAGACTGCCTCCCCAAGGTCAGGAAAGGTATTTCTCGGACTTCCCCGGACAGGGAACACCTGTGAATGAAGAGAGCTGCGTGGAGTTGTCTCTCGAGCTCCCCCACGCACTGACAATGGTTCCGGAATCCTGAGCGTGGGGAGGTTCCACCAACGGTCGGCAGCGTGTGGGATCTAACGGAATTGCAAAGCTCGTCTCCCCTGAGGGTTTTCCTAATGTCTCTGTGCCAGGGAATGCTAGGGATGTTTGAAGGAAGTCCCAGTGGCAGAGGCTGCCTCCCCAAGGTCAGGAAAGGCATTTCTCGGACTTCCCCGGACAGGGAACACCTGTGACTGAGGAGAGCTGCGTGGAGTTGTCTCTCGAGCTCCCCCACGCTCTGACAATGGTTCCGGAATCCTGAGCGTGGGGAGGTTCCACCAACGGTCGGCAGCGCGTGGGTTCTAACGGAATGAATAAGCTCGTCTCCCCTGAGGATTTTCCTAATGTCTCTGTGCCAGGGAATGCTAGGGGGGTTTGAAGGAAGTCCCAGGGACAGAGGCTGCCTCCCCAAGGTCAGGGAAGGTATTTCTCGGACTTCCCCGAACAGGGAACACCTGTGACTGAAGAGAGCTGCGTGGAGTTGTCTCTCCACCTCCCTGACGCACTGACAATGGTTCCGGAATCCTGACGGTGGGGAGGTTCCACCAACGGTGGGCAGCGAGTGGGTTCTAACGGAATTGCAAAGCTCGTCTCCCCTGAGGGTTTTCCAAGTGTCTCTATGCCCGGGAAGGCTAGGGTGGTTTGCAGGAAGTCCCAGGGACAGAGGTTGCCTCCCAAGGTCAGGGAAGGTATTTCTCGGACTTCCCCGAACAGGGAACACCTGTGACTGAAGAGAGCTGCGTGGAGTTGTCTCTCGAGCTCCCCCACGCGCTGACAATGGTTCCGGAATCCTGAGCGTGGGGAGGTTCCACCAACGGTCGGCAGGGCGTGGGTTCTAACGGAATGCCTTAGCTCGTCTCCCCTGAGGGTTTTCCTAATGTCTCTGGGCCAGGGAATGCTAGGGGTGTTTGCAGGAAGTCCCAGGGACAGAGGCTGCCTCCCCAAGGTCAGGGAAGATTTTTCTCGGACTTCCCCGAACAGGGAACACCTGTGACTGAAGAGAGCTGCGTGGAGTTGTCTCTCGAGCTCCCCCACGCACTGACAATGGTTCCGGAATCCTGAGCCTGGGGAGGTTCCACCAAAGGTCGGCAGCGCGTGGAATCTAACGGAATTGCAAAGCTCGTCTCCCCTGAGGGTTTTCCTAATGTCTCTGTGCCAGGGAATGCTAGGGGGGTTTGAAGGAAATCCCAGTGGCAGAGGCTGCCTCCCCAAGGTCAGGAAAGTTATTTCTCGGACTTTCCCGGACAGGGATAACCTGTGACTGAAGAGAGCTGCGTGGAGTTGTCTCTCGAGCTCCCCCACGCAATGATAATGTTTCCGGAATCCTTACCGTGGGGAGGTACCTCCATTAGTCGGCAGCGTGTGGGTTCTAACGGAATGCCTAAGCTCGTCTCCCCTGAGAATTTTCCTAATGTCTCTGTGCCAGGGAAATCTTGGGGGATTTGCAGGAATTCCCAGTGGCCGAGGCTGCCTCCCCAATGTCAGGGAAGTTATTTCTCGGACTTCCCTAAACAGGGAACACCTGTGACTGAAGAGAGCTGCGTGGAGTTGTCTCTCCACCTCCCCGACGCACTGACAATGTTTCCGGAATCCTGACGGTGGGGAGGTTCCACCAACGGTGGGCAGCGAGTGGGTTCTAACGGAATTGCAAAGCTCGTCTCCCCTGAGGGTTTTCCAAGTGTCTCTATGCCTGGGAAGGCTAGGGGGGTTTGCAGGAAGTCCCAGGGACAGAGGTTGACTCAAAAGGTCAGGGAAGGTATTTCTCGAACTTCCCCGAACAGGGAACACCTGTGACTGAAGAGAGCTTCGTGGAGTTGTCTCTCGAGCTCCCCCACGCGCTGACATTGGTTCCGGAATCCTGAGCGTGGGGAGGTTCCACCAACGGTCGGCAGCGCGTGCCTTCTAACGAAATGCCTTAGCTCGTCTCCCCTGAGGGTTTTCCTAATTTCTCTGTGCCAGGGAATGCTTGGGGGGTTTGCAGGAAGTCCCAGGGACAGAGGCTGCCTCCCCAAGTTCAGGGAAGATTTTTCTCGGACTTCCCCGAACAGGGAACACCTGTGACTGAAGAGAGCTGCGTGGTGTTGTCTCTCGAGCTCCCCCACGCACTGACAATTTTTCCGGAATCCTGAGCGTGAGGAGTTTCCACCAACGGTCGGCAGCGCGTGGGATCTAACGGAATTGCAAAGCTCGTATCCCCTGAGGGTTTTCCTAATGTCTCTGTGCCAGGGAATGCTAGGGGGGTTTGAAGGAAGTCCCAGTGGCAGAGACTGCCTCCCCAAGGTCAGGAAAGGTATTTCTCGGACTTCCCCGGACAGGGAACACCTGTGACTGAAGAGAGCTGCGTGGAGTTGTCTCTCGAGCTCCCCCACGCACTGACAATGGTTCCGGAATCCTGAGCGTGGGGAGGTTCCACCAACGGTCGGCAGCGCGTGGGATCTAACGGAATTGCAAAGCTCGTCTCCCCTGAGGGTTTTCCTAATGTCTCTGTGCCAGGGAATGCTAGGGATGTTTGAAGGAAGTCCCAGTGGCAGAGGCTGCCTCCCCAAGGTCAGGAAAGGCATTTCTCGGACTTCCCCGGACAGGGAACACCTGTGACTGAGGAGAGCTGCGTGGAGTTGTCTCTCGAGCTCCCCCACGCACTGACAATGGTTCCGGAATCCTGAGCGTGGGGAGGTTCCACCAACGGTCGGCAGCGCGTGGGTTCTAACGGAATGAATAAGCTCGTCTCCCCTGAGGATTTTCCTAATGTCTCTGTGCCAGGGAATGCTAGGGGGGTTTGCAGGAAGTCCCAGGGACAGAGGCTGCCTCCCCAAGGTCAGGGAAGGTATTTCTCGGACTTCCCCGAACAGGGAACACCTGTGACTGAAGAGAGCTGCGTGGAGTTGTCTCTCCAACTCCCCGACGCACTGACAATGGTTCCGGAATCCTGACGGTGGGGAGGTTACACCAACGGTGGGCAGCGAGTGGGTTCTAACGGAATTGCAAAGCTCGTCTCCCCTGAGGGTTTTCCAAGTGTCTCTATGCCCGGGAAGGCTAGGGTGGTTTGCAGGAAGTCCCAGGGACAGAGGTTGCCTCCCAAGGTCAGGGAAGGTATTTCTCGGACTTCCCCGAACAGGGAACACCTGTGACTGAAGAGAGCTGCGTGGAGTTGTCTCTCGAGCTCCCCCACGCGCTTACAATGGTTCCGGAATCCTGAGCGTGGGGAGGTTCCACTAACGGTCGGCAGGGCGTGGGTTCTAACGGAATGCCTTAGCTCGTCTCCCCTGAGGGTTTTCCTAATGTCTCTGTGCCAGGGAATGCTAGGGGTGTTTGCAGGAAGTCCCAGGGACAGAGGCTGCCTCCCCAAGGTCAGGGAAGATTTTTCTCGGACTTCCCCGAATAGGGAACACCTGTGACTGAAGAGAGCTGCGTGGAGTTGTCTCTCGAGCTCCCCCACGCACTGACAATGGTTCCGGAATCCTGAGCCTGGGGAGGTTCCACCAAAGGTCGGCAGCGCGTGGGATCTAACGGAATTGCAAAGCTCGTCTCCCCTGAGGGTTTTCCTAATGTCTCTGTGCCAGGGAATGCTAGGGGGGTTTGAAGGAAATCCCAGTGGCGGAGGCTGCCTCCCGAAGGTCAGGAAAGTTATTTCTCGGACTTCCCCGGACAGGGATAACCTGTGACTGAAGAGAGCTGCGTGGAGTTGTCTCTCGAGCTCCCCCACGCAATGATAATATTTCCGGAATCCTTACCGTGGGGAGGTACCTCCATTAGTCGGCAGCGCGTGGGTTCTAACGGAATGCCTAAGCTCGTCTCCCCTGAGGGTTTTCCTAATGTCTCTGTGCCAGGGAATGCTAGGGGGGTTTGCAGGAAGTCCCAGGGACAGAGGCTGCCTCCCCAATGTCAGGGAAGTTATTTCTCAGACTTCCCTAAACAGGGAACACCTGTGACTGAAGAGAGCTGCGTGGAGTTGTCTATCGATCTCCCCTACGCACTGAAAATGTTTCTGGAATCCTGAGCGTGGGGAGGTTCCACCAACGGTCGGCAGCGTGTGGGTCCTAACGGAATGCCTAAGCTCGTCTCCCCTGAGGGTTTTCCTAATGTCTCTGTGCCAGGGAATGCTAGGGGGGTTTGCAGGAAGTCCCAGGGACAGAGGCTGCCTCCCCAAGGTCAGGGAAGGTATTTCTCGGACTTCCCCGTACAGGGAACACCTGTGACTGAAGAGGACTGCGTGGAGTTGTCTCTCGAGCTCCCCCAAGCACTGACAATGTTTCCGGAAGCCTGAGCGTGGGGAGGTTCCACCAAAGGTCGGCAGCGCGTGGGTTCTAACGGAAAGCCTAAGCTCGCCTCCCCTGAGGGTTTTCCTAATGTCTCTGTGCCAGGGAATGCTAGGGGGTTTTGCAGGAAGTCCCAGGGACAGAGGCTGCCTCCCCAAGGTCAGGGAAGGTATTTCTCGGACTTCCCCGAACAGGGAACACCTGTGACTGAAGAGAGCTGCGTGGAGTTGTCTCTCCACCTCCCCGACGCACTGACAACGGTTCCGGAATCCTGAGCGTGGGGAGGTTCCACCAACGGTCGGCAGCACGTGGGATCTAACGGAATGCCTTAGCTCGACTCCCCTGACGGTTTTCCTAATGTCTCTGTGCCAGGGAATGCTAGGGGGATTTGCAGGAATTCCCAGTGGCAGAGGCTGCCTCCCCAAGGTCAGGGAAGTTATTTCTCGGACTTCCCCGAACAGGGAACACCTGTGACTGAAGAGAGCTTCGTGGAGTTGTCTCTCGAGCTCCCCCACGCAGTGACAATGGTTCCGGAATCCTGACGGTGGGGAGGTTCCACCAACGGTGGGCAGCGAGTGGGTTCTAACGGAATTGCAAAGCTCGTCTCCCCTGAGGGTTTTCCAAGTTTCTCTATGCCCGGCAAGGGTAGGGGGGTTTGCAGGAAGTCCCAGGGACTGAGGTTGCCTCCCAAGGTCAGGGAAGGTATTTCTCGGACTTCCCCGAACAGGGAACACCCGTAACTGAAGAGAGCTGCGTGGAGTTGTCTCTCGAGCTCCCCCACGCGCTGACAATGGTTCCGGAATCCTGAGCGTGGGTAGGTTCCACCAACGGTCGGCAGCGCGTGGGTTCTAACGGAATGCCATAGCTCGTCTCCCCTGAGGGTTTTCCTAATGTCTCTGTGCCAGGGAATGCTAGGGGTGTTTACAGGAAGTCCCAGGGTCAGAGGCTGCCTCCCCAAGGTCAGAGAAGGTATTCCTCGGACTTACCCGAACAGGGAACACCTGTGACTGAAGAGAGCTGCGTGGAGTTGTCTCTCGAACTCCCCCACGCACTGACAATGGTTCCGGAATCCTGAGCGTGGGGAGGTTCCACCAACGGTCGGCAGCGCGTGGGTTCTTACGGAATGCCTAAGCTCGTCTCCCCTGAAGGTTTTCCTAATGTCTCTGTGCCAGGGAATGCTAGGGGTGTTTGCAGGAAATCCCAGGGACAGAGGCTGCCTCCCCAAGGTCAGGGAAGGTATTTCTCGGACTTCCCCGAACAGGGAACACCTGTGACTGAAGAGAGCTGCGTGGAGTTGTCTCTCCACCTCCCCGACGCACTGACAATGGTTCCGGAATCCTGACGGTGGGGAGGTTCCAACAACGGTGGGCAGCGAGTGGGTTCTAAAGGAATTGCAAAGCTCGTCTCCCCTGAGGGTATTCCAAGTGTGTCTATGCCTGGGAAGGCTAGGGTCGTTTGCAGGAAGTCCCAGGGACAGAGGTTGCCTCCCAAGGTCAGGGAAGTTATTTCTCGGACTTCCCCGTACAGGGAACACCTGTGACTGAAGAGAGCTGCGTGGAGTTGTCTCTCGAGCTCCCCCACGTGCTGACAATGGTTCCGGAATCCTGAGCGTGGGGAGGTTCCACCAACGGTCGGCAGCGCGTGGGTTCTAACGGAATGCCTTAGCTCGTCTCCCCTGAGGGTTTTCCTAATGTCTCTGTGCCAGGGAATGCTTGGGGGGTTTGCAGGAAGTCCCAGGGACAGAGGCTGCCTCCCCAAGGTCAGGGAAGATTTTTCTCGGACTTCCCCGAACAGGGAACACCTGTGACTGAAGAGAGCTGCGTGGAGTTGTCTCTCGAGCTCCCCCACGCACTGACAATTTTTCCGGAATCCTGAGCGTGAGGAGTTTCCACCAACGGTCGGCAGCGCGTGGGATCTAACGGAATTGCAAAGCTCGTCTCCCCTGAGGGTTTTCCTAATGTCTCTGTGCCAGGGAATGCTAGGGGTGTTTGAAGGAAGTCCCAGTGGCAGAGGCTGCCTCCCCAAGGTCAGGAAAGGCATTTCTCGGACTTCCCCGGACAGGGAACACCTGTGACTGAGGAGAGCTGCGTGGAGTTGTCTCTCGAGCTCCCCCACGCACTGACAATGGTTCCGGAATCCTGAGCGTGGGGAGGTTCCACCAACGGTCGGCATCGCGTGGGTTCTAACGGAATGAATAAGCTCGTCTCCCCTGAGGATTTTCCTAATGTCTCTGTGCCAGGGAATGCTAGGGGGGTTTGCAGGAAGTCCCAGGGACAGAGGCTGCCTCCCCAAGGTCAGGGAAGTTATTTCTCGGACTTCCCCGAACAGGGAACACCTGTGACTGAAGAGAGCTGCGTGGAGTTGTCTCTCCACCTCCCCGACGCACTGACAATGGTTCCGGAATCCTGACGGTGGGGAGGTTCCACCAACGGTGGGCAGCGAGTGGGTTCTAACAGAATTGCAATGCTCGTCTCCCCTGAGGGTTTTCCAAGTGTCTCTATGCCTGGGAAGGCTAGGGGGGTTTGCAGGAATTCCCAGGGACAGAGGTTGACTCAAAAGGTCAGGGAAGGTATTTCTCGGACTTCCCCGAACAGGGAACACCTGTGACTGAAGAGAGCTGCGTGGAGTTGTCTCTCGAGCTCCCCCACGCGCTGACAATGGTTCCGGAATCCTGAGCGTGGGGAGGTTCCACCAACGGTCGGCAGGGCGTGGGTTCTAACGGAATGCCTTAGCTCGTCTCCCCTGAGGGTTTTCCTAATGTCTCTGGGCCAGGGAATGCTAGGGGTGTTTGCAGGAAGTCCCAGGGACAGAGGCTGCCTCCCCAAGGTCAGGGAAGATTTTTCTCGGACTTCCCCGAACAGGGAACACCTGTGACTGAAGAGAGCTGCGTGGAGTTGTCTCTCGAGCTCCCCCACGCACTGACAATGGTTCCGGAATCCTGAGCCTGGGGAGGTTCCACCAAAGGTCGGCAGCGCGTGGAATCTAACGGAATTGCAAAGCTCGTCTCCCCTGAGGATTTTCCTAATGTCTCTGTGCCAGGGAATGCTAGGGGGGTTTGAAGGAAATCCCAGTGGCAGAGGCTGCCTCCCCAAGGTCAGGAAAGTTATTTCTCGGACTTTCCCGGACAGGGATAACCTGTGACTGAAGAGAGCTGCGTGGAGTTGTCTCTCGAGCTCCCCCACGCAATGATAATGTTTCCGGAATCCTTACCGTGGGGAGGTACCTCCATTAGTCGGCAGCGTGTGGGTTCTAACGGAATGCCTAAGCTCGTCTCCCCTGAGAATTTTCCTAATGTCTCTGTGCCAGGGAAATCTTGGGGGATTTGCAGGAATTCCCAGTGGCCGAGGCTGCCTCCCCAATGTCAGGGAAGTTATTTCTCGGACTTCCCTAAACAGGGAACACCTGTGACTGAAGAGAGCTGCGTGGAGTTGTCTCTCCACCTCCCCGACGCACTGACAATGTTTCCGGAATCCTGACGGTGGGGAGGTTCCACCAACGGTGGGCAGCGAGTGGGTTCTAACGGAATTGCAAAGCTCGTCTCCCCTGAGGGTTTTCCAAGTGTCTCTATGCCTGGGAAGGCTAGGGGGGTTTGCAGGAAGTCCCAGGGACAGAGGTTGACTCAAAAGGTCAGGGAAGGTATTTCTCGAACTTCCCCGAACAGGGAACACCTGTGACTGAAGAGAGCTTCGTGGAGTTGTCTCTCGAGCTCCCCCACGCGCTGACATTGGTTCCGGAATCCTGAGCGTGGGGAGGTTCCACCAACGGTCGGCAGCGCGTGCCTTCTAACGAAATGCCTTAGCTCGTCTCCCCTGAGGGTTTTCCTAATTTCTCTGTGCCAGGGAATGCTTGGGGGGTTTGCAGGAAGTCCCAGGGACAGAGGCTGCCTCCCCAAGTTCAGGGAAGATTTTTCTCGGACTTCCCCGAACAGGGAACACCTGTGACTGAAGAGAGCTGCGTGGTGTTGTCTCTCGAGCTCCCCCACGCACTGACAATTTTTCCGGAATCCTGAGCGTGAGGAGTTTCCACCAACGGTCGGCAGCGCGTGGGATCTAACGGAATTGCAAAGCTCGTATCCCCTGAGGGTTTTCCTAATGTCTCTGTGCCAGGGAATGCTAGGGGGGTTTGAAGGAAGTCCCAGTGGCAGAGACTGCCTCCCCAAGGTCAGGAAAGGTATTTCTCGGACTTCCCCGGACAGGGAACACCTGTGACTGAAGAGAGCTGCGTGGAGTTGTCTCTCGAGCTCCCCCACGCACTGACAATGGTTCCGGAATCCTGAGCGTGGGGAGGTTCCACCAACGGTCGGCAGCGCGTGGGATCTAACGGAATTGCAAAGCTCGTCTCCCCTGAGGGTTTTCCTAATGTCTCTGTGCCAGGGAATGCTAGGGATGTTTGAAGGAAGTCCCAGTGGCAGAGGCTGCCTCCCCAAGGTCAGGAAAGGCATTTCTCGGACTTCCCCGGACAGGGAACACCTGTGACTGAGGAGAGCTGCGTGGAGTTGTCTCTCGAGCTCCCCCACGCGCTTACAATGGTTCCGGAATCCTGAGCGTGGGGAGGTTCCACTAACGGTCGGCAGGGCGTGGGTTCTAACGGAATGCCTTAGCTCGTCTCCCCTGAGGGTTTTCCTAATGTCTCTGTGCCAGGGAATGCTAGGGGTGTTTGCAGGAAGTCCCAGGGACAGAGGCTGCCTCCCCAAGGTCAGGGAAGATTTTTCTCGGACTTCCCCGAATAGGGAACACCTGTGACTGAAGAGAGCTGCGTGGAGTTGTCTCTCGAGCTCCCCCACGCACTGACAATGGTTCCGGAATCCTGAGCCTGGGGAGGTTCCACCAAAGGTCGGCAGCGCGTGGGATCTAACGGAATTGCAAAGCTCGTCTCCCCTGAGGGTTTTCCTAATGTCTCTGTGCCAGGGAATGCTAGGGGGGTTTGAAGGAAATCCCAGTGGCGGAGGCTGCCTCCCGAAGGTCAGGAAAGTTATTTCTCGGACTTCCCCGGACAGGGATAACCTGTGACTGAAGAGAGCTGCGTGGAGTTGTCTCTCGAGCTCCCCCACGCAATGATAATATTTCCGGAATCCTTACCGTGGGGAGGTACCTCCATTAGTCGGCAGCGCGTGGGTTCTAACGGAATGCCTAAGCTCGTCTCCCCTGAGAATTTTCCTAATGTCTCTCTGCCAGGGAAATCTTGGGGGATTTGCAGGAATTCCCAGTGGCAGAGGCTGCCTCCCCAATGTCAGGGAAGTTATTTCTCAGACTTCCCTAAACAGGGAACACCTGTGACTGAAGAGAGCTGCGTGGAGTTGTCTATCGATCTCCCCTACGCACTGAAAATGTTTCTGGAATCCTGAGCGTGGGGAGGTTCCACCAACGGTCGGCAGCGTGTGGGTCCTAACGGAATGCCTAAGCTCGTCTCCCCTGAGGGTTTTCCTAATGTCTCTGTGCCAGGGAATGCTAGAGGGGTTTGCAGGAAGTCCCAGGGACAGAGGCTGCCTCCCCAAGTTCAGGGAAGGTATTTCTCGGACTTCCCCGTACAGGGAACACCTGTGACTGAAGAGGACTGCGTGGAGTTGTCTCTCGAGCTCCCCCAAGCACTGACAATGTTTCCGGAAGCCTGAGCGTGGGGAGGTTCCACCAAAGGTCGGCAGCGCGTGGGTTCTAACGGAAAGCCTAAGCTCGCCTCCCCTGAGGGTTTTCCTAATGTCTCTGTGCCAGGGAATGCTTGGGGGTTTTGCAGGAAGTCCCAGGGACAGAGGCTGCCTCCCCAAGGTCAGGGAAGGTATTTCTCGGACTTCCCCGAACAGGGAACACCTGTGACTGAAGAGAGCTGCGTGGAGTTGTCTCTCCACCTCCCCGACGCACTGACAACGGTTCCGGAATCCTGAGCGTGCGGAGGTTCCACCAACGGTCGGCAGCGCGTGGGATCTAACGGAATGCCTTAGCTCGACTCCCCTGACGGTTTTCCTAATGTCTCTGTGCCAGGGAATGCTAGGGGGGTTTGCAGGAATTCCCAGTGGCAGAGGCTGCCTCCCCAAGGTCAGGGAAGTTATTTCTCGGACTTCCCCGAACAGGGAACACCTGTGACTGAAGAGAGCTTCGTGGAGTTGTCTCTCGAGCTCCCCCACGCAGTGACAATGGTTCCGGAATCCTGACGGTGGGGAGGTTCCACCAACGGTGGGCAGCGAGTGGGTTCTAACGGAATTGCAAAGCTCGTCTCCCCTGAGGGTTTTCCAAGTTTCTCTATGCCCGGCAAGGGTAGGGGGGTTTGCAGGAAGTCCCAGGGACTGAGGTTGCCTCCCAAGGTCAGGGAAGGTATTTCTCGGACTTCCCCGAACAGGGAACACCCGTAACTGAAGAGAGCTGCGTGGAGTTGTCTCTCGAGCTCCCCCACGCGCTGACAATGGTTACGGAATCCTGAGCGTGGGTAGGTTCCACCAACGGTCGGCAGCGCGTGGGTTCTAACGGAATGGCAAAGCTCGTCTCCCCTGAGGGTTTTCCTAATGTCTCTGTGCCAGGGAATGCTAGGGGTGTTTACAGGAA
Organism: Vicugna pacos; assembly: GCF_048564905.1. Classification (NCBI taxonomy): domain Eukaryota; kingdom Metazoa; phylum Chordata; class Mammalia; order Artiodactyla; family Camelidae; genus Vicugna; species Vicugna pacos. The sequence goes on from NW_027328721.1 coordinate 56,945,520, forward strand.
GTCCCAGGGACAGAGGCTGCCTCCCCAAGGTCAGAGAAGGTATTCCTCGGACTTACCCGAACAGGGAACACCTGTGACTGAAGAGAGCTGCGTGGAGTTGTCTCTCGAACTCCCCCACGCACTGACAATGGTTCCGGAATCCTGAGCGTGGGGAGGTTCCACCAACGGTCGGCAGCGCGTGGGTTCTAACGGAATGCCTAAGCTCGTCTCCCCTGAAGGTTTTCCTAATGTCTCTGTGCCAGGGAATGCTAGGGGTGTTTGCAGGAAATCCCAGGGACAGAGGCTGCCTCCCCAAGGTCAGGGAAGGTATTTCTCGGACTTCCCCGAACAGGGAACACCTGTGACTGAAGAGAGCTGCGTGGAGTTGTCTCTCCACCTCCCCGACGCACTGACAATGGTTCCGGAATCCTGACGGTGGGGAGGTTCCACCAACGGTGGGCAGCGAGTGGGTTCTAAAGGAATTGCAAAGCTCGTCTCCCCTGAGGGTTTTCCAAGTGTGTCTATGCCTGGGAAGGCTAGGGTCGTTTGCAGGAAGTCCCAGGGACAGAGGTTGCCTCCCAAGGTCAGGGAAGTTATTTCTCGGACTTCCCCGAACAGGGAACACCTGTGACTGAGGAGAGCTGCGTGGAGTTGTCTCTCGAGCTCCCCCACGTGCTGACAATGGTTCCGGAATCCTGAGCGTGGGGAGGTTCCACCAACGGTCGGCAGCGCGTGGGTTCTAACGGAATGCCTTAGCTCGTCTCCCCTGAGGGTTTTCCTAATGTCTCTGTGCCAGGGAATGCTTGGGGGGTTTGCAGGAAGTCCCAGGGACAGAGGCTGCCTCCCCAAGGTCAGGGAAGATTTTTCTCGGACTTCCCCGAACAGGGAACACCTGTGACTGAAGAGAGCTGCGTGGAGTTGTCTCTCGAGCTCCCCCACGCACTGACAATTTTTCCGGAATCCTGAGCGTGAGGAGTTTCCACCAACGGTCGGCAGCGCGTGGGATCTAACGGAATTGCAAAGCTCGTCTCCCCTGAGGGTTTTCCTAATGTCTCTGTGCCAGGGAATGCTAGGGGTGTTTGAAGGAAGTCCCAGTGGCAGAGGCTGCCTCCCCAAGGTCAGGAAAGGCATTTCTCGGACTTCCCCGGACAGGGAACACCTGTGATTGAGGAGAGCTGCGTGGAGTTGTCTCTCGAGCTCCCCCACGCACTGACAATGGTTCCGGAATCCTGAGCGTGGGGAGGTTCCACCAACGGTCGGCATCGCGTGGGTTCTAACGGAATGAATAAGCTCGTCTCCCCTGAGGATTTTCCTAATGTCTCTGTGCCAGGGAATGCTAGGGGGGTTTGCAGGAAGTCCCAGGGACAGAGGCTGCCTCCCCAAGGTCAGGGAAGTTATTTCTCGGACTTCCCCGAACAGGGAACACCTGTGACTGAAGAGAGCTGCGTGGAGTTGTCTCTCCACCTCCCCGACGCACTGACAATGGTTCCGGAATCCTGACGGTGGGGAGGTTCCACCAACGGTGGGCAGCGAGTGGGTTCTAACAGAATTGCAATGCTCGTCTCCCCTGAGGGTTTTCCAAGTGTCTCTATGCCTGGGAAGGCTAGGGGGGTTTGCAGGAAGTCCCAGGGACAGAGGTTGACTCAAAAGGTCAGGGAAGGTATTTCTCGGACTTCCCCGAACAGGGAACACCTGTGACTGAAGAGAGCTGCGTGGAGTTGTCCCTCGAGCTCCCCCACGCGCTGACATTGGTTCCGGAATCCTGAGCGTGGGGAGGTTCCACCAACGGTCGGCAGCGCGTGGGTTCTAACGGAATGCCTTAGCACGTCTCCCCTGATGGTTTTCCTAATGTCTCTGTGCCAGGGAATGCTTGGGGGGTTTGCAGGAAGTCCCAGGGACAGAGGCTGCCTCCCCAAAGTCAGGGAAGATTTTTCTCGGACTTCCCCGAACAGGGAACACCTGTGACTGAAGAGAGCTGCGTGGAGTTGTCTCTCGAGCTCCCCCACGCACTGACAATTTTTCCGGAATCCTGAGCGTGAGGAGTTTCCACCAACGGTCGGCAGCGCGTGGGATCTAACGGAATTGCAAAGCTCGTCTCCCCTGAGGGTTTTCCTAATGTCTCTGTGCCAGGGAATGCTAGGGGGATTTGAAGGAAGTCCCAGTGGCAGAGACTGCCTCCCCAAGGTCAGGAAAGGTATTTCTCGGACTTCCCCGGACAGGGAACACCTGTGACTGAAGAGAGCTGCGTGGAGTTGTCTCTCGAGCTCCCCCACGCACTGACAATGGTTCCGGAATCCTGAGCGTGGGGAGGTTCCACCAACGGTCGGCAGCGCGTGGGATCTAACGGAATTGCAAAGCTCGTCTCCCCTGAGTGTTTTCCTAATGTCTCTGTGCCAGGGAATGCTAGGGATGTTTGAAGGAAATCCCAGTGGCAGAGGCTGCCTCACCAAGGTCAGGAAAGGCATTTCTCGGACTTCCCCGGACAGGGAACACCTGTGATTGAGGAGAGCTGCGTGGATTTGTCTCTCGAGCTCCCCCACGCACTGACAATGGTTCCGGAATCCTGAGCGTGGGGAGGTTCCACCAAAGGTCGGCAGCGCGTGGGTTCTAACGGAATGAATAAGCTCGTCTCCCCTGAGGATTTTCCTAATGTCTCTGTGCCAGGGAATGCTAGGGGGGATTGCAGGAAGTCCCAGGGACAGAGGCTGCCTCCCCAAGGTCAGGGAAGGTATTTCTCGGACTTCCCCGAACAGGGAACACCTGTGACTGAAGAGAGCTGCGTGGAGGTGTCTCTCCACCTCCCTGACGCACTGACAATGGTTCCGGAATCCTGACGGTGGGGAGGTTCCACCAAAGGTCGGCAGCGCGTGGGATCTAACGGAATTGCAAAGCTCGTCTCCCCTGAGGGTTTTCCTAATGTCTCTGTGCCAGGGAATGCTAGGGGGGTTTGAAGGAAATCCCAGTGGCGGAGGCTGCCTCCCGAAGGTCAGGAAAGTTATTTCTCGGACTTCCCCGGACAGGGATAACCTGTGACTGAAGAGAGCTGCGTGGAGTTGTCTCTCGAGCTCCCCCACGCAATGATAATATTTCCGGAATCCTTACCGTGGGGAGGTACCTCCATTAGTCGGCAGCGCGTGGGTTCTAACGGAATGCCTAAGCTCGTCTCCCCGGAGAATTTTCCTAATGTCTCTGTGCCAGGGAAATCTTGGGGGATTTGCAGGGATACCCAGTGGCCGAGGCTGCCTCCCCAATATCAGGGAAGTTATTTCTCGGACTTCCCTTAACAGGGAACACCTGTGACTGAAGAGAGCTGCGTGGAGTTGTCTGTCGATCTCCCCTACGCACTGAAAATGTTTCTGGAATCCTGAGCGTGGGGAGGTTCCACCAACGGTCGGCAGCGCGTGGGTTCTAACGGAATGCCATAGCTCGTCTCCCCTGAGGGTTTTCCTAATGTCTCTGTGCCAGGGAATGCTAGGGGTGTTTACAGGAAGTCCCAGGGACAGAGGCTGCCTCCCCAAGGTCAGAGAAGGTATTCCTCGGACTTCCCCGAACAGGGAACACCTGTGACTGAAGAGAGCTGCGTGGAGTTGTCTCTAGAGCTCCCCCACGCGCTGACAATGGTACCGGAATCCTGAGCGTGGGGAGGTTCCACCAACGGTCGGCAGGGCGTGGGTTCTAACGGAATGCCTTAGCTCGTCTCCCCTGAGGGTTTTCCTAATGTCTCTGTGCCAGGGAATGCTAGGGGTGTTTGCAGGAAGTCCCAGGGACAGAGGCTGCCTCCCCAAGGTCAGGGAAGATTTTTCTCTGACTTCCCCGAACAGGGAACACCTGTGACTGAAGAGAGCTGCGTGGAGTTGTCTCTCGAGCTCCCCCACGCACTGACAATGGTTCCGGAATCCTGAGCCTGGGGAGGTTCCACCAAAGGTCGGCAGCGCGTGGGATCTAACGGAATTGCAAAGCTCGTCTCCCCTGAGGGTTTTCCTAATGTCTCTGTGCCAGGGAATGCTAGGGGGGTTTGAAGGAAATCCCAGTGGCAGAGGCTGCCTCCCCAAGGTCAGGAAAGTTATTTCTCGGACTTCCCCGGACACGGATAACCTGTGACTGAAGAGAGCTGCGTGGAGTTGTCTCTCGAGCTCCCCCACGCAATGATAATATTTCCGGAATCCTTACCGTGGGGAGGTACCTCCATTAGTCGGCAGCGCGTGGGTTCTAACGGAATGAATAAGCTCATCTCCCCTGAGAATTTTCCTAATGTCTCTGTGCCATGGAAATCTTGGGGGATTTGCAGGAATACGCAGTGGCCGAGGCTGCCTCCCCAATGTCAGGGAAGTTATTTCTCGGACTTCCCTAAACAGGGAACACCTGTGACTGAAGAGAGCTGCGTGGAGTTGTCTGTCGATCTCCCCTACGCACTGAAAATGTTTCTGGAATCCTGAGCGTGGGGAGGTTCCACCAACGGTCGGCAGCGCGTGGGTTCTAACGGAATGCGATAGCTCATCTCCCCTGAGGGTTTTCCTAATGTCTCTGTGCCAGGGAATGCTAGGGTTGACTACAGGAAGTCCCAGGGACAGAGGCTGCCTCCCCAAGGTCAGAGAATGTATTCCTCGGACTTCCCCGAACAGGGAACACCTGTGACTGAAGAGAGCTGCGTGGAGTTGTCTCTCGAGCTCCCCCACGCACTGACAATGGTTCCGGAATCCTGAGCGTGGGGAGGTTCCACCAACGGTCGGCAGCGCGTGGGTTCTAACGGAATTCCTAAGCTCGTCTCCCCTGAGGGTTTTCCTAATGTCTCTGTGCCAGGGAAAGCTAGGGGGGTTTGCAGGAAATCCCAGGGACAGAGGCTGCCTCCCCAAGGTCAGGGAAGGTATTTCTCGGACTTCCCCGAACAGGGAACACCTGTGACTGAAGAGAGCTGCGTGGAGTTGTCTCTCCACCTCCCCGACGCACTGACAATGGTTCCGGAATCCTGAAGGTGGGGAGGTTCCACCAACGGTGGGCAGCGAGTGGGTTCTAACGGAATTGCAAAGCTCGTCTCCCCTGAGGGTTTTCCAAGTTTCTCTATGCCCGGCAAGGGTAGGGGGGTTTGCAGGAAGTCCCAGGGACTGAGGTTGCCTCCCAAGGTCAGGGAATGTATTTCTCGGACTTCCCCGAACAGGGAACACCCGTAACTGAAGAGAGCTGCGTGGAGTTGTCTCTCGAGCTCCCCCACGCGCTGACAATGGTTCCGGAATCCTGAGCGTGGGTAGGTTCCACCAACGGTCGGCAGCGCGTGGGTTCTAACGGAATGCCATAGCTCGTCTCCCCTGAGGGTTTTCCTAATGTCTCTGTGCCAGGGAATGCTAGGGGTGTTTACAGGAAGTCCCAGGGACAGAGGCTGCCTCCCCAAGGTCAGAGAAGGTATTCCTCGGACTTACCCGAACAGGGAACACCTGTGACTGAAGAGAGCTGCGTGGAGTTGTCTCTCGAACTCCCCCACGCACTGACAATGGTTCCGGAATCCTGAGCGTGGGGAGGTTCCACCAACGGTCGGCAGCGCGTGGGTTCTAACGGAATGCCTAAGCTCGTCTCCCCTGAAGGTTTTCCTAATGTCTCTGTGCCAGGAATGCTAGGGGTGTTTGCAGGAAATCCCAGGGACAGAGGCTGCCTCCCCAAGGTCAGGGAAGGTATTTCTCGGACTTCCCCGAACAGGGAACACCTGTGACTGAAGAGAGCTGCGTGGAGTTGTCTCTCCACCTCCCCGACGCACTGACAATGGTTCCGGAATCCTGACGGTGGGGAGGTTCCACCAACGGTGGGCAGCGAGTGGGTTCTAAAGGAATTGCAAAGCTCGTCTCCCCTGAGGGTTTTCCAAGTGTGTCTATGCCTGGGAAGGCTAGGGTCGTTTGCAGGAAGTCCCAGGGACAGAGGTTGCCTCCCAAGGTCAGGGAAGTTATTTCTCGGACTTCCCCGAACAGGGAACACCTGTGACTGAAGAGAGCTGCGTGGAGTTGTCTCTCGAGCTCCCCCACGTGCTGACAATGGTTCCGGAATCCTGAGCGTGGGGAGGTTCCACCAACGGTCGGCAGCGCGTGGGTTCTAACGGAATGCCTTAGCTCGTCTCCCCTGAGGGTTTTCCTAATGTCTCTGTGCCAGGGAATGCTTGGGGGGTTTGCAGGAAGTCCCAGGGACAGAGGCTGCCTCCCCAAGCTCAGGGAAGATTTTTCTCGGACTTCCCCGAACAGGGAACACCTGTGACTGAAGAGAGCTGCGTGGAGTTGTCTCTCGAGCTCCCCCACGCACTGACAAATTTTCCGGAATCCTGAGCGTGAGGAGTTTCCACCAACGGTCGGCAGCGCGTGGGATCTAACGGAATTGCAAAGCTCGTCTCCCCTGAGGGTTTTCCTAATGTCTCTGTGCCAGGGAATGCTAGGGGTGTTTGAAGGAAGTCCCAGTGGCAGAGGCTGCCTCCCCAAGGTCAGGAAAGGCATTTCTCGGACTTCCCCGGACAGGGAACACCTGTGACTGAGGAGAGCTGCGTGGAGTTGTCTCTCGAGCTCCCCCACGCACTGACAATGGTTCCGGAATCCTGAGCGTGGGGAGGTTCCACCAACGGTCGGCATCGCGTGGGTTCTAACGGAATGAATAAGCTCGTCTCCCCTGAGGATTTTCCTAATGTCTCTGTGCCAGGGAATGCTAGGGGGGTTTGCAGGAAGTCCCAGGGACAGAGGCTGCCTCCCCAAGGTCAGGGAAGTTATTTCTCGGACTTCCCCGAACAGGGAACACCTGTGACTGAAGAGAGCTGCGTGGAGTTGTCTCTCCACCTCCCCGACGCACTGACAATGGTTCCGGAATCCTGACGGTGGGGAGGTTCCACCAACGGTGGGCAGCGAGTGGGTTCTAACAGAATTGCAATGCTCGTCTCCCCTGAGGGTTTTCCAAGTGTCTCTATGCCTGGGAAGGCTAGGGGGGTTTGCAGGAAGTCCCAGGGACAGAGGTTGACTCAAAAGGTCAGGGAAGGTATTTCTCGGACTTCCCCGAACAGGGAACACCTGTGACTGAAGAGAGCTGCGTGGAGTTGTCCCTCGATCTCCCCCACGCGCTGACATTGGTTCCGGAATCCTGAGCGTGGGGAGGTTCCACCAACGGTCGGCAGCGCGTGGGTTCTAACGGAATGCCTTAGCACGTCTCCCCTGATGGTTTTCCTAATGTCTCTGTGCCAGGGAATGCTTGGGGGGTTTGCAGGAAGTCCCAGCGACAGAGGCTGCCTCCCCAAAGTCAGGGAAGATTTTTCTCGGACTTCCCCGAACAGGGAACACCTGTGACTGAAGAGAGCTGCGTGGAGTTGTCTCTCGAGCTCCCCCACGCACTGACAATTTTTCCGGAATCCTGAGCGTGAGGAGTTTCCACCAACGGTCGGCAGCGCGTGGGATCTAACGGAATTGCAAAGCTCGTCTCCCCTGAGGGTTTTCCTAATGTCTCTGTGCCAGGGAATGCTAGGGGGATTTGAAGGAAGTCCCAGTGGCAGAGACTGCCTCCCCAAGTTCAGGAAAGGTATTTCTCGGACTTCCCCGGACAGGGAACACCTGTGACTGAAGAGAGCTGCGTGGAGTTGTCTCTCGAGCTCCCCCACGCACTGACAATGGTTCCGGAATCCTGAGCGTGGGGAGGTTCCACCAACGGTCGGCAGCGCGTGGGATCTAACGGAATTGCAAAGCTCGTCTCCCCTGAGTGTTTTCCTAATGTCTCTGTGCCAGGGAATGCTAGGGATGTTTGAAGGAAATCCCAGTGGCAGAGGCTGCCTCACCAAGGTCAGGAAAGGCATTTCTCGGACTTCCCCGGACAGGGAACACCTGTGACTGAGGAGAGCTGCGTGGATTTGTCTCTCGAGCTCCCCCACGCACTGACAATGGTTCCGGAATCCTGAGCGTGGGGAGGTTCCACCAAAGGTCGGCAGCGCGTGGGTTCTAACGGAATGAATAAGCTCGTCTCCCCTGAGGATTTTCCTAATGTCTCTGTGCCAGGGAATGCTAGGGGGGATTGCAGGAAGTCCCAGGGACAGAGGCTGCCTCCCCAAGGTCAGGGAAGGTATTTCTCGGACTTCCCCGAACAGGGAACACCTGTGACTGAAGAGAGCTGCGTGGAGGTGTCTCTCCACCTCCCTGACGCACTGACAATGGTTCCGGAATCCTGACGGTGGGGAGGTTCCACCAACGGTGGGCAGCGAGTGGGTTCTAACGGAATTGCAAAGCTCGTCTCGCCTGAGGGTTTTCCAAGTGTCTCTATGCCCGGGAAGGCTAGGGGGGTTTGCAGGAAGTCCCAGGGACAGAGGTTGCCTCCCAAGGTCAGGGAAGGTATTTCTCGGACTTCCCCGAACAGGGAACACCTGTGACTGAAGAGAGCTGCGTGGAGTTGTCTCTCGAGCTCCCCCACGCGCTGACTATGGTACCGGAATCCTGAGCGTGGGGAGGTTCCACCAACGGTCGGCAGGGCGTGGGTTCTAACGGAATGCCTTAGCTCATCTCCCCTGAGGGTTTTCCTAAGGTCTCTGTGCCAGGGAATGCTAGGGGTGTTTGCAGGAAGTCCCAGGGACAGAGGCTGCCTCCCCAAGGTCAGGGAAGATTTTTCTCGGACTTCCCCGAACAGGGAACACCTGTGACTGAAGAGAGCTGCGTGGAGTTGTCTCTCGAGCTCCCCCACGCACTGACAATGGTTCCGGAATCCTGAGCCTGGGGAGGTTCCACCAAAGGTCGGCAGCGCGTGGGATCTAACAGAATTGCAAAGCTCGTCTCCCCTGAGGGTTTTCCTAATGTCTCTGTGCCAGGGAATGCTAGGGGGGTTTGAAGGAAATCCCAGTGGCAGAGGCTGCCTCCCCAAGGTCAGGAAAGTTATTTCTCGGACTTCCCCGGACAGGGATAACCTGTGACTGAAGAGAGCTGCGTGGAGTTGTCTCTCGAGCTCCCCCACGCAATGATAATGTTTCCGGAATCCTTACCGTGGGGAGGTACCTCCATTAGTCGGCAGCGCGTGGGTTCTAACGGAATGCCTAAGCTCGTCTCCCCGGAGAATTTTCCTAATGTCTCTGTGCCAGGGAAATCTTGGGGGATTTGCAGGGATACCCAGTGGCCGAGGCTGCCTCCCCAATGTCAGGGAAGTTATTTCTCGGACTTCCCTTAACAGGGAACACCTGTGACTGAAGAGAGCTGCGTGGAGTTGTCTGTCGATCTCCCCTACGCACTGAAAATGTTTCTGGAATCCTGAGCGTGGGGAGGTTCCACCAACGGTCGGCAGCGCGTGGGTTCTAACGGAATGCCATAGCTCATCTCCCCTGAGGGTTTTCCTAATGTCTCTGTGCCAGGGAATGCTAGGGGTGTTTACAGGAAGTCCCAGGGACAGAGGCTGCCTCCCCAAGGTCAGAGAAGGTATTCCTCGGACTTCCCCGAACAGGGAACACCTGTGACTGAAGAGAGCTGCGTGGAGTTGTCTCTAGAGCTCCCCCACGCGCTGACAATGGTACCGGAATCCTGAGCGTGGGGAGGTTCCACCAACGGTCGGCAGGGCGTGGGTTCTAACGGAATGCCTTAGCTCGTCTCCCCTGAGGGTTTTCCTAATGTCTCTGTGCCAGGGAATGCTAGGGGTGTTTCCAGGAAGTCCCAGGGACAGAGGCTGCCTCCCCAAGGTCAGGGAAGATTTTTCTCTGACTTCCCCGAACAGGGAACACCTGTGACTGAAGAGAGCTGCGTGGAGTTGTCTCTCGAGCTCCCCCACGCACTGACAATGGTTCCGGAATCCTGAGCCTGGGGAGGTTCCACCAAAGGTCGGCAGCGCGTGGGATCTAACGGAATTGCAAAGCTCGTCTCCCCTGAGGGTTTTCCTAATGTCTCTGTGCCAGGGAATGCTAGGGGTTTTTGAAGGAAATCCCAGTGGCAGAGGCTGCCTCCCCAAGGTCAGGAAAGTTATTTCTCGGACTTCCCCGGACAGGGATAACCTGTGACTGAAGAGAGCTGCGTGGAGTTGTCTCTCGAGCTCCCCCACGCAATGATAATATTTCCGGAATCCTTACCGTGGGGAGGTACCTCCATTAGTCGGCAGCGCGTGGGTTCTAACGGAATGCCTAAGCTCATCTCCCCTGAGAATTTTCCTAATGTCTCTGTGCCAGGGAAATCTTGGGGGATTTGCAGGAATACGCAGTGGCCGAGGCTGCCTCCCCAATGTCAGGGAAGTTATTTCTCGGACTTCCCTAAACAGGGAACACCTGTGACTGAAGAGAGCTGCGTGGAGTTGTCTGTCGATCTCCCCTACGCACTGAAAATGTTTCTGGAATCCTGAGCGTGGGGAGGTTCCACCAACGGTCGGCAGCGCGTGGGTTCTAACGGAATGCGATAGCTCATCTCCCCTGAGGGTTTTCCTAATGTCTCTGTGCCAGGGAATGCTAGGGTTGACTACAGGAAGTCCCAGGGACAGAGGCTGCCTCCCCAAGGTCAGAGAATGTATTCCTCGGACTTCCCCGAACAGGGAACACCTGTGACTGAAGAGAGCTGCGTGGAGTTGTCTCTCGAGCTCCCCCACGCACTGACAATGGTTCCGGAATCCTGAGCGTGGGGAGGTTCCACCAACGGTCGGCAGCGCGTGGGTTCTAACGGAATTCCTAAGCTCGTCTCCCCTGAGGGTTTTCCTAATGTCTCTGTGCCAGGGAATGCTAGGGGGGTTTGCAGGAAATCCCAGGGACAGAGGCTGCCTCCCCAAGGTCAGGGAAGGTATTTCTCGGACTTCCCCGAACAGGGAACACCTGTGACTGAAGAGAGCTGCGTGGAGTTGTCTCTCCACCTCCCCGACGAACTGACAATGGTTCCGGAATCCTGAAGGTGGGGAGGTTCCACCAACGGTGGGCAGCGAGTGGGTTCTAACGGAATTGCAAAGCTCGTCTCCCCTGAGGGTTTTCCAAGTGTCTCTATGCCTGGGAAGGCTAGGGGGGTTTGCAGGAAGTCCCAGGGACAGAGGTTGCCTCCCAAGGTCAGGGAAGGTATTTCTCGGACTTCCCCGAACAGGGAACACCTGTGACTGAAGAGAGCTGCGTGGAGTTGTCTCTCGATCTCCCCCACGCGCTGACATTGGTTCCGGAATCCTGAGCGTGGGGAGGTTCCACCAACGGTCGGCAGCGCGTGGGTTCTAACGGAATGCCTTAGCTCGTCTCCCCTGAGGGTTTTCCTAATGTCTCTGTGCCAGGGAATGCTTGGGGGGTTTGCAGGAAGTCCCAGGGACAGAGGCTGCCTCCCCAAGGTCAGGGAAGATTTTTCTCGGACTTCGCCGAACAGGGAACACCTGTGACTGAAGAGAGCTGCGTGGAGTTTTCTCTCGAGCTCCCCCACGCACTGACAAATTTTCCGGAATCCTGAGCGTGAGGAGTTTCCACCAACGGTCGCTAGCGCGTGGGATCTAACGGAATTGCAAATCTCGTCTCCCCTGAGGGTTTTCCTAATGTCTCTGTGCCAGGGAATGCTAGGGGGGTTTGAAGGAAGTCCCAGTGGCAGAGACTGCCTCCCCAAGGTCAGGAAAGTTATTTCTCGGACTTCCCCGGACAGGGAACACCTGTGACTGAAGAGAGCTGCGTGGAGTTGTCTCTCGAGCTCCCCCACGCACTGACAATGGTTCCGGAATCCTGAGCGTGGGGAGGTTCCATCAACGGTCGGCAGCGCTTGGGATCTAACGGAATTGCAAAGCTCGTCTCCCCTGAGGGTTTTCCTAATGTCTCTGTGCCAGGGAATGCTAGGGGGGGTGAAGGAAGTCCCAGTGGCAGAGGCTGCCTCCCCAAGGTCAGGAAAGGCATTTCTCGGACTTCCCCGGACAGGGAACACCTGTGACTTAGGAGAGCTGCGTGGAGTTGTCTCTCGAGCTCCCCCACGCACTGACAATGGTTCCGGAATCCTGAGCGTGGGGAGGTTCCACCAACGGTCGGCAGCGCGTGGGTTCTAACGGAATGAATAAGCTCGTCTCCCCTGAGGATTTTCCTAATGTCTCTGTGCCAGGGAATGCTAGGGGGGTTTGCAGGAGTCCCAGGGACAGAGGCTGCCTCCCCAAGGTCAGGGAAGTTATTTCTCGGACTTCCCCGAACAGGGAACACCTGTGACTGAAGAGAGCTGCGTGGAGTTGTCTCTCCACCTCCCTGACGCACTGACAATGGTTCCGGAATCCTGACGGTGGGGAGGTTCCACCAACGGTGGGCAGCGAGTGGGTTCTAACGGAATTGCAAAGCTCGTCTCCCCTGAGGGTTTTCCAAGTGTGTCTATGCCCGGGAAGGCTAGGGTGGTTTGCAGGAAATCCCAGGGACAGAGGCTGCCTCCCCAAGGTCAGGGAAGGTATTTCTCGGACTTCCCCGAACAGGGAACACCTGTGACTGAAGAGAGCTGCGTGGAGTTGTCTCTCCACCTCCCCGACGCACTGACAATGGTTCCGGAATCCTGACGGTGGGGAGGTTCCACCAACGGTGGGCAGCGGGTGGGTTCTAATGGAATTGCAAAGCTCGTCTCCCCTGAGGGTTTTCCAAGTGTCTCTATGCCTGGGAAGGCTAGGGGGGTTTGCAGGAAGTCCCAGGGACAGAGGTTGACTCAAAAGGCCAGGGAAGGTATTTCTCGGACTTCCCCGAACAGGGAACACCTGTGACTGAAGAGAGCTGCGTGGAGTTGTCTCTCGAGCTCCCCCACGCACTGACAATTTTTCCGGAATCCTGAGCGTGAGGAGTTTCCACCAACGGTCGGCAGCGCGTGGGATCTAACGGAATTGCAAAGCTCGTCTCCCCTGAGGGTTTTCCTAATGTCTCTGTGCCAGGGAATGCTAGGGATGTTTGAAGGAAGTCCCAGTGGCAGAGGCTGCCTCCCCAAGGTAAGGAAAGGCATTTCTCGGACTTCCCCGGACAGGGAACACCTGTGACTGAGGAGAGCTGCGTGGAGTTGTCTCTCGAGCTCCCCCACGCACTGACAATGGTTCCGGAATCCTGAGCGTGGGGAGGTTCCACCAACGGTCGGCAGCGCGTGGGTTCTAACGGAATGAATAAGCTCGTCTCCCCTGAGGATTTTCCTAATGTCTCTGTGCCAGGGAATGCTAGGGGGGTTTGCAGGAAGTCCCAGGGTCAGGGGCTGCCTCCCCAAGGTCAGGGAAGGTATTTCTCGGACTTCCCCGAACAGGGAACACCTGTGACTGAAGAGAGCTGCGTGGAGTTGTCTCTCCACCTCCCTGACGCACTGACAATGGTTCCGGAATCCTGACGGTGGGGAGGTTCCACCAACGGTGGGCAGCGAGTGGGTTCTAACGGAATTGCAAAGCTTGTCTCCCCTGAGGGTTTTCCAAGTGTCTCTATGCCCGGGAAGGCTAGGGTGGTTTGCAGGAAGTCCCAGGGACAGAGGTTGCCTCCCAAGGTCAGGGAAGGTATTTCTCGGACTTCCCCGAACAGGGAACACCTGTGACTGAAGAGAGCTGCCTGGAGTTGTCTCTCGAGCTCCCCCACGCGCTGACAATGGTTCCGGAATCCTGAGCGTGGGGAGGTTCCACCAACGGTCGGCAGGGCGTGGGTTCTAACGGAATGCCTTAGCTCGTCTCCCCTGAGGGTTTTCCTAATGTCTCTGTGCCAGGGAATGCTAGGGGTGTTTGCAGGAAGTCCCAGGGACAGAGGCTGCCTCCCCAAGGTCAGGGAAGATTTTTCTCGGACTTCCCCGAACAGGGAACACCTGTGACTGAAGAGAGCTGCGTGGAGTTGTCTCTCGAGCTCCCCCACGCACTGACAATGGTTCCGGAATCCTGAGCCTGGGGAGGTTCCACCAAAGGTCGGCAGCGCGTGGGATCTAACGGAATTGCAAAGCTCGTCTCGCCTGAGGGGTTTCCTAATGTCTCTGTGCCAGGGAATGCAAGGGGGGTTTGAAGGAATTCCCAGTGGCAGAGGCTGCCTCCCCAAGGTCAGGAAAGTTATTTCTCGGACTTCCCCGGACAGGGATAACCTGTGATTGAAGAGAGCTGCGTGGAGTTGTCTCTCGAGCTCCCCCACGCAATGATAATGTTTCCGGAATCCTTACCGTGAGGAGGTACCTCCATTAGTTGGCAGCGCGTGGGTTCTAACGGAATGCCTAAGCTCGTCTCCCCTGAGAATTTTCCTAATGTCTCTGTGCCAGGGAAATCTTGGGGGATTTGCAGGAATTCCCAGTGGCCGAGGCTGCCTCCCCAATGTCAGGGAAGTTATTTCTCGGACTTCCCTAAACAGGGAACACCTGTGACTGAAGAGAGCTGCGTGGAGATGTCTGTCGATCTCCCCTACGCACTGAAAATGTTTCTGGAATCCTGAGCGTGGGGAGGTTCCACCAACGGTCGGCAGCGCGTGGGTTCTAACGGAATGCCATAGCTCGTCTCCCCTGAGGGTTTTCCTAATGTCTCTGTGCCAGGGAATGCTAGGGGGGTTTGCAGGAAATCCCAGGGACAGAGGCTGCCTCCCCAAGGTCAGGGAAGGTATTTCTCGGACTTCCCCGAACAGGGAACACCTGTGACTGAAGAGAGCTGCGTGGAGTTGTCTCTCCACCTCCCCGACGCACTGACAATGGTTCCGGAATCCTGACGGTGGGGAGGTTCCACCAACGGTGGGCAGCGATTGGGTTCTAACGGAATTGCAAAGCTCGTCTCCCCTGAGGGTTTTCCAAGTGTCTCTATGCCTGGGAAGGCTAGGGGGGTTTGCAGGAAGTCCCAGGGACAGAGGTTGACTCAAATGGTCAGGGAAGGTATTTCTCGGACTTCCCCGAACAGGGAAAACCTGTGACTGAAGAGAGCTGCGTGGAGTTGTCTCTCGAGCTCCCCCACGCGCTGACATTGGTTCCGGAATCCTGAGCGTGGGGAGGTTCCACCAACGGTCGGCAGCGCGTGGGTTCTAACGGAAGGCCTTAGCTCGTCTCCCCTGAGGGTTTTCCTAATGTCTCTGTGCCAGGGAATGCTTGGGGGGTTTGCAGGAAGTCCCAGGGACAGAGGCTGCCTCCCCAAGGTCATGGAAGATTTTTCTCCGACTTCCCCGAACAGGGAACACCTGTGACTGAAGAGAGCTGCGTGGAGTTGTCTCTCGAGCTCCCCAACGCACTGACAATTTTTCCGGAATCCTGAGCGTGAGGAGTTTCCACCAACGGTCGGCAGCGCGTGGGATCTAACGGAATTGCAAAGCTCGTCTCCCCTGAGGGTTTTCCTAATGTCTCTGTGCCAGGGAATGCTAGGGGGGTTTGAAGGAAGTCCCAGTGGCAGAGGCTGCCTCCCCAAGGTCAGGAAAGGCATTTCTCGGACTTCCCCGGAAAGGGAACACCTGTGACTGAGGAGAGCTGCGTGGAGTTGTCTCTCGAGCTCCCCCACGCACTGACAATGGTTCCAGAATCCTGAGCTTGGGGAGGTTCCACCAACGGTCGGCAGCGCGTGGGTTCTAACGGAATGAATAAGCTCGTCTCCCCTGAGGATTTTCCTAATGCCTCTGTGTCAGGGAATGCTAGGGGGGTTTGCAGGAAGTCCCAGGGACAGAGGCTGCCTCCCCAAGGTCAGGGAAGGTATTTCTCGGACTTCCCCGAACAGGGAACACCTGTGACTGAAGAGAGCTTCGTGGAGTTGTCTCTCCACCTCCCTGACGCACTGACAATGTTTCCGGAATCCTGACGGTGGGGAGGTTCCAGAAACGGTGGGCAGCGAGTGGGTTCTAACGGAATTGCAAAGCTCGTCTCCCCTGAGGGTTTTCCAAGTGTCTCTATGCCCGGGAATTCTAGGGTGGTTTGCAGGAAGTCCCAGGGACAGAGGTTGCCTCCCAAGGTCAGGGAAGGTATTTCTCGGACTTCCCCGAACAGGGAACACCTGTGACTGAAGAGAGCTGCGTGGAATTGTCTCTCGAGCTCCCCCACGCGCTGACAATGGTTCCGGAATCCTGAGCGTGGGGAGGTTCCACCAAAGGTCGGCAGGGCGTGGGTTCTAACGGAATGCCTTAGCTCGTCTCCCCTGAGGGTTTTCCTAATGTCTCTGTGCCAGGGAATGCTAGGGGTGTTTGCAGGAAGTCCCAGGGACAGAGGCTGCCTCCCCAAGGTCAGGGAAGATTTTTCTCGGACTTCCCCGAACAGGGAACACCTGTGACTGAAGAGAGCTGCGTGGAGTTGTCTCTCGAGCTCCCCCACGCACTGACAATGGTTCCGGAATCCTGAGCCTGGGGAGGTTCCACCAAAGGTCGGCAGCGCGTGGGATCTAACGGAATTGCAAAGCTCGTCTCCCCTGAGGGTTTTCCTAATGTCTCTGTGCCAGGGAAATCTTGGGGGATTTGCAGGAATTCCCAGTGTCCGAGGCTGCCTCCCCAATGTCAGGGAAGTTATTTCTCAGACTTCCCTAAACAGGGAACACCTGTGACTGAAGAGAGCTGCGTGGAGTTGTCTGTCGATATCCCCTACGCACTGAAAATGTTTCTGGAATCCTGAGCGTGGGGAGGTTCCACCAACGGTCGGCAGCGTGTGGGTTCTAACGGAATGCCTAAGCTCGTCTCCCCTGAGGGTTTTACTAATGTCTCTGTGCCAGGGAATGCTAGGGTTTTTGCAGGAAGTCCCAGGGACAGAGGCTGCCTCCCCAAGGTCAGGGAAGTTATTTCTCGGACTTCCCCGAACAGGGAACACTTGTGACTGAAGAGAGCTGCGTGGAGTTGTCTCTCGAGCTCCCCCACGCACTGACAATGGTTCCGGAATCCTGAGCGTGGGGAGGTTCCACCAACGGTCGGCAGCGCTTGGGATCCAACGGAATTGGAAAGCTCGTCTCCCCTGAGGGTTTTCCTAATGTCTCTTTGCCAGGGAATGCTAGGGATATTTGAAGGAAGTCCCAGAGGCAGAGGCTGCCTCCGCAAGGTCAGGAAAGGCATTTCTCGGACTTCCCCGGACAGGGAACACCTGTGACTGAGGAGAGCTGCGTGGAGTTGTCTCTCGAGCTCCCCCACGCACTGACAATGGTTCCGGAATCCTGAGCGTGGGGAGGTTCCACCAACGGTCGGCAGCGCGTGGGTTCTAACGGAATGAATAAGCTCGTCTCCCCTGAGGATTTTCCTAATGTCTCTGTGCCAGGGAATGCTAGGGGGGTTTGCAGGAAGTCCCAGGGACAGAGGCTGCCTCCCCAAGGTCAGGGAAGGTATTTCTCGGACTTCCCCGAACAGGGAACACCTGTGACTGAAGAGAGCTGCGTGGAGTTGTCTCTCTACCTCCCTGACTCACTGACAATGGTTCCGGAATCCTGACGGTGGGGAGGTTCCACCAACGGTGGGCAGCGAGTGGGTTCTAACGGAATTGCAAAGCTCGTCTCCCCTGAGGTTTTTCCAAGTGTCTCTATGCCCGGGAAGGCTAGGGTGGTGTGCAGGAAGTCCCAGGGACAGAGGTTGCCTCCCAAGGTCAGGGAAGGTATTTCTCGGACTTCCCCGAACAGGGAACACCTGTGACTGAAGAGAGCTGCGTGGAGTTGTCTCTCGAACTCCCCCACGCGCTGACAATGGTTCCGGAATCCTGAGCGTGGGGAGGTTCCACCAACGGTCGGCAGCGCGTGGGATCTAACGGAATTGCAAAGCTCGTCTCCCCTGAGGGTTTTCCTAATGTCTCTGTGCCAGGGAATGCTAGGGATGTTTGAAGGAAGTCCCAGTGGCAGAGGCTGCCTCCCCAAGGTAAGGAAAGGCATTTCTCGGACTTCCCCGGACAGGGAACACCTGTGACTGAGGAGAGCTGCGTGGAGTTGTCTCTCGAGCTCCCCCACGCACTGACAATGGTTCCGGAATCCTGAGCGTGGGGAGGTTCCACCAACGGTCGGCAGCGCGTGGGTTCTAACGGAATGAATAAGCTCGTCTCCCCTGAGGATTTTCCTAATGTCTCTGTGCCAGGGAATGCTAGGGGGTTTTGCAGGAAGTCCCAGGGTCAGAGGCTGCCTCCCCAAGGTCAGGGAAGGTATTTCTCGGACTTCCCCGAACAGGGAACACCTGTGACTGAAGAGAGCTGCGTGGAGTTGTCTCTCCACCTCCCTGACGCACTGACAATGGTTCCGGAATCCTGACGGTGGGGAGGTTACACCAACGGTCGGCAGCGCGTGGGATCTAACGGAATTGCAAAGCTCGTCTCCCCTGAGGGTTTTCCTAATGTCTCTGTGCCAGGGAATGCTAGGGGGGTTTGAAGGAATTCCCAGTGGCAGAGGCTGCCTCCCCAAGGTCAGGAAAGTTATTTCTCGGACTTCCCCGGACAGGGATAACCTGTGACTGAAGAGAGCTGCGTGGAGTTGTCTCTCGAGCTCCCCCACGCAATGATAATGTTTCCGGAATCCTTACCGTGGGGAGGTACCTCCATTAGTTGGCAGCGCGTGGGTTCTAACGGAATGCCTAAGCTCGTCTCCCCTGAGAATTTTCCTAATGTCTCTGTGCCAGGGAAATCTTGGGGGATTTGCAGGAATTCCCAGTGGCCGAGGCTGCCTCCCCAAGGTCAGGGAAGTTATTTCTCGGACTTCCCTAAACAGGGAACACCTGTGACTGAAGAGAGCTGCGTGGAGTTGTCTGTCGATCTCCCCTACGCACTGAAAATGTTTCTGGAATCCTGAGCGTGGGGAGGTTCCACCAACGGTCGGCAGCGCGTGGGTTCTAACGGAATGCCATAGCTCGTCTCCCCTGAGGGTTTTCCTAATGTCTCTGTGCCAGGGAATGCTAGGGGTGTTTACAGGAAGTCCCAGGGGCAGAGGCTGCCTCCGCAAGGTCAGAGAAGGTATTCCTCGGACTTCCCCGAACAGGGAACACCTGTGACTGAAGAGAGCTGCGTGGAGTTGTCTATCGAGCTCCCCCACGCACTGACAATGGTTCCGGAATCCTGAGCGTGGGGAGGTTACACCAACGGTCGGCAGCGCGTGGGTTCTAACGGAATGCCTAAGCTCGTCTCCCCTGAGGGTTTTCCTAATGTCTCTGTGCCAGGGAATGCTAGGGGGGTTTGCAGGAAATCCCAGGGACAGAGGCTGCCTCCCCAAGGTCAGGGAAGGTATTTCTCGGACTTCCCCGAACAGGGAACACCTGTGACTGAAGAGAGCTGCGTGGAGTTGTCTCTCCACCTCCCCGACGCACTGACAATGGTTCCGGAATCCTGACGGTGGGGAGGTTCCACCAACGGTGGGCAGCGATTGGGTTCTAACGGAATTGCAAAGCTCGTCTCCCCTGAGGGTTTTCCAAGTGTCTCTATGCCTGGGAAGGCTAGGGGGGTTTGCAGGAAGTCCCAGGGACAGAGGTTGACTCAAAAGGTCAGGGAAGTTATTTCTCGGACTTCCCCGAACAGGGAACACCTGTGACTGAAGAGAGCTGCGTGGAGTTGTCTCTCGAGCTCCCCCACGCGCTGACATTGGTTCCGGAATCCTGAGCGTGGGGAGGTTCCACCAACGGTCGGCAGCGCGTGGTTTCTAACGGAATGCCTTAGCTCGTCTCCCCTGAGGGTTTTCCTAATGTCTCTGTGCCAGGGAATGCTTGGGGGGTTTGCAGGAAGTCCCAGGGACAGAGGCTGCCTCCCCAAGGTCATGGAAGATTTTTCTCCGACTTCCCCGAACAGGGAACACCTGTGACTGAAGAGAGCTGCGTGGAGTTGTCTCTCGAGCTCCCCCACGCACTGACAATTTTTCCGGAATCCTGAGCGTGAGGAGTTTCCACCAACGGTCGGCAGCGCGTGGGATCTAACGGAATTGCAAAGCTCGTCTCCCCTGAGGGTTTTCCTAATGTCTCTGTGCCAGGGAATGCTAGGGGGATTTGAAGGAAGTTCCAGTGGCAGAGGCTGCCTCCGCAAGATCAGAGAAGGTATTCCTCGGACTTCCCCGAACAGGGAACACCTGTGACTGAAGAGAGCTGCGTGGAGTTGTCTATCGAGCTCCCCCACGCACTGACAATGGTTCCGGAATCCTGAGCGTGGGGAGGTTACACAAACGGTCGGCAGCGCGTGGGTTCTAACGGAATGCCTAAGCTCGTCTCCCCTGAGGGTTTTCCTAATGTCTCTGTGCCAGGGAATGCTAGGGGTGTTTGCAGGAAATCCCAGGGACAGAGGCTGCCTCCCCAAGGTCAGGGAAGGTATTTCTCGGACTTCCCCGAACAGGGAACACCTGTGACTGAAGAGAGCTGCGTGGAGTTGTCTCTCCACCTCCCCGACGCACTGACAATGGTTCCGGAATCCTGACGGTGGGGAGGTTCCACCAACGGTGGGCAGCGATTGGGTTCTAACGGAATTGCAAAGCTCGTCTCCCCTGAGGGTTTTCCAAGTGTCTCTATGCCTGGGAAGGCTAGGGGGGTTTGCAGGAAGTCCCAGGGACAGAGGTTGACTCAAAAGGTCAGGGAAGGTATTTCTCGGACTTCCCCGAACAGGGAACACCTGTGACTGAAGAGAGCTGCGTGGAGTTGTCTCTCGAGCTCCCCCACGCGCTGACATTGGTTCCGGAATCCTGAGCGTGGGGAGGTTCCACCAACGGTCGGCAGCGCGTGGGTTCTAACGGAATGCCTTAGCTCGTCTCCCCTGAGGGTTTTCCTAATGTCTCTGTGCCAGGGAATGCTTGGGGGGTTTGCAGGAAGTCCCAGGGACAGAGGCTGCCTCCCCAAGGTCATGGAAGATTTTTCTCCGACTTCCCCGAACAGGGAACACCTGTGACTGAAGAGAGCTGCGTGGAGTTGTCTCTCGAGCTCCCCCACGCACTGACAATTTTTCCGGAATCCTGAGCGTGAGGAGTTTCCACCAACGGTCGGCAGCGCGTGGGATCTAACGGAATTGCAAAGCTCGTCTCCCCTGAGGGTTTTCCTAATGTCTCTGTGCCAGGGAATGCTAGGGGGGTTTGAAGGAAGTCCCAGTGGCAGAGGCTGCCTCCCCAAGGTCAGGAAAGGCATTTCTCGGACTTCCCCGGAAAGGGAACACCTGTGACTGAGGAGAGCTGCGTGGAGTTGTCTCTCGAGCTCCCCCACGCACTGACAATGGTTCCGGAATCCTGAGCTTGGGGAGGTTCCACCAACGGTCGGCAGCGCGTGGGTTCTAACGGAATGAATAAGCTCGTCTCCCCTGAGGATTTTCCTAATGCCTCTGTGCCAGGGAATGCTAGGGGGGTTTGCAGGAAGTCCCAGGGACAGAGGCTGCCTCCCCAAGGTCAGGGAAGGTATTTCTCGGACTTCCCCGAACAGGGAACACCTGTGACTGAAGAGAGCTTCGTGGAGTTGTCTCTCCACCTCCCTGACGCACTGACAATGTTTCCGGAATCCTGACGGTGGGGAGGTTCCACCAACGGTGGGCAGCGATTGGGTTCTAACGGAATTGCAAAGCTCGTCTCCCCTGAGGGTTTTCCAAGTGTCTCTATGCCCGGCAAGGGTAGGGGGGTTTGCAGGAAGTCCCAGGGACTGAGGGTGCCTCCCAAGGTCAGGGAAGGTATTTCTCGGACTTCCCCGAACAGGGAACACCCGTAACTGAAGAGAGCTGCGTGGAGTTGTCTCTCGAGCTCCCCCACGCGCTGACAATGGTTCCGGAATCCTGAGCGTGGGGAGGTTCCACCAACGGTCGGCAGCGCGTGGGTTCTAACGGAATGCCATAGCTCGTCTCCCCTGAGGGTTTTCCTAATGTCTCTGTGCCAGGGAATGCTAGGGGTGTTTACAGGAAGTCCCAGGGACAGAGGCTGCCTCCCCAAGGTCAGCGAAGGTATTCCTTGGAATTCCCCGAACAGGGAACACCTGTGACTGAAGAGAGCTGCGTGGAGTTGTCTCTCGAGCTCCCCCACGCACTGACAATGGTTCCGAATCCTGAGCGTGGGGAGGTTCCACCAACGGTCGGCAGCGCGTGGGTTCTAACGGAATGCCTAAGCTCGTCTCCCCTGAGGGTTTTCCTAAAGTCTCTGTGCCAGGGAATGCTAGGGGTGTTTGCAGGAAATCCCAGGGAAAGAGGCTGCCTCCCCAAGGACAGGGAAGGTATTTCTCGGACTTCCCCGAACAGGGAACACCTGTGACTGAAGAGAGCTGCGTGGAGTTGTCTCTCCAACTCCCCGACGCACTGACAATGGCTCCGGAATCCTGACGGTGGGGAGGTTCCACCAACGGTAGGCAGCGAGTGGGTTCTAACGGAATTGCAAAGCTCGTCTCCCCTGAGGGTTTTCCAAGTGTCTCTATGCCTGGGAAGGCAAAGGGGGTTTGCAGGAAGTCCCAGGGACAGAGGTTGACTCAAAAGGTCAGGGAAGGTATTTCTCGGACTTCCCCGAACAGGGAACACCTGTGACTGAAGAGAGCTGCGTGGAGTTGTCTCTCGAGCTCCCCCACGCGCTGACATTGGTTCCGGAATCCTGAGCGTGGGGAGGTTCCACCAACGGTCGGCAGCGCGTGGGTTCTAACGGAATGCCTTAGCTCGTCTCCCCTGAGGATTTTCCTAATGTCTCTGTGCCAGGGAATGCTTGGGGGGTTTGCTGGAAGTCCCAGGGACAGAGGCTGCCTCCCCAAGGTCATGGAAGATTTTTCTCCGACTTCCCCGAACAGGGAACACCTGTGACTGAAGAGAGCTGCGTGGAGTTGTCTCTCGAGCTCCCCCACGCACTGACAATTTTTCCGGAATCCTGAGCGTGAGGAGTTTCCACCAACGGTCGGCAGCGCGTGGGATCTAACGGAATTGCAAAGCTCGTCTCCCCTGAGGGTTTTCCTAATGTCTCTGTGCCAGGGAATGCTAGGGGGGTTTGAAGGAAGTCCCAGTGGCAGAGACTGCCTCCCCAAGGTCAGGAAAGGTATTTCTCGGACTTCCCCGGACAGGGAACACCTGTGACTGAAGAGAGCTGCGTGGAGTTGTCTCTCGAGCTCCCCCACGCACTGACAATGGTTCCGGAATCCTGAGCGTGGGGAGGTTCCACCAACGGTCGGCAGCGTGTGGGATCTAACGGAATTGCAAAGCTCGTCTCCCCTGAGGGTTTTCCTAATGTCTCTGTGCCAGGGAATGCTAGGGATGTTTGAAGGAAGTCCCAGTGGCAGAGGCTGCCTCCCCAAGGTCAGGAAAGGAATTTCTCGGACTTCCCCGGACAGGGAACACCTGTGACTGAGGAGAGCTGCGTGGAGTTGTCTCTCGAGATCCCCCACGCTCTGACAATGGTTCCGGAATGCTGAGCGTGGGGAGGTTCCACCAACGGTCGGCAGCGCGTGGGTTCTAACGGAATGAATAAGCTCGTCTCCCCTGAGGATTTTCCTAATGTCTCTGTGCCAGGGAATGCTAGGGGGGTTTGAAGTAAGTCCCAGGGACAGAGGCTGCCTCCCCAAGGTCAGGGAAGGTATTTCTCGGACTTCCCCGAACAGGGAACACCTGTGACTGAAGAGAGCTGCGTGGAGTTGTCTCTCCACCTCCCTGACGCACTGACAATGGTTCCGGAATCCTGACGGTGGGGAGGTTCCACCAACGGTGGGCAGCGAGTGGGTTCTAACGGAATTGCAAAGCTCGTCTCCCCTGAGGGTTTTCCAAGTGTCTCTATGCCCGGGAAGGCTAGGGTGGTTTGCTGGAAGTCCCAGGGACAGAGGTTGCCTCCCAAGGTCAGGGAAGGTATTTCTCGGACTTCCCCGAACAGGGAACACCTGTGACTGAAGAGAGCTGCGTGGAGTTGTCTCTCGAGCTCCCCCACGCGCTGACAATGGTTCCGGAATCCTGAGCGTGTGGAGGTTCCACCAACGGTCGGCAGCGCGTGGAATCTAACGGAATTGCAAAGGTCGTCTCCCCTGAGGGTTTTCCTAATGTCTCTGGGCCAGGGAATGCTAGGGGTGTTTGCAGGAAGTCCCAGGGACAGAGGCTGCCTCCCCAAGGTCAGGGAAGATTTTTCTCGGACTTCCCCGAACAGGGAACACCTGTGACTGAAGAGAGCTGCGTGGAGTTGTCTCTCGAGCTCCCCCACGCACTGACAATGGTTCCGGAATCCTGAGCCTGGGGAGGTTCCACCAAAGGTCGGCAGCGCGTGGAATCAAACGGAATTGCAAAGCTCGTCTCCCCTGAGGGTTTTCCTAATGTCTCTGTGCCAGGGAATGCTACGGGGGTTTGAAGGAAATCCCAGTGGCAGAGGCTGCCTCCCCAAGGTCAGGAAAGTTATTTCTCGGACTTTCCCGGACAGGGATAACCTGTGACTGAAGAGAGCTGCGTGGAGTTGTCTCTCGAGCTCCCCCACGCAATGATAATGTTTCCGGAATCCTTACCGTGGGGAGGTACCTCCATTAGTCGGCAGCGCGTGGGTTCTAACGGAATGCCTAAGCTCGTCTCCCCTGAGAATTTTCCTAATGTCTCTGTGCCAGGGAAATCTTGGGGGATTTGCAGGAATTCCCAGTGGCCGAGGCTGCCTCCCCAATATCAGGGAAGTTATTTCTCGGACTTCCCTAAACAGGGAACACCTGTGACTGAAGAGAGCTGCGTGGAGTTGTCTGTCGATCTCCCCTACGCACTGAAAATGTTTCTGGAATCCTGAGCGTTGGGAGGTTCCACCAACGGTCGGCAGCGCGTGGGTTCTAACGGAATGCCATAGCTCGTCTCCCCTGAGGGTTTTCCTAATATCTCTGTGCCAGGGAATGCTAGGGGTGTTTACAGGAAGTCCCAGGGACAGAGGCTGCCTCACCAAGGTCAGAGAAGGTATTCCTCGGACTTCCCCGAACAGGGAACACCTGTGACTGAAGAGAGCTTCGTGGAGTTGTCTCTCGAGCTCCCCCACGCACTGACAATGGTTCCGGAATCCTGACGGTGGTGAGGTTCCACCAACGGTGGGCAGCGAGTGGGTTTTAACGGAATTGCAAAGCTCGTCTCCCCTGAGGGTTTTCCTAATGTCTCTGTGCCAGGGAATGCTAGGGGTGTTTACAGGAAGTCCCAGGGACAGAGGCTGCCTCCCCAAGGTCAGAGAAGGAATTCCTCGGACTTCCCCGAACAGGGATCACCTGTGACTGAAGAGAGCTGCGTGGAGTTGTCTCTCGAGCTCCCCCACGCACTGACAATGTTTCCGGAATCCTGAGCGTGGGGAGGTTCCCCCAACGGTCGGCAGCGCGTGGGTTCTAACGGAATGCCTAAGCTCGTCTCCCCTGAGTGTTTTCCTAATGTCTCTGTGCCAGGGAATGCTAGGGGTGTTTGCAGGAAATCCCAGGGACAGAGGTTGACTCAAAAGGTCAGGGAAGGTATTTCTCGGACTTCCCCGAACAGGGAACACCTGTGACTGAAGAGAGCTGCGTGGAGTTGTCTCTCGAGCTCCCCCACGCACTGACAATTGTTCCGGAATCCTGAGCGTGAGGAGGTTCCACCAACGGTCGGCAGCGCGTGTGATCTAACGGAATTGCAAAGCTCGTCTCCCCTGAGGGTTTTCCTAATGTCTCTGTGCCAGGGAATGCTAGGGGGGTTTGAAGGAATTCCCAGTGGCAGAGACTGCCTCCCCAAGGTCAGGAAAGGTATTTCTCGGACTTCCCCGGACAGGGAACACCTGTGACTGAAGAAAGCTGCGTGGAGTTGTCTCTCGAGCTCCCCCACGCACTGACAATGGTTCCGGAATCCTGAGCTTGGGGAGGTTCCACCAACGGTCGGCAGCGCGTGGGATCTAACGGAATGCCTTAGCTCGACTCCCCTGACGGTTATCCTAATGTCTCTGTGCCAGGGAATGCTAGGGGGGTTTGCAGGAAGTCCCAGTGGCAAAGGCTGCCTCCCCAAGGTCAGGGAAGTTATTTCTCGGACTTCCCCGAACAGGGAACACCTGTGACTGAAGAGAGCTGCGTGGAGTTGTCTCTCGAGCTCCCCGACGCAGTGACAATGGTTCCGGAATCCTGACGGTGGGGAGGTTCCACCAACGGTGGGCAGCGAGTGGGTTCTAACGGAATTGCAAAGCTCGTCTCCCCTGAGGGTTTTCCAAGTTTCTCTATGCCCGGCAAGTGTAGGGGGGTTTGCAGGAAGTCCCAGGGACTGAGGGTGCCTCCCAAGGTCAGGGAAGGTATTTCTCGAACTTCCCCGAACAGGGAACACCCGTAACTGAAGAGAGCTGCGTGGAGTTGTCTCTCGAGCTCCCCCACGCGCTGACAATGGTTCCGGAATCCTGAGCGTGGGGAGGTTCCACCAACGGTCGGCAGCGCGTGGGTTCTAACGGAATGCCATAGCTCGTCTCCCCTGAGGGTTTTCCTAATGTCTCTGTGCCAGGGAATGCTAGGGGTGTTTACAGGAAGTCCCAGGGACAGAGGCTGCCTCCCCAAGGTCAGAGAAGGTATTCCTTGGACTTCCCCGAACAGGGAACACCTGTGACTGAAGAGAGCTGCGTGGAGTTGTCTCTCGAGCTCCCCCACGCACTGACAATGGTTCCGAATCCTGAGCGTGGGGAGGTTCCACCAACGGTCGGCAGCGCGTGGGTTCTAACGGAATGCCTAAGCTCGTCTCCCCTGAGGGTTTTCCTAAAGTCTCTGTGCCAGGGAATGCTAGGGGTGTTTGCAGGAAATCCCAGGGACAGAGGCTGCCTCCCCAAGGTCAGGGAAGGTATTTCTCGGACTTCCCCGAACAGGGAACACCTGTGACTGAAGAGAGCTGCGTGGAGTTGTCTCTCCAACTCCCCGACGCACTGACAATGGCTCCGGAATCCTGACGGTGGGGAGGTTCCACCAACGGTGGGCAGCGAGTGGGTTCTAACGGAATTGCAAAGCTCGTCTCCCCTGAGGGTTTTCCAAGTGTCTCTATGCCTGGGAAGGCTAGGGGGGTTTGCAGGATGTCCCAGGGACAGAGGTTGACTCAAAAGGTCGGGGAAGGTATTTCTCGGACTTCCCCGAACAGGGAACACCTGTGACTGAAGAGAGCTGCGTGGAGTTGTCTCACGAGCTCCCCCACGCGCTGACATTGGTTCCGGAATCCTGAGCGTGGGGAGGTTCCACCAACGGTCGGCAGCGCGTGGGTTCTAACGGAATGCCTTAGCTCGTCTCCCCTGAGGATTTTCCTAATGTCTCTGTGCCAGGGAATGCTTGGGGGGTTTGCTGGAAGTCCCAGGGACAGAGGCTGCCTCCCCAAGGTAAGGGAAGATTTTTCTCGGACTTCCCCGAACAGGGAACACCTGTGACTGAAGAGAGCTGCGTGGAGTTGTCTCTCGAGCTCCCCCACGCGCTGACATTGGTTCCGGAATCCTGAGCGTGGGGAGGTTCCACCAACGGTCGGCAGCGCGTGGGTTCTAACGGAATGCCTTAGCTCGTCTCCCCTGAGGATTTTCCTAATGTCTCTGTGCCAGGGAATGCTTGGGGGTTTTGCTGGAAGTCCCAGGGACAGAGGCTGCCTCCCCAAGGTCAGGGAAGATTTTTCTCGGACTTCCCCGAACAGGGAACACCTGTGACTGAAGAGAGCTGCGTGGAGTTGTCTCTCGAGCTCCCCCACGCACTGACAATTTTTCCGGAATCCTGAGCGTGAGGAGTTTCCACCAACGGTCGGCAGCGCGTGGGATCTAACGGAATTGCAAAGCTCGTCTCCCCTGAGGGTTTTCCTAATGTCTCTGTGCCAGGGAATGCTAGGGGGGTTTGAAGGAAGTCCCAGTGGCAGAGACTGCCTCCCCAAGGTCAGGAAAAGTATTTCTCGGACTTCCCCGGACAGGGAACACCTGTGACTGAAGAGAGCTGCGTGGAGTTGTCTCTCGAGCTCCCCCACGCACTGACAATGGTTCCGGAATCCTGAGCGTGGGGAGGTTCCACCAACGGTCGGCAGCGTGTGGGATCTAACGGAATTGCAAAGCTCGTCTCCCCTGAGGGTTTTCCTAATGTCTCTGTGCCAGGGAATGCTAGGGATGTTTGAAGGAAGTCCCAGTGGCAGAGGCTGCCTCCCCAAGGTCAGGAAAGGATTTTCTCGGACTTCCCCGGACAGGGAACACCTGTGACTGAGGAGAGCTGCGTGGAGTTGTCTCTCGAGCTCCCCCACGCTCTGACAATGGTTCCGGAATCCTGAGCGTGGGGAGGTTCCACCAACGGTCGGCAGCGCGTGGGTTCTAACGGAATGAATAAGCTCGTCTCCCCTGAGGATTTTCCTAATGTCTCTGTGCCAGGGAATGCTAGGGGGGTTTGAAGGAAGTCCCAGGGACAGAGGCTGCCTCCCCAAGGTCAGGGAAGGTATTTCTCGGACTTCCCCGAACAGGGAACACCTGTGACTGAAGAGAGCTGCGTGGAGTTGTCTCTCCACCTCCCTGACGCACTGACAATGTTTCCGGAATCCTGACGGTGGGGAGGTTCCACCAACGGTGGGCAGCGAGTGGGTTCTAACGGAATTGCAAAGCTCGTCTCCCCTGAGGATTTTCCAAGTGTCTCTATGCCCGGGAAGGCTAGGGTGGTTTGCAGGAAGTCCCTGGGACAGAGGTTGCCTCCCAAGGTCAGGGAAGGTATTTCTCGGACTTCCCCGAACAGGGAACACCTGTGACTGAAGAGAGCTGCGTGGAGTTGTCTCTCGAGCTCCCCCACGCGCTGACAATGGTTCCGGAATCCTGAGCGTGTGGAGGTTCCACCAACGGTCGGCAGCGCGTGGAATCTAACGGAATTGCAAAGCTCGTCTCCCCTGAGGGTTTTCCTAATGTCTCTGGGCCAGGGAATGCTAGGGGTGTTTGCAGGAAGTCCCAGGGACAGAGGTTGCCTCCCAAGGTCAGGGAAGGTATTTCTCGGACTTCCCCGAACAGGGAACACCTGTGACTGAAGAGAGCTGCGTGGAGTTGTCTCTCGAGCTCCCCCACGCACTGACAATGGTTCCGGAATCCTGAGCCTGGGGAGGTTCCACCAAAGGTCGGCAGCGCGTGGAATCTAACGGAATTGCAAAGCTCGTCTCCCCTGAGGGTTTTCCTAATGTCTCTGTGCCAGGGAATGCTACGGGGGTTTGAAGGAAATCCCAGTGGCAGAGGCTGCCTCCCCAAGGTCAGGAAAGTTATTTCTCGGACTTTCCCGGACAGGGATAACCTGTGACTGAAGAGAGCTGCGTGGAGTTGTCTCTCGAGCTCCCCCACGCAATGATAATGTTTCCGGAATCCTTACCGTGGGGAGGTACCTCCATTAGTCGGCAGCGCGTGGGTTCTAACGGAATGCCTAAGCTCGTCTCCCCTGAGAATTTTCCTAATGTCTCTGTGCCAGGGAAATCTTGGGGGATTTGCAGGAATTCCCAGTGGCCGAGGCTGCCTCCCCAATATCAGGGAAGTTATTTCTCGGACTTCCCTAAACAGGGAACACCTGTGACTGAAGAGAGCTGCGTGGAGTTGTCTGTCGAACTCCCCTACGCACTGAAAATGTTTCTGGAATCCTGAGCGTTGGGAGGTTCCACCAACGGTCGGCAGCGCGTGGGTTCTAACGGAATGCCATAGCTCGTCTCCCCTGAGGGTTTTCCTAATATCTCTGTGCCAGGGAATGCTAGGGGTGTTTACAGGAAGTCCCAGGGACAGAGGCTGCCTCCCCAAGGTCAGAGAAGGTATTCCTCGGACTTCCCCGTACAGGGAACACCTGTGACTGAAGAGAGCTTCGTGGAGTTGTCTCTCGAGCTCCCCCACGCACTGACAATGGTTCCGTAATCCTGACGGTGGGGAGGTTCCACCAACGGTGGGCAGCGAGTGGGTTTTAACGGAATTGCAAAGCTCGTCTCCCCTGAGGGTTTTCCTAATGTCTCTGTGCCAGGGAATGCTAGGGGTGTTTACAGGAAGTCCCAGGGACAGAGGCTGCCTCCCCAAGGTCAGAGAAGGAATTCCTCGGACTTCCCCGAACAGGGAACACCTGTGACTGAAGAGAGCTGCGTGGAGTTGTCTCTCGAGCTCCCCCACGCACTGAGAATGTTTCCGGAATCCTGAGCGTGGGGAGGTTCCCCCAACGGTCGGCAGCGCGTGGGTTCTAACGGAATGCCTAAGCTCGTCTCCCCTGAGTGTTTTCCTAATGTCTCTGTGCCAGGGAATGCTAGGGGTGTTTGCAGGAAATCCCAGGGACAGAGGCTGCCTCCCCAAGGTCAGGGAAGGTATTTCTCGGACTTCCCCGTACAGGGAACACCTGTGACTGAAGAGAGCTGCGTGGAGTTGTCTCTCGAGTTCCCCCACGCACTGACAATTGTTCCGGAATCCTGAGCGTGAGGAGGTTCCACCAACGGTCGGCAGCGCGTGTGATCTAACGGAATTGCAAAGCTCGTCTCCCCTGAGGGTTTTCCTAATGTCTCTGTGCCAGGGAATGCTAGGGGGGTTTGAAGGAATTCCCAGTGGCAGAGACTGCCTCCCCAAGGTCAGGAAAGGTATTTCTCGGACTTCCCCGGACAGGGAACACCTGTGACTGAAGAAAGCTGCGTGGAGTTGTCTCTCGAGCTCCCCCACGCACTGACAATGATTCCGGAATCCTGAGCTTGGGGAGGTTCCACCAACGGTCGGCAGCGCGTGGGATCTAACGGAATGCCTTAGCTCGACTCCCCTGACGGTTATCCTAATGTCTCTGTGCCAGGGAATGCTAGGGGGGTTTGCAGGAAGTCCCAGTGGCAAAGGCTGCCTCCCCAAGGTCAGGGAAGTTATTTCTCGGACTTCCCCGAACAGGGAACACCTGTGACTGAAGAGAGCTGCGTGGAGTTGTCTCTCGAGCTCCCCGACGCAGTGACAATGGTTCCGGAATCCTGACGGTGGGGAGGTTCCACCAACGGTGGGCAGCGAGTGGGTTCTAACGGAATTGCAAAGCTCGTCTCCCCTGAGGGTTTTCCAAGTTTCTCTATGCCCGGCAAGGGTAGGGGGGTTTGCAGGAAGTCCCAGGGACTGAGGGTGCCTCCCAAGGTCAGGGAAGGTATTTCTCGGACTTCCCCGAACAGGGAACACCCGTAACTGAAGAGAGCTGCGTGGAGTTGTCTCTCGAGCTCCCCCACGCGCTGACAATGGTTCCGGAATCCTGAGCGTGGGGAGGTTCCACCAACGGTCGGCAGCGCGTGGGTTCTAACGGAATGCCATAGCTCGTCTCCCCTGAGGGTTTTCCTAATGTCTCTGTGCCAGGGAATGCTAGGGGTGTTTACAGGAAGTCCCAGGGACAGAGGCTGCCTCCCCAAGGTCAGAGAATGTATTCCTTGGACTTCCCCGAACAGGGAACACCTGTGACTGAAGAGAGCTGCGTGGAGTTGTCTCTCGAGCTCCCCCACGCACTGACAATGGTTCCGAATCCTGAGCGTGGGGAGGTTCCACCAACGGTCGGCAGCGCGTGGGTTCTAACGGAATGCCTAAGCTCGTCTCCCCTGAGGGTTTTCCTAAAGTCTCTGTGCCAGGGAATGCTAGGGGAGTTTGAAGGAAGTCCCAGGGACAGAGGCTGCCTCCCCAAGGTCAGGGAAGGTATTTCTCGGACTTCCCCGAACAGGGAACACCTGTGACTGAAGAGAGCTGCGTGGAGTTGTCTCTCCACCTCCCTGACGCACTGACAATGTTTCCGGAATCCTGACGGTGGGGAGGTTCCACCAACGGTGGGCAGCGAGTGGGTTCTAATGGAATTGCAAAGCTCGTGTCCCCTGAGGGTTTTCCAAGTGTCTCTATGCCCGGGAAGGCTAGGGTGGTTTGCAGGAAGTCCCAGGGACAGAGGTTGCCTCCCAAGGTCAGGGAAGGTATTTCTCGGACTTCCCCGAACAGGGAACACCTGTGACTGAAGAGAGCGGCGTGGAGTTCTCTCTCGAGCTCCCCCACGCGCTGACAATGGTTCCGGAATCCTGAGCGTGGGGATGTTCCACCAACGGTCGGCAGGGCGTGGGTTCTAACGGAATGCCTTAGCTCGTCTCCCCTGAGGGTTTTCCTAATGTCTCTGGGCCAGGGAATGCTAGGGGTGTTTGCAGGAAGTCCCAGGGCCAGAGGCTGCCTCCCCAAGGTCAGGGAAGATTTTTCTCGGACTTCCCCGAACAGGGAACACCTGTGACTGAAGAGAGCTGCGTGGAGTTGTCTCTCGAGCTCCCCCACGCACTGACAATGGTTCCGGAATCCTGAGCCTGGGGAGGTTCCACCAAAGGTCGGCAGCGCGTGGAATCTAACGGAATTGCAAAGCTCGTCTCCCCTGAGGGTTTTCCTAATGTCTCTGTGCCAGGGAATGCTAGGGGGGTTTGAAGGAAATCCCAGTGGCAGAGGCTGCCTCCCCAAGGTCAGGAAAGTTATTTCTCGGACTTTCCCGGAGAGGGATAACCTGTGACTGAAGAGAGCTGCGTGGAGTTGTCTCTCGAGCTCCCCCACGCAATGATAATGTTTCCGGAATCCTTACCGTGGGGAGGTACCTCCAATAGTCGGCAGCGCGTGGGTTCTAACGGAATGCCTAAGCTCGTCTCCCCTGAGAATTTTCCTAATGTCTCTGTGCCAGGGAAATCTTGGGGGATTTGCAGGAATTCCCAGTGGCCGAGGCTGCCTCCCCAATGTCAGGGAAGTTATTTCTCGGACTTCCCTAAACAGGGAACACCTGTGACTGAAGAGAGCTGCGTGGAGTTGTCTGTCGAGCTCCCCCACGCACTGACAATGATTCCGGAATCCTGAGCGTGGGGAGGTTCCACCAACGGTCGGCAGCGCGCGGGTTCTAACGGAATTGCAAAGCTCGTCTCCCCTGAGGGTTTTCCAAGTGTCTCTATGCCTGGGAAGGCTAGGGGGGTTTGCAGGAAGTCCCAGGGACAGAGGTTGACTCAAAAGGTCAGGGAAGGTATTTCTCGGACTTCCCCGAACAGGGAACACCTGTGACTGAAGAGAGCTGCGTGGAGATGTCTCTCGAGCTCCCCCACGCGCTGACATTGGTTCCGGAATCCTGAGCGTGGGGAGGTTCCACCAACGGTCGGCAGCGCGTGGGATCTAACGGAATTGCAAAGCTCGTCTCCCCTGAGGGTTTTCCTAATGTCTCTGTGCCAGGGAATGCTAGGGGGGTTTGCAGGAAGTCCCAGTGGCAAAGGCTGCCTCCCCAAGTTCAGGGAAGTTATTTCTCGGACTTCCCCGAACAGGGAACACCTGTGACTGAAGAGAGCTGCGTGGAGTTGTCTCTCGAGCTCCCCGACGAAGTGACAATGGTTCCGGAATCCTGACGGTGGGGAGGTTCCACCAACGGTGGGCAGCGAGTGGGTTCTATCGGAATTGCAAAGCTCGTCTCCCCTGAGGGTTTTCCAAGTTTCTCTATGCCCGGCAAGGGTAGGGGGGTTTGCAGGAAGTCCCACGGACTGAGGGTGCCTCCCAAGGTCAGGGAAGGTATTTCTCGGACTTCCCCGAACAGGGAACACCCGTAACCGAAGAGAGCTGCGTGGAGTTGTCTCTCGAGCTCCCCCACGCGCTGACAATGGTTCCGGAATCCTGAGCGTGGGGAGGTTCCACCAACGGTCGGCAGCGCGTGGGTTCTAAAGGAATGCCATAGCTCGTCTCCCCTGAGGGTTTTCCTAATGTCTCTGTGCCAGGGAATGCTAGGGGTGTTTACAGGAAGTCCCAGGGACAGAGGCTGCCTCCCCAAAGTCAGAGAAGGTATTCCTTGGACTTCCCCGAACAGGGAACACCTGTGACTGAAGAGAGCTGAGTGGAGTTGTCTCTCGAGCTCCCCCACGCACTGACAATGGTTCCGAATCCTGAGCGTGGGGAGGTTCCACCAACGGTCGGCAGCGCGTGGGTTCTAACGGAATGCCTAAGCTCGTCTCCCCTGAGTGTTTTCCTAATGTCTCTGTGCCAGGGAATGCTAGGGGTGTTTGCAGGAAATCCCAGGGACAGAGGCTGCCTCCCCAAGGTCAGGGAAGGTATTTCTCGGACTTCCCCGAACAGGGAACACCTGTGACTGAAGAGAGCTGCGTGGAGTTGTCTCTCCATCTCCCCGACGCACTGACAATGGCTCCGGAATCCTGACGGTGGGGAGGTTCCACCAACGGTGGGCAGCGAGTGGGTTCTAACGGAATTGCAAAGCTCGTCTCCCCTGAGGGTTTTCCAAGTGTCTCTATGCCTGGGAAGGCTAGGGGGGTTTGCAGGAAGTCCCAGGGACAGAGGTTGACTCAAAAGGTCAGGGAAGGTATTTCTCGGACTTCCCCGAACAGGGAACACCTGTGACTGAAGAGAGCTGCGTGGAGTTGTCTCTCGAGCTCCCCCACGCGCTGACATTGGTTCCGGAATCCTGAGCGTGGGGAGGTTCCACCAACGGTCGGCAGCGCGTGGGTTCTAACGGAATGCCTTAGCTCGTCTCCCCTGAGGATTTTCCTAATGTCTCTGTGCCAGGGAATGCTTGGGGGGTTTGCTGGAAGTCCCAGGGACAGAGGCTGCCTCCCCAAGGTCAGGGAAGATTTTTCTCGGACTTCCCCGAACAGGGAACACCTGTGACTGAAGAGAGCTGCGTGGAGTTGTCTCTCGAGCTCCCCCACGCACTGACAATTTTTCCGGAATCCTGAGCGTGAGGAGTTTCCACCAACGGTCGGCAGCGCGTGGGATCTAACGGAATTGCAAAGCTCGTCTCCCCTGAGGGTTTTCCTAATGTCTCTGTGCCAGGGAATGCTAGGGGGGTTTGAAGGAAGTCCCAGGGACAGAGGCTGCCTCCCCAAGTTCAGGGAAGATATTTCTCGGACTTCCCCGAACAGGGAACACCTGTGACTGAAGAGAGCTTCGTGGAGTTGTCTCTCGAGCTCCCCCACGCAGTGACAATGGTTCCGGAATCCTGACGGTGGGGAGGTTCCACCAACGGTGGGCAGCGAGTGGGTTCTAACGGAATTGCAAAGCTCGTCTCCCCTGAGGATTTTCCAAGTGTCTCTATGCCCGGGAAGGCTAGGGTGGTTTGCAGGAAGTCCCTGGGACAGAGGTTGCCTCCCAAGGTCAGGGAAGGTATTTCTCGGACTTCCCCGAACAGGGAACACCTGTGACTGAAGAGAGCTGCGTGGAGTTGTCTCTCGAGCTCCCCCACGCGCTGACAATGGTTCCGGAATCCTGAGCGTGTGGAGGTTCCACCAACGGTCGGCAGCGCGTGGAATCTAACGGAATTGCAAAGCTCGTCTCCCCTGAGGGTTTTCCTAATGTCTCTGGGCCAGGGAATGCTAGGGGTGTTTGCAGGAAGTCCCAGGGACAGAGGTTGCCTCCCAAGGTCAGGGAAGGTATTTCTCGGACTTCCCCGAACAGGGAACACCTGTGACTGAAGAGAGCTGCGTGGAGTTGTCTCTCGAGCTCCCCCACGCACTGACAATGGTTCCGGAATCCTGAGCCTGGGGAGGTTCCACCAAAGGTCGGCAGCGCGTGGAATCTAACGGAATTGCAAAGCTCGTCTCCCCTGAGGGTTTTCCTAATGTCTCTGTGCCAGGGAATGCTACGGGGGTTTGAAGGAAATCCCAGTGGCAGAGGCTGCCTCCCCAAGGTCAGGAAAGTTATTTCTCGGACTTTCCCGGACAGGGATAACCTGTGACTGAAGAGAGCTGCGTGGAGTTGTCTCTCGAGCTCCCCCACGCAATGATAATGTTTCCGGAATCCTTACCGTGGGGAGGTACCTCCATTAGTCGGCAGCGCGTGGGTTCTAACGGAATGCCTAAGCTCGTCTCCCCTGAGAATTTTCCTAATGTCTCTGTGCCAGGGAAATCTTGGGGGATTTGCAGGAATTCCCAGTGGCCGAGGCTGCCTCCCCAATATCAGGGAAGTTATTTCTCGGACTTCCCTAAACAGGGAACACCTGTGACTGAAGAGAGCTGCGTGGAGTTGTCTGTCGAACTCCCCTACGCACTGAAAATGTTTCTGGAATCCTGAGCGTTGGGAGGTTCCACCAACGGTCGGCAGCGCGTGGGTTCTAACGGAATGCCATAGCTCGTCTCCCCTGAGGGTTTTCCTAATATCTCTGTGCCAGGGAATGCTAGGGGTGTTTACAGGAAGTCCCAGGGACAGAGGCTGCCTCCCCAAGGTCAGAGAAGGTATTCCTCGGACTTCCCCGTACAGGGAACACCTGTGACTGAAGAGAGCTTCGTGGAGTTGTCTCTCGAGCTCCCCCACGCACTGACAATGGTTCCGTAATCCTGACGGTGGGGAGGTTCCACCAACGGTGGGCAGCGAGTGGGTTTTAACGGAATTGCAAAGCTCGTCTCCCCTGAGGGTTTTCCTAATGTCTCTGTGCCAGGGAATGCTAGGGGTGTTTACAGGAAGTCCCAGGGACAGAGGCTGCCTCCCCAAGGTCAGAGAAGGAATTCCTCGGACTTCCCCGAACAGGGAACACCTGTGACTGAAGAGAGCTGCGTGGAGTTGTCTCTCGAGCTCCCCCACGCACTGAGAATGTTTCCGGAATCCTGAGCGTGGGGAGGTTCCCCCAACGGTCGGCAGCGCGTGGGTTCTAACGGAATGCCTAAGCTCGTCTCCCCTGAGTGTTTTCCTAATGTCTCTGTGCCAGGGAATGCTAGGGGTGTTTGCAGGAAATCCCAGGGACAGAGGCTGCCTCCCCAAGGTCAGGGAAGGTATTTCTCGGACTTCCCCGTACAGGGAACACCTGTGACTGAAGAGAGCTGCGTGGAGTTGTCTCTCGAGTTCCCCCACGCACTGACAATTGTTCCGGAATCCTGAGCGTGAGGAGGTTCCACCAACGGTCGGCAGCGCGTGTGATCTAACGGAATTGCAAAGCTCGTCTCCCCTGAGGGTTTTCCTAATGTCTCTGTGCCAGGGAATGCTAGGGGGGTTTGAAGGAATTCCCAGTGGCAGAGACTGCCTCCCCAAGGTCAGGAAAGGTATTTCTCGGACTTCCCCGGACAGGGAACACCTGTGACTGAAGAAAGCTGCGTGGAGTTGTCTCTCGAGCTCCCCCACGCACTGACAATGGTTCCGGAATCCTGAGCTTGGGGAGGTTCCACCAACGGTCGGCAGCGCGTGGGATCTAACGGAATGCCTTAGCTCGACTCCCCTGACGGTTATCCTAATGTCTCTGTGCCAGGGAATGCTAGGGGGGTTTGCAGGAAGTCCCAGTGGCAAAGGCTGCCTCCCCAAGGTCAGGGAAGTTATTTCTCGGACTTCCCCGAACAGGGAACACCTGTGACTGAAGAGAGCTGCGTGGAGTTGTCTCTCGAGCTCCCCGACGCAGTGACAATGGTTCCGGAATCCTGACGGTGGGGAGGTTCCACCAACGGTGGGCAGCGAGTGGGTTCTAACGGAATTGCAAAGCTCGTCTCCCCTGAGGGTTTTCCTAAAGTCTCTGTGCCAGGGAATGCTAGGGGAGTTTGAAGGAAGTCCCAGGGACAGAGGCTGCCTCCCCAAGGTCAGGGAAGGTATTTCTCGGACTTCCCCGAACAGGGAACACCTGTGACTGAAGAGAGCTGCGTGGAGTTGTCTCTCCACCTCCCTGACGCACTGACAATGTTTCCGGAATCCTGACGGTGGGGAGGTTCCACCAACGGTGGGCAGCGAGTGGGTTCTAATGGAATTGCAAAGCTCGTCTCCCCTGAGGGTTTTCCTAATGTCTCTGTGCCAGGGAATGCTAGGGGGGTTTGAAGGAAATCCCAGTGGCAGAGGCTGCCTCCCCAAGGTCAGGAAAGTTATTTCTCGGACTTTCCCGGAGAGGGATAACCTGTGACTGAAGAGAGCTGCGTGGAGTTGTCTCTCGAGCTCCCCCACGCAATGATAATGTTTCCGGAATCCTTACCGTGGGGAGGTACCTCCAATAGTCGGCAGCGCGTGGGTTCTAACGGAATGCCTAAGCTCGTCTCCCCTGAGAATTTTCCTAATGTCTCTGTGCCAGGGAAATCTTGGGGGATTTGCAGGAATTCCCAGTGGCCGAGGCTGCCTCCCCAATGTCAGGGAAGTTATTTCTCGGACTTCCCTAAACAGGGAACACCTGTGACTGAAGAGAGCTGCGTGGAGTTGTCTGTCGAGCTCCCCCACGCACTGACAATGATTCCGGAATCCTGAGCGTGGGGAGGTTCCACCAACGGTCGGCAGCGCGCGGGTTCTAACGGAATTGCAAAGCTCGTCTCCCCTGAGGGTTTTCCAAGTGTCTCTATGCCTGGGAAGGCTAGGGGGGTTTGCAGGAAGTCCCAGGGACAGAGGTTGACTCAAAAGGTCAGGGAAGGTATTTCTCGGACTTCCCCGAACAGGGAACACCTGTGACTGAAGAGAGCTGCGTGGAGATGTCTCTCGAGCTCCCCCACGCGCTGACATTGGTTCCGGAATCCTGAGCGTGGGGAGGTTCCACCAACGGTCGGCAGCGCGTGGGATCTAACGGAATTGCAAAGCTCGTCTCCCCTGAGGGTTTTCCTAATGTCTCTGTGCCAGGGAATGCTAGGGGGGTTTGCAGGAAGTCCCAGTGGCAAAGGCTGCCTCCCCAAGGTCAGGGAAGTTATTTCTCGGACTTCCCCGAACAGGGAACACCTGTGACTGAAGAGAGCTGCGTGGAGTTGTCTCTCGAGCTCCCCGACGAAGTGACAATGGTTCCGGAATCCTGACGGTGGGGAGGTTCCACCAACGGTGGGCA
This sequence comes from Vicugna pacos, assembly GCF_048564905.1. NCBI lineage: Eukaryota > Metazoa > Chordata > Mammalia > Artiodactyla > Camelidae > Vicugna > Vicugna pacos. The sequence goes on from NW_027328721.1 coordinate 56,983,837, forward strand.
GCGAGTGGGTTCTATCGGAATTGCAAAGCTCGTCTCCCCTGAGGGTTTTCCAAGTTTCTCTATGCCCGGCAAGGGTAGGGGGGTTTGCAGGAAGTCCCACGGACTGAGGGTGCCTCCCAAGGTCAGGGAAGGTATTTCTCGGACTTCCCCGAACAGGGAACACCCGTAACTGAAGAGAGCTGCGTGGAGTTGTCTCTCGAGCTCCCCCACGCGCTGACAATGGTTCCGGAATCCTGAGCGTGGGGAGGTTCCACCAACGGTCGGCAGCGCGTGGGTTCTAAAGGAATGCCATAGCTCGTCTCCCCTGAGGGTTTTCCTAATGTCTCTGTGCCAGGGAATGCTAGGGGTGTTTACAGGAAGTCCCAGGGACCGAGGCTGCCTCCCCAAAGTCAGAGAAGGTATTCCTTGGACTTCCCCGAACAGGGAACACCTGTGACTGAAGAGAGCTGAGTGGAATTGTCTCTCGAGCTCCCCCACGCACTGACAATGGTTCCGAATCCTGAGCGTGGGGAGGTTCCACCAACGGTCGGCAGCGCGTGGGTTCTAACGGAATGCCTAAGCTCGTCTCCCCTGAGGGTTTTCCTAATGTCTCTGTGCCAGGGAATGCTAGGGGTGTTTGCAGGAAATCCCAGGGACAGAGGCTGCCTCCCCAAGGTCAGGGAAGGTATTTCTCGGACTTCCCCGAACAGGGAACACCTGTGACTGAAGAGAGCTGCGTGGAGTTGTCTCTCCATCTCCCCGACGCACTGACAATGGCTCCGGAATCCTGACGGTGGGGAGGTTCCACCAACGGTGGGCAGCGAGTGGGTTCTAACGGAATTGCAAAGCTCGTCTCCCCTGAGGGTTTTCCAAGTGTCTCTATGCCTGGGAAGGCTAGGGGGGTTTGCAGGAAGTCCCAGGGACAGAGGTTGACTCAAAAGGTCAGGGAAGGTATTTCTCGGACTTCCCCGAACAGGGAACACCTGTGACTGAAGAGAGCTGCGTGGAGTTGTCTCTCGAGCTCCCCCACGCGCTGACATTGGTTCCGGAATCCTGAGCGTGGGGAGGTTCCACCAACGGTCGGCAGCGCGTGGGTTCTAACGGAATGCCTTAGCTCGTCTCCCCTGAGGATTTTCCTAATGTCTCTGTGCCAGGGAATGCTTGGGGGGTTTGCTGGAAGTCCCAGGGACAGAGGCTGCCTCCCCAAGGTCAGGGAAGATTTTTCTCGGACTTCCCCGAACAGGGAACACCTGTGACTGAAGAGAGCTGCGTGGAGTTGTCTCTCGAGCTCCCCCACGCACTGACAATTTTTCCGGAATCCTGAGCGTGAGGAGTTTCCACCAACGGTCGGCAGCGCGTGGGATCTAACGGAATTGCAAAGCTCGTCTCCCCTGAGGGTTTTCCTAATGTCTCTGTGCCAGGGAATGCTAGGGGGGTTTGAAGGAAGTCCCAGGGACAGAGGCTGCCTCCCCAAGTTCAGGGAAGATATTTCTCGGACTTCCCCGAACAGGGAACACCTGTGACTGAAGAGAGCTTCGTGGAGTTGTCTCTCGAGCTCCCCCACGCAGTGACAATGGTTCCGGAATCCTGACGGTGGGGAGGTTCCACCAACGGTGGGCAGCGAGTGGGTTCTAACGGAATTGCAAAGCTCGTCTCCCCTGAGGGTTTTCCAAGTGTCTCTATGCCCGGGAAGGCTAGGGTGGTTTGCAGGAAGTCCCAGGGACAGAGGTTGCCTCCCAAGGTCAGGGAAGTTATTTCTCGGACTTCCCCGAACAGGGAACACCTGTGACTGAAGAGAGCGGCGTGGAGATCTCTCTCGAGCTCCCCCACGCGCTGACAATGGTTCCGGAATCCTGAGCGTGGGGAGGTTCCACCAACGGTCGGCAGGGCGTGGGTTCTAACGGAATGCCTTAGCTCGTCTCCCCTGAGGGTTTTCCTAATGTCTCTGGGCCAGGGAATGCTAGGGGTGTTTGCAGGAAGTCCCAGGGCCAGAGGCTGCCTCCCCAAGGTCAGGGAAGATTTTTCTCGGACTTCCCCGAACAGGGAACACCTGTGACTGAAGAGAGCTGCGTGGAGTTGTCTCTCGAGCTCCCCCACGCACTGACAATGGTTCCGGAATCCTGAGCCTGGGGAGGTTCCACCAAAGGTCGGCAGCGCGTGGAATCTAACGGAATTGCAAAGCTCGTCTCCCCTGAGGGTTTTCCTAATGTCTCTGTGAGAGGGAATGCTAGGGGGGTTTGAAGGAAATCCCAGTGGCAGAGGCTGCCTCCCCAAGGTCAGGAAAGTTATTTCTCGGACTTTCCCGGAGAGGGATAACCTGTGACTGAAGAGAGCTGCGTGGAGTTGTCTCTCCACCTCCCTGACGCACTGACAATGGTTCCGGAATCCTGACGGTGGGGAGGTTCCACCAACGGTGGGCAGCGAGTGGGTTCTAACGGAATTGCAAAGCTCGTCTCCCCTGAGGGTTTTCCAAGTGTCTCTATGCCCGGGAAGGCTAGGGTGGTTTGCAGGAATTCCCAGGGACAGAGGTTGCCTCCCAAGGTCAGGGAAGGTATTTCTCGGACTTCCCCGAACAGGGAACACCTGTGACTGAAGAGAGCGGCGTGGAGTTCTCTCTCGAGCTCCCCCACGCACTGACAATGGTTCCGGAATCCTGAGCCTGGGTAGGTTCCACCAAAGGTCGGCAGCGCGTGGAATCTAATGGAATTGCAAAGCTCGTCTCCCCTGAGGGTTTTCCTAATGTCTCTGTGCCAGGGAATGCTAGGGGGGTTTGAAGGAAATCCCAGTGGCAGAGGCTGCCTCCCCAAGGTCAGGAAAGTTATTTCTCGGACTTTCCCGGAGAGGGATAACCTGTGACTGAAGAAAGCTGCGTGGAGTTGTCTCTCGAGCTCCCCCACGCAATGATAATGTTTCCGGAATCCTTACCGTGGGGAGGTACCTCCATTAGTCGGCAGCACGTGGGTTCTAACGGAATGCCTAAGCTCGTCTCCCCTGAGAATTTTCCTAATGTCTCTGTGCCAGGGAAATCTTGGGGGATTTGCAGGAATTCCCAGTGGCCGAGGCTGCCTCCCCAATGTCAGGGAAGTTATTTCTCGGACTTCCCTAAACAGGGAACACCTGTGACTGAAGAGAGCTGCGTGGAGTTGTCTGTCGAGCTCCCCCACGCACTGACAATGGTTCCGGAATCCTGAGCGTGGGGAGGTTCCACCAACGGTCGGCAGCGCGCGGGTTCTAACGGAATGCTTAAGCTCGTCTCCCCTGAGGGTTTTCCTAATGTCTCTGTGCCAGGGAATGCTAGGGGTGTTTGCAGGAAATCCCAGGGACAGAGGCTGCCTCCCCAAGGTCAGGGAAGGTATTTCTCGGACTTCCCCGAACAGGGAACACCTGTGACTGAAGAGAGCTGCGTGGAGATGTCTCTCCACCTCCCCGATGCACTGACAATGTTTCCGGAATCCTGACGGTGGGGAGGTTCCACCAACGGTGGGCAGCGAGTGGGTTCTAACGGAATTGCAAAGCTCGTCTCCCCTGAGGGTTTTCCAAGTGTCTCTATGCCTGGGAAGGCTAGGGGGGTTTGCAGGAAGTCCCAGGGACAGAGGTTGACTCAAAAGGTCAGGGAAGGTATTTCTCGGACTTCCCCGAACAGGGAACACCTGTGACTGAAGAGAGCGGCGTGGAGTTCTCTCTCGAGCTCCCCCACGCACTGACAATGGTTCCGGAATCCTGAGCCTGGGTAGGTTCCACCAAAGGTCGGCAGCGCGTGGAATCTAATGGAATTGCAAAGCTCGTCTCCCCTGAGGGTTTTCCTAATGTCTCTGTGCCAGGGAATGCTAGGGGGGTTTGAAGGAAATCCCAGTGGCAGAGGCTGCCTCCCCAAGGTCAGGAAAGTTATTTCTCGGACTTTCCCGGAGAGGGATAACCTGTGACTGAAGAAAGCTGCGTGGAGTTGTCTCTCGAGCTCCCCCACGCAATGATAATGTTTCCGGAATCCTTACCGTGGGGAGGTACCTCCATTAGTCGGCAGCGCGTGGGTTCTAACGGAATGCCTAAGCTCGTCTCCCCTGAGAATTTTCCTAATGTCTCTGTGCCAGGGAAATCTTGGGGGATTTGCAGGAATTCCCAGTGGCCGAGGCTGCCTCCCCAATGTCAGGGAAGTTATTTCTCGGACTTCCCTAAACAGGGAACACCTGTGACTGAAGAGAGCTGCGTGGAGTTGTCTGTCGAGCTCCCCCACGCACTGACAATGGTTCCGGAATCCTGAGCGTGGGGAGGTTCCACCAACGGTCGGCAGCGCGCGGGTTCTAACGGAATGCTTAAGCTCGTCTCCCCTGAGGGTTTTCCTAATGTCTCTGTGCCAGGGAATGCTAGGGGTGTTTGCAGGAAATCCCAGGGACAGAGGCTGCCTCCCCAAGGTCAGGGAAGGTATTTCTCGGACTTCCCCGAACAGGGAACACCTGTGACTGAAGAGAGCTGCGTGGAGATGTCTCTCCACCTCCCCGATGCACTGACAATGTTTCCGGAATCCTGACGGTGGGGAGGTTCCACCAACGGTGGGCAGCGAGTGGGTTCTAACGGAATTGCAAAGCTCGTCTCCCCTGAGGATTTTCCAAGTGTCTCTATGCCTGGGAAGGCTAGGGGGGTTTGCAGGAAGTCCCAGGGACAGAGGTTGACTCAAAAGGTCAGGGAAGGTATTTCTCGGACTTCCCCGAACAGGGAACACCTGTGACTGAAGAGAGCTGCGTGGAGTTGTCTCTCGAGCTCCCCCACGCGCTGACATTGGTTCCAGAATCCTGAGCGTGGGGAGGTTCCACCAACGGTCGGCAGCGCGTGGGATCTAACGGAATTGCAAAGCTCGTTTCCCCTGAGGGTTTTCCTAATGTCTCTGTGCCAGGGAATGCTAGGGGGGTTTGCAGGAAGTCCCAGTGGCAAAGGCTGCCTCCCCAAGGTCAGGGAAGTTATTTCTCGGACTTCCCCGTACAGGGAACACCTGTGACTGAAGAGAGCTGCGTGGAGTTGTCTCTCGAGCTCCCCGACGCAGTGACAATGGTTCCGGAATCCTGACGGTGGGGAGGTTCCACCAACGGTGGGCAGCGAGTGGGTTCTAACGGAATTGCAAAGCTCGTCTCCCCTGAGGGTTTTCCAAGTTTCTCTATGCCCGGCAAGGGTAGGGGGGTTTGCAGGAAGTCCCAGGGACTGAGGGTGCCTCCCAAGGTCAGGGAAGGTATTTCTCGGACTTCCCCGAACAGGGAACACCCGTAACTGAAGAGAGCTGCGTGGAGTTGTCTCTCGAGCTCCCCCACGCGCTGACAATGGTTCCGGAATCCTGAGCGTGGGGAGGTTCCACGAACGGTCGGCAGCGCGTGGGTTCTAACGGAATGCCATAGCTCGTCTCCCCTGAGGGTTTTCCTAATGTCTCTGTGCCAGGGAATGCTAGGGGTGTTTGCAGGAAATCCCAGGGACAGAGGCTGCCTCCCCAAGGTCAGGGAAGGTATTTCTCGGACTTCCCCGAACAGGGAACACCTGTGACTGAAGAGAGGTGCGTGGAGTTGTCTCTCCAACTCCCCGACGCACTGACAATGGCTCCGGAATCCTGACGGTGGGGAGGTTCCACCAACGGTGGGCAGCGAGTGGGTTCTAACGGAATTGCAAAGCTCGTCTCCCCTGAGGGTTTTCCAAGTGTCTCTATGCCTGGGAAGGCTAGGGGGGTTTGCAGGAAGTCCCAGGGACAGAGGTTGACTCAAAAGGTCAGGGAAGGTATTTCTCGGACTTCCCCGAACAGGGAACACCTGTGACTGAAGAGAGCTGCGTGGAGTTGTCTCTCGAGCTCCCCCACGCGCTGACATTGGTTCCGGAATCCTGAGCGTGGGGAGGTTCCACCAACGGTCGGCAGCGCGTGGGTTCTAACGGAATGCCTTAGCTCGTCTCCCCTGAGGATTTTCCTAATGTCTCTGTGCCAGGGAATGCTTGGGGGGTTTGCTGGAAGTCCCAGGGAGAGAGGCTGCCTCCCCAAGGTCAGGGAAGATTTTTCTCGGAATTCCCCGAACAGGGAACACCTGTGACTGAAGAGAGCTGCGTGGAGTTGTCTCTCGAGCTCCCCCACGCACTGACAATTTTTCCGGAATCCTGAGCGTGAGGAGTTTCCACCAACGGTCGGCAGCGCGTGGGATCTAACGGAATTGCAAAGCTCGTCTCCCCTGAGGGTTTTCCTAATGTCTCTGTGCCAGGGAATGCTAGGGGGGTTTGAAGGAAGTCCCAGTGGCAGAGACTGCCTCCCCAAGGTCAGGAAAGGTATTTCTCGGACTTCCCCGGACAGGGAACACCTGTGAATGAAGAGAGCTGCGTGGAGTTGTCTCTCGAGCTCCCCCACGCACTGACAATGGTTCCGGAATCCTGAGCGTGGGGAGGTTCCACCAACGGTAGGCAGCGTGTGGGATCTAACGGAATTGCAAAGCTCGTCTCCCCTGAGGGTTTTCCTAATGTCTCTGTGCCAGGGAATGCTAGGGATGTTTGAAGGAAGTCCCAGTGGCAGAGGCTGCCTCCCCAAGGTCAGGAAAGGCATTTCTCGGACTTCCCCGGACAGGGAACACCTGTGACTGAGGAGAGCGGCGTGGAGTTGTCTCTCGAGCTCCCCCACGCTCTGACAATGGTTCCGGAATCCTGAGCGTGGGGAGGTTCCACCAACTGTCGGCAGCGCGTGGGTTCTAACGGAATGAATAAGCTCGTCTCCCCTGAGGATTTTCCTAATTTCTCTGTGCCAGGGAATGCTAGGGGGGTTTGAAGGAAGTCCCAGGGACAGAGGCTGCCTCCCCAAGGTCAGGGAAGGTATTTCTCGGACTTCCCCGAACAGGGAACACCTGTGACTGAAGAGAGCTGCGTGGAGTTGTCTCTCCACCTCCCTGACGCACTGACAATGGTTCCGGAATCCTGACGGTGGGGAGGTTCCACCAACGGTGGGCAGCGTGTGGGTTCTAACGGAATTGCAAAGCTCGTCTCCCCTGAGGGTTTTCCAAGTGTCTCTATGCCCGGGAAGGCTAGGGTGGTTTGCAGGAAGTCCCAGGGACAGAGGTTGCCTCCCAAGGTCAGGGAAGGTATTTCTCGGACTTCCCCGAACAGGGAACACCTGTGACTGAAGAGAGCTGCGTGGAGATGTCTCTCCACCTCCCCGATGCACTGACAATGTTTCCGGAATCCTGACGGTGGGGAGGTTCCACCAACGGTGGGCAGCGAGTGGGTTCTAACGGAATTGCAAAGCTCGTCTCCCCTGAGGGTTTTCCAAGTGTCTCTATGCCTGGGAAGGCTAGGGGGGTTTGCAGGAAGTCCCAGGGACAGAGGTTGACTCAAAAGGTCAGGGAAGGTATTTCTCGGACTTCCCCGAACAGGGAACACCTGTGACTGAAGAGAGCTGCGTGGAGTTGTCTCTCGAGCTCCCCGACGCAGTGACAATGGTTCCGGAATCCTGACGGTGGGGAGGTTCCACCAACGGTGGGCAGCGAGTGGGTTCTAACGGAATTGCAAAGCTCGTCTCCCCTGAGGGTTTTCCAAGTTTCTCTATGCCCGGCAAGGGTAGGGGGGTTTGCAGGAAGTCCCAGGGACTGAGGGTGCCTCCCAAGGTCAGGGAAGGTATTTCTCGGACTTCCCCGAACAGGGAACACCCGTAACTGAAGAGAGCTGCGTGGAGTTGTCTCTCGAGCTCCCCCACGCGCTGACAATGGTTCCGGAATCCTGAGCGTGGGGAGGTTCCACGAACGGTCGGCAGCGCGTGGGTTCTAACGGAATGCCATAGCTCGTCTCCCCTGAGGGTTTTCCTAATGTCTCTGTGCCAGGGAATGCTAGGGGTGTTTGCAGGAAATCCCAGGGACAGAGGCTGCCTCCCCAAGGTCAGGGAAGGTATTTCTCGGACTTCCCCGAACAGGGAACACCTGTGACTGAAGAGAGCTGCGTGGAGTTGTCTCTCCAACTCCCCGACGCACTGACAATGGCTCCGGAATCCTGACGGTGGGGAGGTTCCACCAACGGTGGGCAGCGAGTGGGTTCTAACGGAATTGCAAAGCTCGTCTCCCCTGAGGGTTTTCCAAGTGTCTCTATGCCTGGGAAGGCTAGGGGGGTTTGCAGGAAGTCCCAGGGACAGAGGTTGACTCAAAAGGTCAGGGAAGGTATTTCTCGGACTTCCCCGAACAGGGAACACCTGTGACTGAAGAGAGCTGCGTGGAGTTGTCTCTCGAGCTCCCCCACGCGCTGACATTGGTTCCGGAATCCTGAGCGTGGGGAGGTTCCACCAACGGTCGGCAGCGCGTGGGATCTAACGGAATGCCTTAGCTCGTCTCCCCTGAGGATTTTCCTAATGTCTCTGTGCCAGGGAATGCTTGGGGGGTTTGCTGGAAGTCCCAGGGAGAGAGGCTGCCTCCCCAAGGTCAGGGAAGATTTTTCTCGGACTTCCCCGAACAGGGAACACCTGTGACTGAAGAGAGCTGCGTGGAGTTGTCTCTCGAGCTCCCCCACGCACTGACAATTTTTCCGGAATCCTGAGCGTGAGGAGTTTCCACCAACGGTCGGCAGCGCGTGGGATCTAACGGAATTGCAAAGCTCGTCTCCCCTGAGGGTTTTCCTAATGTCTCTGTGCCAGGGAATGCTAGGGGGGTTTGAAGGAAGTCCCAGTGGCAGAGACTGCCTCCCCAAGGTCAGGAAAGGTATTTCTCGGACTTCCCCGGACAGGGAACACCTGTGAATGAAGAGAGCTGCGTGGAGTTGTCTCTCGAGCTCCCCCACGCACTGACAATGGTTCCGGAATCCTGAGCGTGGGGAGGTTCCACCAACGGTCGGCAGCGTGTGGGATCTAACGGAATTGCAAAGCTCGTCTCCCCTGAGGGTTTTCCTAATGTCTCTGTGCCAGGGAATGCTAGGGATGTTTGAAGGAAGTCCCAGTGGCAGAGGCTGCCTCCCCAAGGTCAGGAAAGGCATTTCTCGGACTTCCCCGGACAGGGAACACCTGTGACTGAGGAGAGCGGCGTGGAGTTGTCTCTCGAGCTCCCCCACGCTCTGACAATGGTTCCGGAATCCTGAGCGTGGGGAGGTTCCACCAACGGTCGGCAGCGCGTGGGTTCTAACGGAATGAATAAGCTCGTCTCCCCTGAGGATTTTCCTAATGTCTCTGTGCCAGGGAATGCTAGGGGGGTTTGAAGGAAGTCCCAGGGACAGAGGCTGCCTCCCCAAGGTCAGGGAAGGTATTTCTCGGACTTCCCCGAACAGGGAACACCTGTGACTGAAGAGAGCTGCGTGGAGTTGTCTCTCCACCTCCCTGACGCACTGACAATGGTTCCGGAATCCTGACGGTGGGGAGGTTCCACCAACGGTGGGCAGCGTGTGGGTTCTAACGGAATTGCAAAGCTCGTCTCCCCTGAGGGTTTTCCAAGTGTCTCTATGCCCGGGAAGGCTAGGGTGGTTTGCAGGAAGTCCCAGGGACAGAGGTTGCCTCCCAAGGTCAGGGAAGGTATTTCTCGGACTTCCCCGAACAGGGAACACCTGTGACTGAAGAGAGCGGCGTGGAGTTCTCTCTCGAGCTCCCCCACGCGCTGACAATGGTTCCGGAATCCTGAGCGTGGGGAGGTTCCACCAACGGTCGGCAGGGCGTGGGTTCTAACGGAATGCCTTAGCTCGTCTCCCCTGAGGGTTTTCCTAATGTCTCTGGGCCAGGGAATGCTAGGGGTGTTTGCAGGAAGTCCCAGGGCCAGAGGCTGCCTCCCCAAGGTCAGGGAAGATTTTTCTCGGACTTCCCCGAACAGGGAACACCTGTGACTGAAGAGAGCTGCGTGGAGTTGTCTCTCGAGCTCCCCCACGCACTGACAATGGTTCCGGAATCCTGAGCCTGGGGAGGTTCCACCAAAGGTCGGCAGCGCGTGGAATCTAACGGAATTGCAAAGCTCGTCTCCCCTGAGGGTTTTCCTAATGTCTCTGTGCCAGGGAATGCTAGGGGGGTTTGAAGGAAATTCCAGAGGCAGAGGCTGCCTCCCCAAGGTCAGGAAAGTTATTTCTCGGACTTTCCCGGAGAGGGATAACCTGTGACTGAAGAGAGCTGCGTGGAGTTGTCTCTCGAGCTCCCCCACGCAATGATAATGTTTCCGGAATCCTTACCGTGGGGAGGTACCTCCATTAGTCGGCAGCGCGTGGGTTCTAACGGAATGCCTAAGCTCGTCTCCCCTGAGAATTTTCCTAATGTCTCTGTGCCAGGGAAATCTTGGGGGATTTGCAGGAATTCCCAGTGGCCGAGGCTGCCTCCCCAATGTCAGGGAAGTTATTTCTCGGACTTCCCCGGACAGGGAACACCTGTGACTGAAGAGAGCTGCGTGGAGTTGTCTGTCGAGCTCCCCCACGCACTGACAATGGTTCCGGAATCCTGAGCGTGGGGAGGTTCCACCAACGGTCGGCAGCGCGCGGGTTCTAACGGAATGCCTAAGCTCGTCTCCCCTGAGGGTTTTCCTAATGTCTCTGTGCCAGGGAATGCTAGGGGTGTTTGCAGGAAATCCCAGGGACAGAGGCTGCCTCCCCAAGGTCAGGGAAGGTATTTCTCGGACTTCCCCGAACAGGGAACACCTGTGACTGAAGAGAGCTGCGTGGAGTTGTCTCTCGAGCTCCCCCACGCGCTGACATTGGTTCCGGAATCCTGAGCGTGGGGAGGTTCCACCAACGGTCGGCAGCGCGTGGGATCTAACGGAATTGCAAAGCTCGTCTCCCCTGAGGGTTTTCCAAGTTTCTCTATGCCCGGCAAGGGTAGGGGGGTTTGCAGGAAGTCCCAGGGACTGAGGGTGCCTCCCAAGGTCAGGGAAGGTATTTCTCGGACTTCCCCGAACAGGGAACACCCGTAACTGAAGAGAGCTGCGTGGAGTTGTCTCTCGAGCTCCCCCACGCGCTGACAATGGTTCCGGAATCCTGAGCGTGGGGAGGTTCCACCAACGGTCGGCAGCGCGTGGGTTCTAACGGAATGCCATAGCTCGTCTCCCCTGAGGGTTTTCCTAATGTCTCTGTGCCAGGGAATGCTAGGGGTGTTTACAGGAAGTCCCAGGGACAGAGGCTGCCTCCCCAAAGTCAGAGAAGGTATTCCTTGGACTTCCCCGAACAGGGAACACCTGTGACTGAAGAGAGCTGAGTGGAGTTGTCTCTCGAGCTCCCCCACGCACTGACAATGGTTCCGAATCCTGAGCGTGGGGAGGTTCCACCAACGGTCGGCAGCGCGTGGGTTCTAACGGAATGCCTAAGCTCGTCTCCCCTGAGGGTTTTCCTAATGTCTCTGTGCCAGGGAATGCTAGGGGTGTTTGCAGGAAATCCCAGGGACAGAGGCTGCCTCCCCAAGGTCAGGGAAGGTATTTCTCGGACTTCCCCGAACAGGGAACACCTGTGACTGAAGAGAGCTGCGTGGAGTTGTCTCTCCAACTCCCCGACGCACTGACAATGGCTCCGGAATCCTGACGGTGGGGAGGTTCCACCAACGGTGGGCAGCGAGTGGGTTCTAACGGAATTGCAAAGCTCGTCTCCCCTGAGGGTTTTCCAAGTGTCTCTATGCCTGGGAAGGCTAGGGGTGTTTGCAGGAAGTCCCAGGGACAGAGGTTGACTCAAAAGTTCAGGGAAGGTATTTCTCGGACTTCCCCGAACAGGGAACACCTGTGACTGAAGAGAGCTGCGTGGAGTTGTCTCTCGAGCTCCCCCACGCGCTGACATTGGTTCCGGAATCCTGAGCGTGGGGAGGTTCCACCAACGGTCGGCAGCGCGTGGGTTCTAACGGAATGCCTTAGCTCGTCTCCCCTGAGGATTTTCCTAATGTCTCTGTGCCAGGGAATGCTTGGGGGGTTTGCTGGAAGTCCCAGGGACAGAGGCTGCCTCCCCAAGGTCAGGGAAGATTTTTCTCGGACTTCCCCGAACAGGGAACACCTGTGACTGAAGAGAGCTGCGTGGAGTTGTCTCTCGAGCTCCCCCACGCACTGACAATTTTTCCGGAATCCTGAGCGTGAGGAGTTTCCACCAACGGTCGGCAGCGCGTGGTATCTAACGGAATTGCAAAGCTCGTCTCCCCTGAGGGTTTTCCTAATGTCTCTGTGCCAGGGAATGCTAGGGGGGTTTGAAGGAAGTCCCAGTGGCAGAGACTGCCTCCCCAAGGTCAGGAAAGGTATTTCTCGGACTTCCCCGGACAGGGAACACCTGTGAATGAAGAGAGCTGCGTGGAGTTGTCTCTCGAGCTCCCCCACGCACTGACAATGGTTCCGGAATCCTGAGCGTGGGGAGGTTCCACCAACGGTCGGCAGCGTGTGGGATCTAACGGAATTGCAAAGCTCGTCTCCCCTGAGGGTTTTCCTAATGTCTCTGTGCCAGGGAATGCTAGGGATGTTTGAAGGAAGTCCCAGTGGCAGAGGTTGCCTCCCCAAGGTCAGGAAAGGCATTTCTCGGACTTCCCCGGACAGGGAACACCTGTGACTGAGGAGAGCTGCGTGGAGTTGTCTCTCGAGCTCCCCCACGCTCTGACAATGTTTCCGGAATCCTGAGCGTGGGGAGGTTCCACCAACGGTCGGCAGCGCGTGGGTTCTAACGGAATGAATAAGCTCGTCTCCCCTGAGGATTTTCCTAATGTCTCTGTGCCAGGGAATGCTAGGGGGGTTTGAAGGAAGTCCCAGGGACAGAGGCTGCCTCCCCAAGGTCAGGGAAGGTATTTCTCGGACTTCCCCGAACAGGGAACACCTGTGACTGAAGAGAGCTGCGTGGAGTTGTCTCTCCACCTCCCTGACGCACTGACAATGTTTCCGGAATCCTGACGGTGGGGAGGTTCCACCAACGGTGGGCAGCGAGTGGGTTCTAACGGAATTGCAAAGCTCGTCTCCCCTGAGGGTTTTCCAAGTGTCTCTATGCCCGGGAAGGCTAGGGTGGTTTGCAGGAAGTCCCAGGGACAGAGGTTGCCTCCCAAGGTCAGGGAAGGTATTTCTCGGACTTCCCCGAACAGGGAACACCTGTGACTGAAGAGAGCTGCGTGGAGTTGTCTCTCGAGCTCCCCCACGCGCTGACAATGGTTCCGGAATCCTGAGCGTGGGGAGGTTCCACCAACGGTCGGCAGGGCGTGGGTTCTAACGGAATGCCTTAGCTCGTCTCCCCTGAGGGTTTTCCTAATGTCTCTGGGCCAGGGAATGCTAGGGGTGTTTGCAGGAAGTCCCAGGGCCAGAGGCTGCCTCCCCAAGGTCAGGGAAGATTTTTCTCGGACTTCCCCGAACAGGGAACACCTGTGACTGAAGAGAGCTGCGTGGAGTTGTCTCTCGAGCTCCCCCACGCACTGACAATGGTTCCGGAATCCTGAGCCTGGGGAGGTTCCACCAAAGGTCGGCAGCGCGTGGAATCTAACGGAATTGCAAAGCTCGTCTCCCCTGAGGGTTTTCCTAATGTCTGTGTGCCAGGGAATGCTAGGGGGGTTTGAAGGAAATCCCAGTGGCAGAGGCTGCCTCCCCAAGGTCAGGAAAGTTATTTCTCGGACTTTCCCGGACAGGGATAACCTGTGACTGAAGAGAGCTGCGTGGAGTTGTCTCTCGAGCTCCCCCACGCAATGATAATGTTTCCGGAATCCTTACCGTGGGGAGGTACCTCCATTAGTCGGCAGCGTGTGGGTTCTAACGGAATGCCTAAGCTCGTCTCCCCTGAGAATTTTCCTAATGTCTCTGTGCCAGGGAAATCTTGGGGGATTTGCAGGAATTCCCAGTGGCCGAGGCTGCCTCCCCAATGTCAGGGAAGTTATTTCTCGGACTTCCCTAAACAGGGAACACCTGTGACTGAAGAGAGCTGCGTGGAGTTGTCTGTCGATCTCCCCTACGCACTGAAAATGTTTCTGGAATCCTGAGCGTTGGGAGGTTCCACCAACGGTCGGCAGCGCGTGGGTTCTAACGGAATGCCATAGCTCGTCTCCCCTGAGTGTTTTCCTAATGTCTCTGTGCCAGGGAATGCTAGGGGTGTTTACAGGAAGTCCCAGGGACAGAGGCTGCCTCCCCAAGGTCAGAGAAGGTATTCCTCGGACTTCCCCGAACAGGGAACACCTGTGACTGAAGAGAGCTGCGTGGAGTTGTCTCTCGAGCTCCCCCACGCACTGACAATGGTTCCGGAATCCTGAGCGTGGGGAGGTTCCACCAACGGTCGGCAGCGCGTGGGTTCTAACGGAATGCCTAAGCTCGTCTCCCCTGAGGGTTTTCCTAATGTCTCTGTGCCAGGGAATGCTAGGGGTGTTTGCAGGAAATCCCAGGGACAGAGGCTGCCTCCCCAAGATCAGGGAAGGTATTTCTCGGACTTCCCCGAACAGGGAACACCTGTGACTGAAGAGAGCTGCGTGGAGTTGTCTCTCCACCTCCCCGACGCACTGACAATGTTTCCGGAATCCTGACGGTGGGGAGGTTCCACCAACGGTGGGCAGCGAGTGGGTTCTAACGGAATTGCAAAGCTCGTCTCCCCTGAGGGTTTTCCAAGTGTCTCTATGCCTGGGAAGGCTAGGGGGGTTTGCAGGAAGTCCCAGGGACAGAGGTTGACTCAAAAGGTCAGGGAAGGTATTTCTCGGACTTCCCCGAACAGGGAACACCTGTGACTGAAGAGAGCTGCGTGGAGTTGTCTCTCGAGCTCCCCCACGCGCTGACATTGGTTCCGGAATCCTGAGCGTGGGGAGGTTCCACCAACGGTCGGCAGCGCGTACCTTCTAACGAAATGCCTTAGCTCGTCTCCCCTGAGGGTTTTCCTAATTTCTCTGTGCCAGGGAATGCTTGGGGGGTTTGCAGGAAGTCCCAGGGACAGAGGCTGCCTCCCCAAGGTCAGGGAAGATTTTTCTCGGACTTCCCCGAACAGGGAACACCTGTGACTGAAGAGAGCTGCGTGGAGTTGTCTCTCGAGCTCCCCCACGCACTGACAATTTTTCCGGAATCCTGAGCGTGAGGAGTTTCCACCAACGGTCGGCAGCGCGTGGGATCTAACGGAATTGCAAAGCTCGTCTCCCCTGAGGGTTTTCCTAATGTCTCTGTGCCAGGGAATGCTAGGGGGGTTTGAAGGAAGTCCCAGTGGCAGAGACTGCCTCCCCAAGGTCAGGAAAGGTATTTCTCGGACTTCCCCGGACAGGGAACACCTGTGACTGAAGAGAGCTGCGTGGAGTTGTCTCTCGAGCTCCCCCACGCACTGACAATGGTTCCGGAATCCTGAGCGTGGGGAGGTTCCACCAACGGTCGGCAGCGCGTGGGATCTAACGGAATTGCAAAGCTCGTCTCCCCTGAGGGTTTTCCTAATGTCTCTGTGCCAGGGAATGCTCGGGATGTTTGAAGGAAGTCCCAGTGGCAGAGGCTGCCTCCCCAAGGTCAGGAAAGGCATTTCTCGGACTTCCCCGGACAGGGAACACCTGTGACTGAGGAGAGCTGCGTGGAGTTGTCTCTCGAGCTCCCCCACGCTCTGACAATGGTTCCGGAATCCTGAGCGTGGGGAGGTTCCACCAACGGTCGGCAGCGCGTGGGTTCTAACGGAATGAATAAGCTCGTCTCCCCTGAGGATTTTCCTAATGTCTCTGTGCCAGGGAATGCTAGGGGGGTTTGCAGGAAGTCCCAGGGACAGAGGCTGCCTCCCCAAGGTCAGGGAAGGTATTTCTCGGACTTCCCCGAACAGGGAACACCTGTGACTGAAGAGAGCTGCGTGGAGTTGTCTCTCCAACTCCCCGACGCACTGACAATGGTTCCGGAATCCTGACGGTGGGGAGGTTACACCAACGGTGGGCAGCGAGTGGGTTCTAACGGAATTGCAAAGCTCGTCTCCCCTGAGGGTTTTCCAAGTGTCTCTATGCCCGGGAAGGCTAGGGTGGTTTGCAGGAAGTCCCAGGGACAGAGGTTGCCTCCCAAGGTCAGGGAAGGTATTTCTCGGACTTCCCCGAACAGGGAACACCTGTGACTGAAGAGAGCTGCGTGGAGTTGTCTCTCGAGCTCCCCCACGCGCTGACAATGGTTCCGGAATCCTGAGCGTGGGGAGGTTCCACTAACGGTCGGCAGGGCGTGGGTTCTAACGGAATGCCTTAGCTCGTCTCCCCTGAGGGTTTTCCTAATGTCTCTGTGCCAGGGAATGCTAGGGGTGTTTGCAGGAAGTCCCAGGGACAGAGGCTGCCTCCCCAAGGTCAGGGAAGATTTTTCTCGGACTTCCCCGAATAGGGAACACCTGTGACTGAAGAGAGCTGCGTGGAGTTGTCTCTCGAGCTCCCCCACGCACTGACAATGGTTCCGGAATCCTGAGCCTGTGGAGGTTCCACCAAAGGTCGGCAGCGCGTGGGATCTAACGGAATTGCAAAGCTCGTCTCCCCTGAGGGTTTTCCTAATGTCTCTGTGCCAGGGAATGCTAGGGGGGTTTGAAGGAAATCCCAGTGGCGGAGGCTGCCTCCCGAAGGTCAGGAAAGTTATTTCTCGGACTTCCCCGGACAGGGATAACCTGTGACTGAAGAGAGCTGCGTGGAGTTGTCTCTCGAGCTCCCCCACGCAATGATAATATTTCCGGAATCCTTACCGTGGGGAGGTACCTCCATTAGTCGGCAGCGCGTGGGTTCTAACGGAATGCCTAAGCTCGTCTCCCCTGAGAATTTTCCTAATGTCTCTCTGCCAGGGAAATCTTGGGGGATTTGCAGGAATTCCCAGTGGCAGAGGCTGCCTCCCCAATGTCAGGGAAGTTATTTCTCAGACTTCCCTAAACAGGGAACACCTGTGACTGAAGAGAGCTGCGTGGAGTTGTCTATCGATCTCCCCTACGCACTGAAAATGTTTCTGGAATCCTGAGCGTGGGGAGGTTCCACCAACGGTCGGCAGCGTGTGGGTCCTAACGGAATGCCTAAGCTCGTCTCCCCTGAGGGTTTTCCTAATGTCTCTGTGCCAGGGAATGCTAGGGGGGTTTGCAGGAAGTCCCAGGGACAGAGGCTGCCTCCCCAAAGTCAGGGAAGGTATTTCTCGGACTTCCCCGTACAGGGAACACCTGTGACTGAAGAGGACTGCGTGGAGTTGTCTCTCGAGCTCCCCCAAGCACTGACAATGTTTCCGGAAGCCTGAGCGTGGGGAGGTTCCACCAAAGGTCGGCAGCGCGTGGGTTCTAACGGAAAGCCTAAGCTCGCCTCCCCTGAGGGTTTTCCTAATGTCTCTGTGCCAGGGAATGCTAGGGGGTTTTGCAGGAAATCCCAGGGACAGAGGCTGCCTCCCCAAGGTCAGGGAAGGTATTTCTCGGACTTCCCCGAACAGGGAACACCTGTGACTGAAGAGAGCTGCGTGGAGTTGTCTCTCCACCTCCCCGACGCACTGACAACGGTTCCGGAATCCTGAGCGTGGGGAGGTTCCACCAACGGTCGGCAGCGCGTGGGATCTAACGGAATGCCTTAGCTCGACTCCCCTGACGGTTTTCCTAATGTCTCTGTGCCAGGGAAAGCTAGGGGGGTTTGCAGGAATTCCCAGTGGCAGAGGCTGCCTCCCCAAGGTCAGGGAAGTTATTTCTCGGACTTCCCCGAACAGGGAACACCTGTGACTGAAGAGAGCTTCGTGGAGTTGTCTCTCGAGCTCCCCCACGCAGTGACAATGGTTCCGGAATCCTGACGGTGGGGAGGTTCCACCAACGGTGGGCAGCGAGTGGGTTCTAACGGAATTGCAAAGCTCGTCTCCCCTGAGGGTTTTCCAAGTTTCTCTATGCCTGGCAAGGGTAGGGGGGTTTGCAGGAAGTCCCAGGGACTGAGGTTGCCTCCCAAGGTCAGGGAAGGTATTTCTCGGACTTCCCCGAACAGGGAACACCCGTAACTGAAGAGAGCTGCGTGGAGTTGTCTCTCGAGCTCCCCCACGCGCTGACAATGGTTCCGGAATCCTGAGCGTGGGTAGGTTCCACCAACGGTCGGCAGCGCGTGGGTTCTAACGGAATGCCATAGCTCGTCTCCCCTGAGGGTTTTCCTAATGTCTCTGTGCCAGGGAATGCTAGGGGTGTTTACAGGAAGTCCCAGGGACAGAGGCTGCCTCCCCAAGGTCAGAGAAGGTATTCCTCGGACTTACCCGAACAGGGAACACCTGTGAATGAAGAGAGCTGCGTGGATTTGTCTCTCGAAGTCCCCCACGCACTGACAATGGTTCCGGAATCCTGACGGTGGGGAGGTTCCACCAACGGTGGGCAGCGAGTGGGTTCTAACGGAATTGCAAAGCTCGTCTCCCCTGAGGGTTTTCCAAGTGTCTCTATGCCCGGGAAGGCTAGGGTGGTTTGCAGGAATTCCCAGGGACAGAGGTTGCCTCCCAAGGTCAGGGAAGGTATTTCTCGGACTTCCCCGAACAGGGAACACCTGTGACTGAAGAGAGCGGCGTGGAGTTCTCTCTCGAGCTCCCCCACGCGCTGACAATGGTTCCGGAATCCTGAGCGTGGGGAGGTTCCACCAACGGTCGGCAGGGCGTGGGTTCTAACGGAATGCCTTAGCTCGTCTCCCCTGAGGGTTTTCCTAATGTCTCTGGGCCAGGGAATGCTAGGGGTGTTTGCAGGAAGTCCCAGGGCCAGAGGCTGCCTCCCCAAGGTCAGGGAAGATTTTTCTCGTACTTCCCCGAACAGGGAACACCTGTGACTGAAGAGAGCTGCGTGGAGTTGTCTCTCGAGCTCCCCCACGCACTGACAATGGTTCCGGAATCCTGAGCCTGGGGAGGTTCCACCAAAGGTCGGCAGCGCGTGGAATCTAACGGAATTGCAAAGCTCGTCTCCCCTGAGGGTTTTCCTAATGTCTCTGTGCCAGGGAATGCTAGGGGGTTTGAAGGAAATTCCAGTGGCAGAGGCTGCCTCCCCAAGGTCAGGAAAGTTATTTCTCGGACTTTCCCGGAGAGGGATAACCTGTGACTGAAGAGAGCTGCGTGGAGTTGTCTCTCGAGCTCCCCCACGCAATGATAATGTTTCCGGAATCCTTACCGTGGGGAGGTACCTCCATTAGTCGGCAGCGCGTGGGTTCTAACGGAATGCCTAAGCTCGTCTCCCCTGAGAATTTTCCTAATGTCTCTGTGCCAGGGAAATCTTGGGGGATTTGCAGGAATTCCCAGTGGCCGAGGCTGTCTCCCCAATGTCAGGGAAGTTATTTCTCGGACTTCCCCGGACAGGGAACACCTGTGACTGAAGAGAGCTGCGTGGAGTTGTCTGTCGATCTCCCCCACGCACTGACAATGGTTCCGGAATCCTGAGCGTGGGGAGGTTCCACCAACGGTCGGCAGCGCGCGGGTTCTAACGGAATGCCTAAGCTCGTCTCCCCTGAGGGTTTTCCTAATGTCTCTGTGCCAGGGAATGCTAGGGGTGTTTGCAGGAAATCCCAGGGACAGAGGCTGCCTCCCCAAGGTCAGGGAAGGTATTTCTCGGACTTCCCCGAACAGGGAACACCTGTGACTGAAGAGAGCTGCGTGGAGTTGTCTCTCGAGCTCCCCCACGCGCTGACATTGGTTCCGGAATCCTGAGCGTGGGGAGGTTCCACCAACGGTCGGCAGCGAGTGGGATCTAACGGAATTGCAAAGCTCGTCTCCCCTGAGGGTTTTCCAAGTTTCTCTATGCCCGGCAAGGGTAGGGGTGTTTGCAGGAAGTCCCAGGGACTGAGGGTGCCTCCCAAAGTCAGGGAAGGTATTTCTCGGACTTCCCCGAACAGGGAACACCCATAACTGAAGAGAGCTGCGTGGAGTTGTCTCTCGAGCTCCCCCACGCGCTGACAATGGTTCCGAATCCTGAGCGTGGGGAGGTTCCACCAACGGTCGGCAGCGCGTGGGTTCTAACGGAATGCCTAAGCTCGTCTCCCCTGAGGGTTTTCCTAATGTCTCTGTGCCAGGGAATGCTAGGGGGGTTTGCAGGAAATCCCAGGGACAGAGGCTGCCTCCCCAAGGTCAGGGAAGGTATTTCTCGGACTTCCCCGAACAGGGAACACCTGTGACTGAAGAGAGCTGCGTGGAGTTGTCTCTCCAACTCCCCGACGCACTGACAATGGCTCCGGAATCCTGACGGTGGGGAGGTTCCACCAACGGTGGGCAGCGAGTGGGTTCTAACGGAATTGCAAAGCTCGTCTCCCCTGAGGGTTTTCCAAGTGTCTCTATGCCTGGGAAGGCTAGGGGGGTTTGCAGGAAATCCCAGGGTCAGAGGTTGACTCAAAAGGTCAGGGAAGGTATTTCTCGGACTTCCCCGAACAGGGAACACCTGTGACTGAAGAGAGCTGCGTGGAGTTGTCTCTCGAGCTCCCCCACGCGCTGACAATGGTTCCGGAATCCTGAGCGTGGGGAGGTTCCACCAACGGTCGGCAGCGCGTGGGTTCTAACGGAATGCCTTAGCTCGTCTCCCCTGAGGATTTTCCTAATGTCTCTGTGCCAGGGAATGCTTGGGGGGTTTGCTGGAAGTCCCAGGGACAGAGGCTGCCTCCCCAAGGTCAGGGAAGATTTTTCTCGGACTTCCCCGAACAGGGAACACCTGTGACTGAAGAGAGCTGCGTGGAGTTGTCTCTCGAGCTCCCCCACGCACTGACAATTTTTCCGGAATCCTGAGCGTGAGGAGTTTCCACCAACGGTGGGCAGCGAGTGGGTTCTAACGGAATTGCAAAGCTCGTCTCCCCTGAGGGTTTTCCTAATGTCTCTGTGCCAGGGAATGCTAGGGGGGTTTGAAGGAAGTCCCAGTGGCAGAGACTGCCTCCTCAAGGTCAGGAAAGGTATTTCTCGGACTTCCCCGGACAGGGAACACCTGTGAATGAAGAGAGCTGCGTGGAGTTGTCTCTCGAGCTCCCCCACGCACTGACAATGGTTCCGGAATCCTGAGCGTGGGGAGGTTCCACCAACGGTCGGCAGCGTGTGGGATCTAACGGAATTGCAAAGCTCGTCTCCCCTGAGGGTTTTCCTAATGTCTCTGTGCCAGGGAATGCTAGGGATGTTTGAAGGAAGTCCCAGTGGCAGAGGTTGCCTCCCCAAGGTCAGGAAAGGCATTTCTCGGACTTCCCCGGACAGGGAACACCTGTGACTGAGGAGAGCTGCGTGGAGTTGTCTCTCGAGCTCCCCCACGCTCTGACAATGGTTCCGGAATCCTGAGCGTGGGGAGGTTCCACCAACGGTCGGCAGCGCGTGGGTTCTAACGGAATGAATAAGCTCGTCTCCCCTGAGGATTTTCCTAATGTCTCTGTGCCAGGGAATGCTAGGGGGGTTTGAAGGAAGTCCCAGGGACAGAGGCTGCCTCCCCAAGGTCAGGGAAGGTATTTCTCGGACTTCCCCGAACAGGGAACACCTGTGACTGAAGAGAGCTGCGTGGAGTTGTCTCTCCACCTCCCTGACGCACTGACAATGGTTCCGGAATCCTGACGGTGGGGAGGTTCCACCAACGGTGGGCAGCGAGTGGGTTCTAACGGAATTGCAAAGCTCGTCTCCCCTGAGGGTTTTCCAAGTGTCTCTATGCCCGGGAAGGCTAGGGTGGTTTGCAGGAAGTCCCAGGGACAGAGGTTGCCTCCCAAGGTCAGGGAAGGTATTTCTCGGACTTCCCCGAACAGGGAACACCTGTGACTGAAGAGAGCTGCGTGGAGTTGTCTCTCGAGCTCCCCCACGCGCTGACAATGGTTCCGGAATCCTGAGCGTGGGGAGGTTCCACCAACGGTCGGCAGGGCGTGGGTTCTAACGGAATGCCTTAGCTCGTCTCCCCTGAGGGTTTTCCTAATGTCTCTGGGCCAGGGAATGCTAGGGGTGTTTGCAGGAAGTCCCAGGGTCAGAGGCTGCCTCCCCAAGGTCAGGGAAGATTTTTCTCGGACTTCCCCGAACAGGGAACACCTGTGACTGAAGAGAGCTGCGTGGAGTTGTCTCTCGAGCTCCCCCACGCACTGACAATGGTTCCGGAATCCTGAGCCTGGGGAGGTTCCACCAAAGGTCGGCAGCGCGTGGAATCTAACGGAATTGCAAAGCTCGTCTCCCCTGAGGGTTTTCCTAATGTCTCTGTGCCAGGGAATGCTAGGGGGGTTTGAAGGAAATCCCAGTGGCAGAGGCTGCCTCCCCAAGGTCAGGAAAGTTATTTCTCGGACTTTCCCGGACAGGGATAACCTGTGACTGAAGAGAGCTGCGTGGAGTTGTCTCTCGAGCTCCCCCACGCAATGATAATGTTTCCGGAATCCTTACCGTGGGGAGGTACCTCCATTAGTCGGCAGCGTGTGGGTTCTAACGGAATGCCTAAGCTCGTATCCCCTGAGAATTTTCCTAATGTCTCTGTGCCAGGGAAATCTTGGGGGATTTGCAGGAATTCCCAGTGGCCGAGGCTGCCTCCCCAATGTCAGGGAAGTTATTTCTCGGACTTCCCTAAACAGGGAACACCTGTGACTGAAGAGAGCTGCGTGGAGTTGTCTGTCGATCTCCCCTACGCACTGAAAATGTTTCTGGAATCCTGAGCGTTGGGAGGTTCCACCAACGGTCGGCAGCGCGTGGGTTCTGACGGAATGCCATAGCTCGTCTCCCCTGAGGGTTTTCCTAATGTCTCTGTGCCAGGGAATGCTAGGGGTGTTTACAGGAAGTCCCAGGGACAGAGGCTGCCTCCCCAAGGTCAGAGAAGGTATTCCTCGGACTTCCCCGAACAGGGAACACCTGTGACTGAAGAGAGCTGCGTGGAGTTGTCTCTCGAGCTCCCCCACGCACTGACAATGGTTCCGGAATCCTGAGCGTGGGGAGGTTCCACCAACGGTCGGCAGCGCGTGGGTTCTAACGGAATGCCTAAGCTCGTCTCCCCTGAGGGTTTTCCTAATGTCTCTGTGCCAGGGAATGCTAGGGGTGTTTGCAGGAAATCCCAGGGACAGAGGCTGCCTCCCCAAGTTCAGGGAAGGTATTTCTCGGACTTCCCCGAACAGGGAACACCTGTGACTGAAGAGAGCTGCGTGGAGTTGTCTCTCCACCTCCCCGACGCACTGACAATGTTTCCGGAATCCTGACGGTGGGGAGGTTCCACCAACGGTGGGCAGCGAGTGGGTTCTAACGGAATTGCAAAGCTCGTCTCCCCTGAGGGTTTTCCAAGTGTCTCTATGCCTGGGAAGGCTAGGGGGGTTTGCAGGAAGTCCCAGGGACAGAGGTTGACTCAAAAGGTCAGGGAAGGTATTTCTCGGACTTCCCCGTACAGGGAACACCTGTGACTGAAGAGGACTGCGTGGAGTTGTCTCTCGAGCTCCCCCACGCAGTGACAATGTTTCCGGAATCCTGACGGTGGGGAGGTTCCACCAACGGTGGGCAGCGAGTGGGTTCTAACGGAATTGCAAAGCTCGTCTCCCCTGAGGGTTTTCCAAGTGTCTCTATGCCAGGGAATGCTAGGGGGGTTTGCAGGAAGTCCCAGGGACAGAGGCTGCCTCCCCAAGGTCAGGGAAGGTATTTCTCGGACTTCCCCGTACAGGGAACACCTGTGACTGAAGAGGACTGCGTGGAGTTGTCTCTCGAGCTCCCCCAAGCACTGACAATGTTTCCGGAAGCCTGAGCGTGGGGAGGTTCCACCAAAGGTCGGCAGCGCGTGGGTTCTAACGGAAAGCCTAAGCTCGCCTCCCCTGAGGGTTTTCCTAATGTCTCTGTGCCAGGGAATGCTAGGGGGTTTTGCAGGAAGTCCCAGGGACAGAGGCTGCCTCCCCAAGGTCAGGGAAGGTATTTCTCGGACTTCCCCGAACAGGGAACACCTGTGACTGAAGAGAGCTGCGTGGAGTTGTCTCTCCACCTCCCCGACGCACTGACAACGGTTCCGGAATCCTGAGCGTGGGGAGGTTCCACCAACGGTCGGCAGCGCGTGGGATCTAACGGAATGCCTTAGCTCGACTCCCCTGACGGTTTTCCTAATGTCTCTGTGCCAGGGAAAGCTAGGGGGGTTTGCAGGAATTCCCAGTGGCAGAGGCTGCCTCCCCAAGGTCAGGGAAGTTATTTCTCGGACTTCCCCGAACAGGGAACACCTGTGACTGAAGAGAGCTTCGTGGAGTTGTCTCTCGAGCTCCCCCACGCAGTGACAATGGTTCCGGAATCCTGACGGTGGGGAGGTTCCACCAACGGTGGGCAGCGAGTGGGTTCTAACGGAATTGAAAAGCTCGTCTCCCCTGAGGGTTTTCCAAGTTTCTCTATGCCCGGCAAGGGTAGGGGGGTTTGCAGGAAATCCCAGGGACAGAGGCTGCCTCCCCAAGGTCAGGGAAGGTATTTCTCGGACTTCCCTGAACAGGGAACACCTGTGACTGAAGAGAGCTGCGTGGAGTTGTCTCTCGAACTCCCCCACGCACTGACAATGGTTCCGGAATCCTGAGCGTGGGGAGGTTCCACCAACGGTCGGCAGCGCGTGGGTTCTAACGGAATGAATAAGCTCGTCTCCCCTGAGGGTTTTCCTAATGTCTCTGTGCCAGGGAATGCTAGGGGGGTTTGCAGGAAGTCCCAGGGACAGAGGCTGCCTCCCCAAGTTCAGGGAAGGTATTTCTCGGACTTCCCCGAACAGGAAACACCTGTGACTGAAGAGAGCTGTGTGGAGATGTCTCTCCACCTCCCTGACGCACTGACAATGGTTCCGGAATTCTGACGTTGGGGAGGTTCCACCAACGGTCGGCAGCGAGTGGGTTCTAACGGAATTGCAAAGCTCATCTCCCCTGAGGGTTTTCCAAGTGTCTCTCTGTCCGGGAAGGCTAGGGTGGTTTGCAGGAAGTCCCAGGGACAGAGGTTGCCTCCCAAGGTCAGGGAAGGTATTTCTCGGACTTCCCCGAACAGGGAACACCTGTGACTGAAGAGAGCTGCGTGGAGTTGTCTCTCGAGCTCCCCCACGCGCTGACAATGGTTCCGGAATCCTGAGCGTGGGGAGGTTCCACGAACGGTCGGCAGCGCGTGGGTTCTAACGTAATGCTTAGGTCGTCTACCCTTAGGGTTTTCCTAATGTCTCTGTGCCAGGGAATGCTAGGGGGGTTTGCAGGAAGTCCCAGGGACAGAGGCTGCCTCCCCAAGGTCAGGGAAGATTTTTCTCGGTCTTCCCCGAACAGGGGACACCTGTGACTAAAGAGAGCTGCGTGGAGTTCTCTCTCGAGCTCCCCCACGCGCTGACAATGGTTCCGGAATCCTGAGCGTGGGGAGGTTCCACCAACGGTCGGCAGCGCGTGGGTTCTAACGGAATGCCTAAGCTCGTCTCCCCTGAGGGTTTTCCTAATGTCTCTGTGACAGGGAATGCTAGGGGGGTTTGAAGGAAGTCCCAGTGGCAGAGGCTGCCTCCCCAAGGTCAGGAAAGATATTTCTCGGACATCCCCGGACATGGAACATCTGTGACTGAAGAGAGCTGCGTGGAGTTGTCTCTCGAGCTCCCCCACGCAAAGATAATGGTTCCGGAATAATTACCGTGGGAGGTACCTCCATTGGTCGGCAGCGCGTGGGTTCTAACGGAATGCCTAAGCTCGTCTCCCCTGAGAATTTTCCTAATGTCTATGTGCCAGGGAATGCTAGGGGGGTTTGAAGGAAGTCCCAGGGACAGAGGCTGCCTCCGCAAGGTCAGGGAAGGTATTTCTCGGACTTCCCCGAACAGGGAACACCTGTGACTGAAGAGAGCTGCGTGGAGTTGTCTCTCGAGCTCCCCCACGCGCTGACAATGGTTCCGGAATCCTGAGCGTGGGGAGGTTCCACCAACGGTCGGCAGCGCGTGGGTTCTAACGGAATGCCTTAGCTCGTCTCCCCTGAGGATTTTCCTAATGTCTCTGTGCCAGGGAATGCTTGGGGGGTTGGCTGGAAGTCCCAGGGACAGAGGCTGCCTCCCCAAGGTCAGGGAAGATTTTTCTCGGACTTCCCCGAACAGGGAACACCTGTGACTGAAGAGAGCTGCGTGGAGTTGTCTCTCGAGCTCCCCCACGCACTGACAATTTTTCCGGAATCCTGAGCGTGAGGAGTTTCCACCAACGGTGGGCAGCGAGTGGGTTCTAACGGAATTGCAAAGCTCGTCTCCCCTGAGGGTTTTCCTAATGTCTCTGTGCCAGGGAATGCTAGGGGGGTTTGAAGGAAGTCCCAGTGGCAGAGACTGCCTCCTCAAGGTCAGGAAAGGTATTTCTCGGACTTCCCCGGACAGGGAACACCTGTGAATGAAGAGAGCTGCGTGGAGTTGTCTCTCGAGCTCCCCCACGCACTGACAATGGTTCCGGAATCCTGAGCGTGGGGAGGTTCCACCAACGGTCGGCAGCGTGTGGGATCTAACGGAATTGCAAAGCTCGTCTCCCCTGAGGGTTTTCCTAATGTCTCTGTGCCAGGGAATGCTAGGGATGTTTGAAGGAAGTCCCAGTGGCAGAGGTTGCCTCCCCAAGGTCAGGAAAGGCATTTCTCGGACTTCCCCGGACAGGGAACACCTGTGACTGAGGAGAGCTGCGTGGAGTTGTCTCTCGAGCTCCCCCACGCTCTGACAATGGTTCCGGAATCCTGAGCGTGGGGAGGTTCCACCAACGGTCGGCAGCGCGTGGGTTCTAACGGAATGAATAAGCTCGTCTCCCCTGAGGATTTTCCTAATGTCTCTGTGCCAGGGAATGCTAGGGGGGTTTGAAGGAAGTCCCAGGGACAGAGGCTGCCTCCCCAAGGTCAGGGAAGGTATTTCTCGGACTTCCCCGAACAGGGAACACCTGTGACTGAAGAGAGCTGCGTGGAGTTGTCTCTCCACCTCCCTGACGCACTGACAATGGTTCCGGAATCCTGACGGTGGGGAGGTTCCACCAACGGTGGGCAGCGAGTTGGTTCTAACGGAATTGCAAAGCTCGTCTCCCCTGAGGGTTTTCCAAGTGTCTCTATGCCCGGGAAGGCTAGGGTGGTTTGCAGGAAGTCCCAGGGACAGAGGTTGCCTCCCAAGGTCAGGGAAGGTATTTCTCGGACTTCCCCGAACAGGGAACACCTGTGACTGAAGAGAGCTGCGTGGAGTTGTCTCTCGAGCTCCCCCACGCGCTGACAATGGTTCCGGAATCCTGAGCGTGGGGAGGTTCCACCAACGGTCGGCAGGGCGTGGGTTCTAACGGAATGCCTTAGCTCGTCTCCCCTGAGGGTTTTCCTAATGTCTCTGGGCCAGGGAATGCTAGGGGTGTTTGCAGGAAGTCCCAGGGCCAGAGGCTGCCTCCCCAAGGTCAGGGAAGATTTTTCTCGGACTTCCCCGAACAGGGAACACCTGTGACTGAAGAGAGCTGCGTGGAGTTGTCTCTCGAGCTCCCCCACGCACTGACAATGGTTCCGGAATCCTGAGCCTGGGGAGGTTCCACCAAAGGTCGGCAGCGCGTGGAATCTAACGGAATTGCAAAGCTCGTCTCCCCTGAGGGTTTTCCTAATGTCTCTGTGCCAGGGAATGCTAGGGGGGTTTGAAGGAAATCCCAGTGGCAGAGGCTGCCTCCCCAAGGTCAGGAAAGTTATTTCTCGGACTTTCCCGGACAGGGATAACCTGTGACTGAAGAGAGCTGCGTGGAGTTGTCTCTCGAGCTCCCCCACGCAATGATAATGTTTCCGGAATCCTTACCGTGGGGAGGTACCTCCATTAGTCGGCAGCGTGTGGGTTCTAACGGAATGCCTAAGCTCGTATCCCCTGAGAATTTTCCTAATGTCTCTGTGCCAGGGAAATCTTGGGGGATTTGCAGGAATTCCCAGTGGCCGAGGCTGCCTCCCCAATGTCAGGGAAGTTATTTCTCGGACTTCCCTAAACAGGGAACACCTGTGACTGAAGAGAGCTGCGTGGAGTTGTCTGTCGATCTCCCCTACGCACTGAAAATGTTTCTGGAATCCTGAGCGTTGGGAGGTTCCACCAACGGTCGGCAGCGCGTGGGTTCTGACGGAATGCCATAGCTCGTCTCCCCTGAGGGTTTTCCTAATGTCTCTGTGCCAGGGAATGCTAGGGGTGTTTACAGGAAGTCCCAGGGACAGAGGCTGCCTCCCCAAGGTCAGAGAAGGTATTCCTCGGACTTCCCCGAACAGGGAACACCTGTGACTGAAGAGAGCTGCGTGGAGTTGTCTCTCGAGCTCCCCCACGCACTGACAATGGTTCCGGAATCCTGAGCGTGGGGAGGTTCCACCAACGGTCGGCAGCGCGTGGGTTCTAACGGAATGCCTAAGCTCGTCTCCCCTGAGGGTTTTCCTAATGTCTCTGTGCCAGGGAATGCTAGGGGTGTTTGCAGGAAATCCCAGGGACAGACGCTGCCTCCCCAAGATCAGGGAAGGTATTTCTCGGACTTCCCCGAACAGGGAACACCTGTGACTGAAGAGAGCTGCGTGGAGTTGTCTCTCCACCTCCCCGACGCACTGACAATGTTTCCGGAATCCTGACGGTGGGGAGGTTCCACCAACGGTGGGCAGCGAGTGGGTTCTAACGGAATTGCAAAGCTCGTCTCCCCTGAGGGTTTTCCAAGTGTCTCTATGCCTGGGAAGGCTAGGGGGGTTTGCAGGAAGTCCCAGGGACAGAGGTTGACTCAAAAGGTCAGGGAAGGTATTTCTCGGACTTCCCCGAACAGGGAACACCTGTGACTGAAGAGAGCTGCGTGGAGTTGTCTCTCGAGCTCCCGCACGCGCTGACATTGGTTCCGGAATCCTGAGCGTGGGGAGGTTCCACCAACGGTCGGCAGCGCGTGCCTTCTAACGAAATGCCTTAGCTCGTCTCCCCTGAGGGTTTTCCTAATTTCTCTGTGCCAGGGAATGCTTGGGGGGTTTGCAGGAAGTCCCAGGGACAGAGGCTGCCTCCCCAAGGTCAGGGAAGATTTTTCTCGGACTTCCCCGAACAGGGAACACCTGTGACTGAAGAGAGCTGCGTGGAGTTGTCTCTCGAGCTCCCCCACGCACTGACAATTTTTCCGGAATCCTGAGCGTGAGGAGTTTCCACCAACGGTCGGCAGCGCGTGGGATCTAACGGAATTGCAAAGCTCGTCTCCCCTGAGGGTTTTCCTAATGTCTCTGTGCCAGGGAATGCTAGGGGGGTTTGAAGGAAGTCCCAGTGGCAGAGACTGCCTCCCGAAGGTCAGGAAAGGTATTTCTCGGACTTCCCCGGACAGGGAACACCTGTGACTGAAGAGAGCTGCGTGGAGTTGTCTCTCGAGCTCCCCCACGCACTGACAATGGTTCCGGAATCCTGAGCTTGGGGAGGTTCCACCAACGGTCGGCAGCGCGTGGGATCTAACGGAATTGCAAAGCTCGTCTCCCCTGAGGGTTTTCCTAATGTCTCTGTGCCAGGGAATGCTAGGGATGTTTGAAGGAAGTCCCAGTGGCAGAGGCTGCCTCCCCAAGGTCAGGAAAGGCATTTCTCGGACTTCCCCGGACAGGGAACACCTGTGACTGAGGAGAGCTGCGTGGAGTTGTCTCTCGAGCTCCCCCACGCTCTGACAATGGTTCCGGAATCCTGAGCGTGGGGAGGTTCCACCAACGGTCGGCAGCGCGTGGGTTCTAACGGAATGAATAAGCTCGTCTCCCCTGAGGATTTTCCTAATGTCTCTGTGCCAGGGAATCCTAGGGGGGTTTGCAGGAAGTCCCAGGGACAGAGGCTGCCTCCCCAAGGTCAGGGAAGGTATTTCTCGGACTTCCCCGAACAGGGAACACCTGTGACTGAAGAGAGCTGCGTGGAGTTGTCTCTCCAACTCCCCGACGCACTGACAATGGTTCCGGAATCCTGACGGTGGGGAGGTTACACCAACGGTGGGCAGCGAGTGGGTTCTAACGGAATTGCAAAGCTCGTCTCCCCTGAGGGTTTTCCAAGTGTCTCTATGCCCGGGAAGCCTAGGGTGGTTTGCAGGAAGTCCCAGGGACAGAGGTTGCCTCCCAAGGTCAGGGAAGGTATTTCTCGGACTTCCCCGAACAGGGAACACCTGTGACTGAAGAGAGCTGCGTGGAGTTGTCTCTCGAGCTCCCCCACGTGCTGACAATGGTTCCGGAATCCTGAGCGTGGGGAGGTTCCACTAACGGTCGGCAGGGCGTGGGTTCTAACGGAATGCCTTAGCTCGTCTCCCCTGAGGGTTTTCCTAATGTCTCTGTGCCAGGGAATGCTAGGGGTGTTTGCAGGAAGTCCCAGGGACAGAGGCTGCCTCCCCAAGGTCAGGGAAGATTTTTCTCGGACTTCCCCGAATAGGGAACACCTGTGACTGAAGAGAGCTGCGAGGAGTTGTCTCTCGAGCTCCCCCACGCACTGACAATGGTTCCGGAATCCTGAGCCTGGGGAGGTTCCACCAAAGGTCGGCAGCGCGTGGGATCTAACGGAATTGCAAAGCTCGTCTCCCCTGAGGGTTTTCCTAATGTCTCTGTGCCAGGGAATGCTAGGGGGGTTTGAAGGAAATCCCAGTGGCGGAGGCTGCCTCCCGAAGGTCAGGAAAGTTATTTCTCGGACTTCCCCGGACAGGGATAACCTGTGACTGAAGAGAGCTGCGTGGAGTTGTCTCTCGAGCTCCCCCACGCAATGATAATATTTCCGGAATCCTTACCGTGGGGAGGTACCTCCATTAGTCGGCAGCGCGTGGGTTCTAACGGAATGCCTAAGCTCGTCTCCCCTGAGAATTTTCCTAATGTCTCTCTGCCAGGGAAATCTTGGGGGATTTGCAGGAATTCCCAGTGTCAGAGGCTGCCTCCCCAATGTCAGGGAAGTTATTTCTCAGACTTCCCTAAACAGGGAACACCTGTGACTGAAGAGAGCTGCGTGGAGTTGTCTATCGATCTCCCCTACGCACTGAAAATGTTTCTGGAATCCTGAGCGTGGGGAGGTTCCACCAACGGTCGGCAGCGTGTGGGTCCTAACGGAATGCCTAAGCTCGTCTCCCCTGAGGGTTTTCCTAATGTCTCTGTGCCAGGGAATGCTAGGGGGGTTTGCAGGAAGTCCCAGGGACAGAGGCTGCCTCCCCAAGGTCAGGGAAGGTATTTCTCGGACTTCCCCGTACAGGGAACACCTGTGACTGAAGAGGACTGCGTGGAGTTGTCTCTCGAGCTCCCCCAAGCACTGACAATGTTTCCGGAAGCCTGAGCGTGGGGAGGTTCCACCAAAGGTCGGCAGCGCGTGGGTTCTAACGGAAAGCCTAAGCTCGCCTCCCCTGAGGGTTTTCCTAATGTCTCTGTGCCAGGGAATGCTAGGGGGTTTTGCAGGAAGTCCCAGGGACAGAGGCTGCCTCCCCAAGGTCAGGGAAGGTATTTCTCGGACTTCCCCGAACAGGGAACACCTGTGACTGAAGAGAGCTGCGTGGAGTTGTCTCTCCACCTCCCCGACGCACTGACAACGGTTCCGGAATCCTGAGCGTGGGGAGGTTCCACCAACGGTCGGCAGCGCGTGGGATCTAACGGAATGCCTTAGCTCGACTCCCCTGACGGTTTTCCTAATGTCTCTGTGCCAGGGAAAGCTAGGGGGGTTTGCAGGAATTCCCAGTGGCAGAGGCTGCCTCCCCAAGGTCAGGGAAGTTATTTCTCGGACTTCCCCGAACAGGGAACACCTGTGACTGAAGAGAGCTTCGTGGAGTTGTCTCTCGAGCTCCCCCACGCAGTGACAATGGTTCCGGAATCCTGACGGTGGGGAGGTTCCACCAACGGTGGGCAGCGAGTGGGTTCTAACGGAATTGAAAAGCTCGTCTCCCCTGAGGGTTTTCCAAGTTTCTCTATGCCCGGCAAGGGTAGGGGGGTTTGCAGGAAATCCCAGGGACAGAGGCTGCCTCCCCAAGGTCAGGGAAGGTATTTCTCGGACTTCCCTGAACAGGGAACACCTGTGACTGAAGAGAGCTGCGTGGAGTTGTCTCTCGAACTCCCCCACGCACTGACAATGGTTCCGGAATCCTGAGCGTGGGGAGGTTCCACCAACGGTCGGCAGCGCGTGGGTTCTAACGGAATGAATAAGCTCGTCTCCCCTGAGGGTTTTCCTA
Organism: Vicugna pacos; assembly: GCF_048564905.1. NCBI lineage: Eukaryota > Metazoa > Chordata > Mammalia > Artiodactyla > Camelidae > Vicugna > Vicugna pacos. Next base: position 57,015,629 of record NW_027328721.1, read on the forward strand.
ATGTCTCTGTGCCAGGGAATGCTAGGGGGGTTTGCAGGAAGTCCCAGGGACAGAGGCTGCCTCCCCAAGTTCAGGGAAGGTATTTCTCGGACTTCCCCGAACAGGAAACACCTGTGACTGAAGAGAGCTGTGTGGAGATGTCTCTCCACCTCCCTGACGCACTGACAATGGTTCCGGAATTCTGACGTTGGGGAGGTTCCACCAACGGTCGGCAGCGAGTGGGTTCTAACGGAATTGCAAAGCTCATCTCCCCTGAGGGTTTTCCAAGTGTCTCTCTGTCCGGGAAGGCTAGGGTGGTTTGCAGGAAGTCCCAGGGACAGAGGTTGCCTCCCAAGGTCAGGGAAGGTATTTCTCGGACTTCCCCGAACAGGGAACACCTGTGACTGAAGAGAGCTGCGTGGAGTTGTCTCTCGAGCTCCCCCACGCGCTGACAATGGTTCCGGAATCCTGAGCGTGGGGAGGTTCCACGAACGGTCGGCAGCGCGTGGGTTCTAACGTAATGCTTAGGTCGTCTACCCTTAGGGTTTTCCTAATGTCTCTGTGCCAGGGAATGCTAGGGGGGTTTGCAGGAAGTCCCAGGGACAGAGGCTGCCTCCCCAAGGTCAGGGAAGATTTTTCTCGGTCTTCCCCGAACAGGGGACACCTGTGACTAAAGAGAGCTGCGTGGAGTTCTCTCTCGAGCTCCCCCACGCGCTGACAATGGTTCCGGAATCCTGAGCGTGGGGAGGTTCCACCAACGGTCGGCAGCGCGTGGGTTCTAACGGAATGCCTAAGCTCGTCTCCCCTGAGAATTTTCCTAATGTCTATGTGCCAGGGAAAGCTTGGGGGATTTGCAGGAATTCCCAGTGTCAGAGGCTGCCTCCCCAATGTCAGGGAAGTTATTTCTCAGACTTCCCCAAACAGGGAACACATGTGACTGAAGAGAGCTGCGTGGAGTTGTCTGTCGAATTCCCCTACGCACTGAAAATGTTTCTGGAATCCTGAGCGTGGGGAGGTTCCACCAACGGTCGGCAGCGAGTGGGTTCTAACAGAATTGCAAAGCTCGTCTACCCTGAGAGTTTTCCAAGTGTCTCTATGCCCGGGAAGGCTAGTGGGGTTTGCAGGAAGTCCCAGGGACAGAGGTTGCCTCCCAAGGTCAGGGAAGGTATTTCTCGGACTTCCCCGAACAGGGAACACCTGTGATTGAAGAGAGCTGCGTGGAGTTGTCTCTCGAGCTCCCCCACGCGCTGACAATTGTTCCGGATTCCTGAGCGTGAGGAGGTTCCACCAACGGGCTTCAGCGCGTGGGTTCTAACGGAATGAATAAGCTCGTCTCCCCTGAGGATTTTCCTAATGTCTCTGTGCCAGGGAATGCTAGGGGGGTTTGCAGGAAGTCCCAGGGACAGAGGCTGCCTCCCCAAGGTCAGGGAAGGTATTTCTCGGACTTCCCCGAACAGGGAACACCTGTGACTGAAGAGAGCTGCGTGGAGTTGTCTCTCCACCTCCCTGACGCACTGACAATGGTTCCGGAATCCTGACGGTGGGGAGGTTCCACCAACGGTGGGCAGCGAGTGGGTTCTAACGGAATTGCAAAGCTCGTCTCCCCTGAGGGTTTTCCAAGTGTCTCTATGCCCGGGAAGGCTAGGGTGGTTTGCAGGAAGTCCCAGGGACAGAGGTTGCCTCCCAAGGTCAGGGAAGGTATTTCTCGGAATTCCCCGAACAGGGAACACTTGTGACTGAAGAGAGCTGCGTGGAGTTGTCTCTCGAGCTCCCCCACGCGCTGACAATGGTTCCAGAATCCTGAGCCTGGGGAGGTTAAACCAAAGGTCGGCAGCGCGTGGGATCTAACGGAATTGCAAAGCTCCTCTCCCCTGAGGGTTTTCCTAATGTCTCTGTGCCAGGGAATGCTAGGGGGGTTTGAAGGAAATCCCAGTGGCAGATGCTGCCTCCCCAAGGTCAGGAAAGTTATTTCTCGGACTTCCCCGGACAGGGATAACCTGTAACTGAAGAGAGCTTCGTGGAGTTGTCTCTCGAGCTCCCCCACGCAATGATAATGTTTCCGGAATCCTTACCGTGGGGAGGTACCTCCATTGGTCGGCAGCGCGTGGGTTCTAACGGAATGCCTAAGCTCGTCTCCCCTGAGAATTTTCCTAATGTCTCTGTGCCAGGGAAAGCTTGGGGGATTTGCAGGAATTCCCAGTGTCAGAGGCTGCCTCCCCAATGTCAGGGAAGTTATTTCTCAGACTTCCCCAAACAGGGAACACCTGTGACTGAAGAGAGCTGCGTGGAGTTGTCTGTCGATCTCCCCTACGCACTGAAAATATTTCTGGAATCCTGAGCGTGGGGAGGTTCCACCAACGGTCGGCAGCGCGTGGGATCTAACGGAATGCCTTAGCTCGTCTCCCCTGAGGGTTTTCCTAATATCTCTGTGCCAGGGAATGCTAGGGGTGTTTGCAGGAATTCCCAGGGACAGAGGCTGCCTCCCCAAGATCAGAGAAGATTTTTCTCGGACTTCCCCGAACAGGGAACACCTGCGACTGAAGAGAGCTGCGTGGAGTTGTCTCTCGAGCTCCCCCACGCACTGACAATGGTTCCGTAATCCTGAGCGCGGGGAGGTTCCACCAACGGTCGGCAGCGCGTGGGTTCTAACGGAATGCCTAAGCTCGTCTCCCCTGAGGGTTTTCCTAATGTCTCTGTGCCAGGGAATGCTAGGGGGGTTTGCAGGAAATCCCAGGGACAGAGGCTGCCTCCCCAAGGCCAGGGAAGTTATTTCTCGGACTTGCCCGAACAGGGAACACCTGTGACTGAAGAGAGCTGCGTGGAGTTGTCTCTCCACCTCCCCGACGCACTGACAATTGTTCCGGAACCCTGATGGTGGGGAGGTTCCAACAACGGTCGGCAGCGAGTGGGTTCTAACAGAATTGCAAAGCTCGTCTCCCCTGAGGGTTTTCCAAGTGTCTCTATGCCCGGGAAGGCTAGGAGGATTTGCAGGAATTCCCAGGGACAGAGGTTGCCTCCCAAGGTCAGGGAAGGTATTTCTCGGACTTCCCCGAACAGGGAACACCTGTGACTGAAGAGAGATTCGTGGAGTTGTCTCTCGAGCTCCCCCACGCACTGACAATGGTTCCGTAATCCTGAGCGTGGGGAGGTTCCTCCAACGGTCGGCAGCGCGTGGGTTCTAACGGAATGCCTAAGCTCGTCTCCCCTGAGGGTTTTCCTAATGTCTCTGTGCCAGGGAATGCTAGGGGGGTTTGCAGGAAGTCCCAAGGACAGAGGCTGCCTCCCCAAGTTCAGGGAAGGTATTTCTCGGACTTCCCCGAACAGGGGACACCTGTGACTGAAGAGAGCTGCGTGGAGTTGTCTGTCGAGCTCCCCCACGCGCTGACAATGGTTCCGGAATCCTGAGCGTGGGGAGGTTCCACCAACGGTAGGCAGCGCGTGGGATCTAACTGAATTGCAAAGCTCGTCTCCCCTGAGGGTTTTCCTAATGTCTCTGTGCCAGGGAATGCTAGGGGGGTTTGAAGGAAGTCCCTGTGGCAGAGGCTGCCTCCCCAAGGTCAGGAAAGATATTTCTCGGACTTCCCCGTACAGGGAACATCTGTGACTGAAGAGAGCTGCGTGGAGTTGTCTCTCGAGCTCCCCCACGCAAAGATAATGGTTCCGGAATAATTACCGTGGGAGGTACCTCCATTGGTCGGCAGCGCGTGGGTTCTAACGGAATGCCTAAGCTCGTCTCCCCTGAGAATTTTCCTAATGTCTCTGTGCCAGGGAAAGCTTGGGGGATTTGCAGGAATTCCCAGTGTCAGAGGCTGCCTCCCCAATGTCAGGGAAGTTATTTCTCAGACTTCCCCAAACAGGGAACACCTGTGACTGAAGAGAGCTGCGTGGAGTTGTCTGTCGATCTCCCCTACGCACTGAAAATGTTTCTGGAATCCTGAGCGTGGGGAGGTTCCACCAACGGTCGGCAGCGCGTGGGTTCTAACGGAATGCCTTAGCTCGTCTCCCCTGAGGGTTTTTCTATTGTCTCTGTGCCAGGGAATGCTAGGGGTGTTTGCAGGAATTCCCAGGGACAGAGGCTGCCTCCCCAAGGTCAGAGAAGATTTTTCTCGGACTTCCCCGAACAGGGAACACCTGCGACTGAAGAGAGCTGCGTGGAGTTGTCTCTCGAGCTCCCCCACGCACTGACAATGGTTCCGTAATCCTGAGCGTGGGGAGGTTCCACCAACGGTCGGCAGCGCGTGGGTTCTAACGGAATGCCTTAGCTCGTCTCCCCTGAGGGTTTTCCTAATGTCTCTGTGCCAGGGAATGCTAGGGGGGTTTGCAGGAAGTCCCAGGGACAGAGGCTGCCTCCCCAAGGCCAGGGAAGGTATTTCTCGGACTTGCCCGAACAGGGAACACCTGTGACTGAAGAGAGCTGCGTGGAGTTGTCTCTCCACCTCCCCGACGCACTGACAATTGTTCCGGAATCCTGATGGTGGGGAGGTTCCAACAACGGTCGGCAGCGAGTGGGTTCTAACAGAATTGCAAAGCTCGTCTCCCCTGAGGGTTTTCCAAGTGTCTCTATGCCCGGGAAGTCTAGGAGGTTTTGCAGGAATTCCCAGGGACAGAGGTTGCCTCCCAAGGTCAGGGAAGGTATTTCTCGGACTTCCCCGAACAGGGAACACCTGTGACTGAAGAGAGCTTCGTGGAGTTGTCTCTCGAGCTCCCCCACGCGCTGACAACGGTTCCGGAATCCTGAGCGTGGGGAGGTTCCACCAACGGTCGGCAGCGCGTGGGATCTAACGGAATTGCAAAGCTCGGCTCCCCTGAGGGTTTTCCTAATGTCTCTGTGCCAGGGAATGCTAGGGGTGTTTGCAGGAAGTCCCAAGGACAGAGGCTGCCTCCCAAAGGTCAGGGAAGGTATTTCTCGGACTTCCCCGAACAGGGGACACCTGTGACTGAAGAGAGCTGCGTGGAGTTGTCTGTCGAGCTCCCCCACGCGCTGACAATGTTTCCGGAATCCTGAGCGTGGGGAGGTTCCACCAACGGTAGGCAGCGCGTGGGATCTAACTGAATTGCAAAGCTCGTCTCCCCTGAGGGTTTTCCTAATGTCTCTGTGCCAGGGATTGCTAGGGGGGTTTGAAGGAAGTCCCAGTGGCAGAGGCTGCCTCCCCAAGGTCAGGAAAGATATTTCTCGGACTTCCCCGTACAGGGAACATCTGTGACTGAAGAGAGCTGCGTGGAGTTGTCTCTCGAGCTCCCCCACGCAAAGATAATGGTTCCGGAATAATTACCGTGGGAGGTACCTCCATTGGTCGGCAGCACGTGGGTTCTAACGGAATGCCTAAGCTCGTCTCCCCTGAGAATTTTCCTAATGTCTCTGTGCCAGGGAAAGCTTGGGGGATTTGCAGGAATTCCCAGTGTCAGAGGCTGCCTCCCCAATGTCAGGGAATTTATTTCTCAGACTTCCCCAAACAGGGAACACCTGTGACTGAAGAGAGCTGCGTGGAATTGTCTGTCGATCTCCCCTACGCACTGAAAATGTTTCTGGAATCCTGAGCGTGGGGAGGTTCCACCAACGGTCGGCAGCGCGTGGGTTCTAACGGAATGCCTTAGCTCGTCTCCCCTGAGGGTTTTTCTATTGTCTCTGTGCCAGGGAATGCTAGGGGTGTTTGCAGGAATTCCCAGGGACAGAGGCTGCCTCCCCAAGGTCAGAGAAGATTTTTCTCGGACTTCCCCGAACAGGGAACACCTGCGACTGAAGAGAGCTGCGTGGAGTTGTCTCTCGAGCTCCCCCACGCACTGACAATGGTTCCGTAATCCTGAGCGTGGGGAGGTTCCACCAACGGTCGGCAGCGCGTGGGTTCTAACGGAATGCCTAAGCTCGTCTCCCCTGAGGGTTTTCCTAATGTCTCTGTGCCAGGGAATGCTAGGGGGGTTTGCAGGAAGTCCCAGGGACAGAGGCTGCCTCCCCAAGGCCAGGGAAGGTATTTCTCGGACTTGCCCGAACAGGGAACACCTGTGACTGAAGAGAGCTGCGTGGAGTTTTCTCTCCACCTCCCCGACGCACTGACAATTGTTCCGGAATCCTGATGGTGGGGAGGTTCCAACAACGGTCGGCAGCGAGTGGGTTCTAACAGAATTGCAAAGCTCGTCTCCCCTGAGGGTTTTCCAAGTGTCTCTATGCCCGGGAAGGCTAGGAGGATTTGCAGGAATTCCCAGGGACAGAGGCTGCCTCCCCAAGGTCAGGGAAGGTATTTCTCGGACTTCCCCGAACAGGGGACACCTGTGACTGAAAAGAGCTGCGTGGAGTTGTCTCTCGAGCTCCCCCACGCGCTGACAATGGTTCTGGAATCCTGAGCGTGTGGAGGTTCCACCAACAGTCGGCAGCGCGTGGGTTCTTACGGAATGCCTAAGCTCGTCTCCCCTGAGGGTTTTCCTAATTTCTCTGTGCCAGGGAATGCTAGGGGGGTTTGCAGGAAATCCCAGGGACAGAGGCTGCCTCCCCAAGGTCAGGGAAGGTATTTCTCGGACTTGCCCGAACAGGGAACACCTGTGACTGAAGAGAGCTGCGTGGAGTTGTCTCTCCACCTCCCCGACGCACTGACAATTGTTACGGAATCCTGAGCGTGGGGAGGTTCCACCAATGGTCGGCAGCGCGTGGGATCTAACGGAATTGGAAAGCTCGTCTCCCCTGAGGTTTTTCCTAAAATCTCTGTGCCAGGGAATGCTAGGGGGGTTTTAAGGAATTCCCAGTGGCAGGGGTTGCCTCCCCATGGTCAGGAAAGGTATTTCTCGGACTTCCCCGGACAGGGAACACCTGTGACTGAAGAGAGCTGCGTGGAGTTGTCTCTCGAACTCCCCCACGCAATGATAATGGTTCCGGAATCCTTACCGTGTGGAGGTACCTCCATTGGTCGGCAGCGCGTGGGTTCTAACGGAATGCCTAAGCTCGTCTCCCCTGAGAATTTTCCTAATGTCTCTGTGCCAGGGAAAGCTAGGGGGGTTTGCAGGAATTCCCAGTGGCAGAGGCTGCCTCCCCAAGGTCAGGGAAGTTATTTCTCGGACTTCCCCGAACAGGGAACACCTGTGACTGAAGAGAGCTTCGTGGAGTTGTCTCTCGAGCTCCCCCACGCAGTGACAATGGTTCCAGAATCCTGACGGTGGGGAGGTTCCACCAACGGTGGGCAGCGAGTGGGTTCTAACGGAATTGAAAAGCTCGTCTCCCCTGAGGGTTTTCCAAGTTTCTCTATGCCCGGCAAGGGTAGGGGGGTTTGCAGGAAATCCCAGGGACAGAGGCTGCCTCCCCAAGGTCAGGGAAGGTATTTCTCGGACTTCCCTGAACAGGGAACACCTGTGACTGAAGAGAGCTGCGTGGAGTTGTCTCTCGAACTCCCCCACGCACTGACAATGGTTCCGGAATCCTGAGCGTGGGGAGGTTCCACCAACGGTCGGCAGCGCGTGGGTTCTAACGGAATGAATAAGCTCGTCTCCCCTGAGGGTTTTCCTAATGTCTCTGTGCCAGGGAATGCTAGGGGGGTTTGCAGGAAGTCCCAGGGACAGAGGCTGCCTCCCCAAGTTCAGGGAAGGTATTTCTCGGACTTCCCCGAACAGGAAACACCTGTGACTGAAGAGAGCTGTGTGGAGATGTCTCTCCACCTCCCTGACGCACTGACAATGGTTCCGGAATTCTGACGTTGGGGAGGTTCCACCAACGGTCGGCAGCGAGTGGGTTCTAACGGAATTGCAAAGCTCATCTCCCCTGAGTGTTTTCCAAGTGTCTCTCTGTCCGGGAAGGCTAGGGTGGTTTGCAGGAAGTCCCAGGGACAGAGGTTGCCTCCCAAGGTCAGGGAAGGTATTTCTCGGACTTCCCCGAACAGGGAACACCTGTGACTGAAGAGAGCTGCGTGGAGTTGTCTCTCGAGCTCCCCCACGCGCTGACAATGGTTCCGGAATCCTGAGCGTGGGGAGGTTCCACGAACGGTCGGCAGCGCGTGGGTTCTAACGTAATGCTTAGGTCGTCTACCCTTAGGGTTTTCCTAATGTCTCTGTGCCAGGGAATGCTAGGGGGGTTTGCAGGAAGTCCCAGGGACAGAGGCTGCCTCCCCAAGGTCAGGGAAGATTTTTCTCGGTCTTCCCCGAACAGGGAACACCTGTGACTAAAGAGAGCTGCGTGGAGTTCTCTCTCGAGCTCCCCCACGCGCTGACAATGGTTCCGGAATCCTGAGCGTGGGGAGGTTCCACCAACGGTCGGCAGCGCGTGGGTTCTAACGGAATGCCTAAGCTCGTCTCCCCTGAGGGTTTTCCTAATGTCTCTGTGACAGGGAATGCTAGGGGGGTTTGAAGGAAGTCCCAGTGGCAGAGGCTGCCTCCCCAAGGTCAGGAAAGATATTTCTCGGACATCCCCGGACAGGGAACATCTGTGACTGAAGAGAGCTGCGTGGAGTTGTCTCTCGAGCTCCCCCACGCAAAGATAATGGTTCCGGAATAATTACCGTGGGAGGTACCTCCATTGGTCGGCAGCGCGTGGGTTCTAACGGAATGCCTAAGCTCGTCTCCCCTGAGAATTTTCCTAATGTCTATGTGCCAGGGAAAGCTTGGGGGATTTGCAGGAATTCCCAGTGTCAGAGGCTGCCTCCCCAATGTCAGGGAAGTTATTTCTCAGACTTCCCCAAACAGGGAACACATGTGACTGAAGAGAGCTGCGTGGAGTTGTCTGTCGAATTCCCCTACGCACTGAAAATGTTTCTGGAATCCTGAGCGTGGGGAGGTTCCACCAACGGTCGGCAGCGAGTGGGTTCTAACAGAATTGCAAAGCTCGTCTACCCTGAGAGTTTTCCAAGTGTCTCTATGCCCGGGAAGGCTAGTGGGGTTTGCAGGAAGTCCCAGGGACAGAGGTTGCCTCCCAAGGTCAGGGAAGGTATTTCTCGGACTTCCCCGAACAGGGAACACCTGTGATTGAAGAGAGCTGCGTGGAGTTGTCTCTCGAGCTCCCCCACGCGCTGACAATTGTTCCGGATTCCTGAGCGTGAGGAGGTTCCACCAACGGGCTTCAGCGCGTGGGTTCTAACGGAATGAATAAGCTCGTCTCCCCTGAGGATTTTCCTAATGTCTCTGTGCCAGGGAATGCTAGGGGGGTTTGCAGGAAGTCCCAGGGACAGAGGCTGCCTCCCCAAGGTCAGGGAAGGTATTTCTCGGACTTCCCCGAACAGGGAACACCTGTGACTGAAGAGAGCTGCGTGGAGTTGTCTCTCCACCTCCCTGACGCACTGACAATGGTTCCGGAATCCTGACGGTGGGGAGGTTCCACCAACGGTGGGCAGCGAGTGGGTTCTAACGGAATTGCAAAGCTCGTCTCCCCTGAGGGTTTTCCAAGTGTCTCTATGCCCGGGAAGGCTAGGGTGGTTTGCAGGAAGTCCCAGGGACAGAGGTTGCCTCCCAAGGTCAGGGAAGGTATTTCTCGGACTTCCCCGAACAGGGAACACCTGTGACTGAAGAGAGCTGCGTGGAGTTGTCTCTCGAGCTCCCCCACGCGCTGACAATGGTTCCAGAATCCTGAGCCTGGGGAGGTTAAACCAAAGGTCGGCAGCGCGTGGGATCTAACGGAATTGCAAAGCTCCTCTCCCCTGAGGGTTTTCCTAATGTCTCTGTGCCAGGGAATGCTAGGGGGGTTTGAAGGAAATCCCAGTGGCAGATGCTGCCTCCCCAAGGTCAGGAAAGTTATTTCTCGGACTTCCCCGGACAGGGATAACCTGTAACTGAAGAGAGCTTCGTGGAGTTGTCTCTCGAGCTCCCCCACGCAATGATAATGTTTCCGGAATCCTTACCGTGGGGAGGTACCTCCATTGGTCGGCAGCGCGTGGGTTCTAACGGAATGCCTAAGCTCGTCTCCCCTGAGAATTTTCCTAATGTCTCTGTGCCAGGGAAAGCTTGGGGGATTTGCAGGAATTCCCAGTGTCAGAGGCTGCCTCCCCAATGTCAGGGAAGTTATTTCTCAGACTTCCCCAAACAGGGAACACCTGTGACTGAAGAGAGCTGCGTGGAGTTGTCTGTCGATCTCCCCTACGCACTGAAAATGTTTCTGGAATCCTGAGCGTGGGGAGGTTCCACCAACGGTCGGCAGCGCGTGGGATCTAACGGAATGCCTTAGCTCGTCTCCCCTGAGGGTTTTTCTATTGTCTCTGTGCCAGGGAATGCTAGGGGTGTTTGCAGGAATTCCCAGGGACAGAGGCTGCCTCCCCAAGATCAGAGAAGATTTTTCTCGGACTTCCCCAAACAGGGAACACCTGCGACTGAAGAGAGCTGCGTGGAGTTGTCTCTCGAGCTCCCCCACGCACTGACAATGGTTCCGTAATCCTGAGCGCGGGGAGGTTCCACCAACGGTCGGCAGCGCGTGGGTTCTAACGGAATGCCTAAGCTCGTCTCCCCTGAGGGTTTTCCTAATGTCTCTGTGCCAGGGAATGCTAGGGGGGTTTGCAGGAAATCCCAGGGACAGAGGCTGCCTCCCCAAGGCCAGGGAAGTTATTTCTCGGACTTGCCCGAACAGGGAACACCTGTGACTGAAGAGAGCTGCGTGGAGTTGTCTCTCCACCTCCCCGACGCACTGACAATTGTTCCGGAACCCTGATGGTGGGGAGGTTCCAACAACGGTCGGCAGCGAGTGGGTTCTAACAGAATTGCAAAGCTCGTCTCCCCTGAGGGTTTTCCAAGTGTCTCTATGCCCGGGAAGGCTAGGAGGATTTGCAGGAATTCCCAGGGACAGAGGTTGCCTCCCAAGGTCAGGGAAGGTATTTCTCGGACTTCCCCGAACAGGGAACACCTGTGACTGAAGAGAGCTTCGTGGAGTTGTCTCTCGAGCTCCCCCACGCACTGACAATGGTTCCGTAATCCTGAGCGTGGGGAGGTTCCTCCAACGGTCGGCAGCGCGTGGGTTCTAACGGAATGCCTAAGCTCGTCTCCCCTGAGGGTTTTCCTAATGTCTCTGTGCCAGGGAATGCTAGGGGGGTTTGCAGGAAGTCCCAAGGACAGAGGCTGCCTCCCCAAGTTCAGGGAAGGTATTTCTCGGACTTCCCCGAACAGGGGACACCTGTGACTGAAGAGAGCTGCGTGGAGTTGTCTGTCGAGCTCCCCCACGCGCTGACAATGGTTCCGGAATCCTGAGCGTGGGGAGGTTCCACCAACGGTAGGCAGCGCGTGGGATCTAACTGAATTGCAAAGCTCGTCTCCCCTGAGGGTTTTCCTAATGTCTCTGTGCCAGGGAATGCTAGGGGGGTTTGAAGGAAGTCCCTGTGGCAGAGGCTGCCTCCCCAAGGTCAGGAAAGATATTTCTCGGACTTCCCCGTACAGGGAACATCTGTGACTGAAGAGAGCTGCGTGGAGTTGTCTCTCGAGCTCCCCCACGCAAAGATAATGGTTCCGGAATAATTACCGTGGGAGGTACCTCCATTGGTCGGCAGCGCGTGGGTTCTAACGGAATGCCTAAGCTCGTCTCCCCTGAGAATTTTCCTAATGTCTCTGTGCCAGGGAAAGCTTGGGGGATTTGCAGGAATTCCCAGTGTCAGAGGCTGCCTCCCCAATGTCAGGGAAGTTATTTCTCAGACTTCCCCAAACAGGGAACACCTGTGACTGAAGAGAGCTGCGTGGAGTTGTCTGTCGATCTCCCCTACGCACTGAAAATGTTTCTGGAATCCTGAGCCTGGGGAGGTTCCACCAACGGTCGGCAGCGCGTGGGTTCTAACGGAATGCCTTAGCTCGTCTCCCCTGAGGGTTTTTCTATTGTCTCTGTGCCAGGGAATGCTAGGGGTGTTTGCAGGAATTCCCAGGGACAGAGGCTGCCTCCCCAAGGTCAGAGAAGATTTTTCTCGGACTTCCCCGAACAGGGAACACCTGCGACTGAAGAGAGCTGCGTGGAGTTGTCTCTCGAGCTCCCCCACGCACTGACAATGGTTCCGTAATCCTGAGCGTGGGGAGGTTCCACCAACGGTCGGCAGCGCGTGGGTTCTAACGGAATGCCTAAGCTCGTCTCCCCTGAGGGTTTTCCTAATGTCTCTGTGCCAGGGAATGCTAGGGGGGTTTGCAGGAAGTCCCAGGGACAGAGGCTGCCTCCCCAAGGCCAGGGAAGGTATTTCTCGGACTTGCCCGAACAGGGAACACCTGTGACTGAAGAGAGCTGCGTGGAGTTGTCTCTCCACCTCCCCGACGCACTGACAATTGTTCCGGAATCCTGATGGTGGGGAGGTTCCAACAACGGTCGGCAGCGAGTGGGTTCTAACAGAATTGCAAAGCTCGTCTCCCCTGAGGGTTTTCCAAGTGTCTCTATGCCCGGGAAGTCTAGGAGGATTTGCAGGAATTCCCAGGGACAGAGGTTGCCTCCCAAGGTCAGGGAAGGTATTTCTCGGACTTCCCCGAACAGGGAACACCTGTGACTGAAGAGAGCTTCGTGGAGTTGTCTCTCGAGCTCCCCCACGCGCTGACAACGGTTCCGGAATCCTGAGCGTGGGGAGGTTCCACCAACGGTCGGCAGCGCGTGGGATCTAACGGAATTGCAAAGCTCGGCTCCCCTGAGGGTTTTCCTAATGTCTCTGTGCCAGGGAATGCTAGGGGTGTTTGCAGGAAGTCCCAAGGACAGAGGCTGCCTCCCAAAGGTCAGGGAAGGTATTTCTCGGACTTCCCCGAACAGGGGACACCTGTGACTGAAGAGAGCTGCGTGGAGTTGTCTGTCGAGCTCCCCAACGCGCTGACAATGTTTCCGGAATCCTGAGCGTGGGGAGGTTCCACCAACGGTAGGCAGCGCGTGGGATCTAACTGAATTGCAAAGCTCGTCTCCCCTGAGGGTTTTCCTAATGTCTCTGTGCCAGGGATTGCTAGGGGGGTTTGAAGGAAGTCCCAGTGGCAGAGGCTGCCTCCCCAAGGTCAGGAAAGATATTTCTCGGACTTCCCCGTACAGGGAACATCTGTGACTGAAGAGAGCTGCGTGGAGTTGTCTCTCGAGCTCCCCCACGCAAAGATAATGGTTCCGGAATAATTACCGTGGGAGGTACCTCCATTGGTCGGCAGCACGTGGGTTCTAACGGAATGCCTAAGCTCGTCTCCCCTGAGAATTTTCCTAATGTCTCTGTGCCAGGGAAAGCTTGGGGGATTTGCAGGAATTCCCAGTGTCAGAGGCTGCCTCCCCAATGTCAGGGAATTTATTTCTCAGACTTCCCCAAACAGGGAACACCTGTGACTGAAGAGAGCTGCGTGGAGTTGTCTGTCGATCTCCCCTACGCACTGAAAATGTTTCTGGAATCCTGAGCGTGGGGAGGTTCCACCAACGGTCGGCAGCGCGTGGGTTCTAACGGAATGCCTTAGCTCGTCTCCCCTGAGGGTTTTTCTATTGTCTCTGTGCCAGGGAATGCTAGGGGTGTTTGCAGGAATTCCCAGGGACAGAGGCTGCCTCCCCAAGGTCAGAGAAGATTTTTCTCGGACTTCCCCGAACAGGGAACACCTGCGACTGAAGAGAGCTGCGTGGAGTTGTCTCTCGAGCTCCCCCACGCACTGACAATGGTTCCGTAATCCTGAGCGTGGGGAGGTTCCACCAACGGTCGGCAGCGCGTGGGTTCTAACGGAATGCCTAAGCTCGTCTCCCCTGAGGGTTTTCCTAATGTCTCTGTGCCAGGGAATGCTAGGGGGGTTTGCAGGAAGTCCCAGGGACAGAGGCTGCCTCCCCAAGGCCAGGGAAGGTATTTCTCGGACTTGCCCGAACAGGGAACACCTGTGACTGAAGAGAGCTGCGTGGAGTTTTCTCTCCACCTCCCCGACGCACTGACAATTGTTCCGGAATCCTGATGGTGGGGAGGTTCCAACAACGGTCGGCAGCGAGTGGGTTCTAACAGAATTGCAAAGCTCGTCTCCCCTGAGGGTTTTCCAAGTGTCTCTATGCCCGGGAAGGCTAGGAGGATTTGCAGGAATTCCCAGGGACAGAGGCTGCCTCCCCAAGGTCAGGGAAGGTATTTCTCGGACTTCCCCGAACAGGGGACACCTGTGACTGAAAAGAGCTGCGTGGAGTTGTCTCTCGAGCTCCCCCACGCGCTGACAATGGTTCTGGAATCCTGAGCGTGTGGAGGTTCCACCAACAGTCGGCAGCGCGTGGGTTCTTACGGAATGCCTAAGCTCGTCTCCCCTGAGGGTTTTCCTAATTTCTCTGTGCCAGGGAATGCTAGGGGGGTTTGCAGGAAATCCCAGGGACAGAGGCTGCCTCCCCAAGGTCAGGGAAGGTATTTCTCGGACTTGCCCGAACAGGGAACACCTGTGACTGAAGAGAGCTGCGTGGAGTTGTCTCTCCACCTCCCCGACGCACTGACAATTGTTACGGAATCCTGAGCGTGGGGAGGTTCCACCAATGGTCGGCAGCGCGTGGGATCTAACGGAATTGGAAAGCTCGTCTCCCCTGAGGTTTTTCCTAAAATCTCTGTGCCAGGGAATGCTAGGGGGGTTTTAAGGAATTCCCAGTGGCAGGGGTTGCCTCCCCATGGTCAGGAAAGGTATTTCTCGGACTTCCCCGGACAGGGAACACCTGTGACTGAAGAGAGCTGCGTGGAGTTGTCTCTCGAACTCCCCCACGCAATGATAATGGTTCCGGAATCCTTACCGTGTGGAGGTACCTCCATTGGTCGGCAGCGCGTGGGTTCTAACGGAATGCCTAAGCTCGTCTCCCCTGAGAATTTTCCTAATGTCTCTGTGCCAGGGAAAGCTTGGGGGATTTGCAGGAATTCCCAGTGTCAGAGGCTGCCTCCCCAATGTCAGGGAAGTTATTTCTCGGACTTCCCCGAACAGGGAACACCTGTGACTGAGGAGAGCTGCGTGGAGTTGTCTGTCGATCTCCCCTACGCACTGAAAATGTTTCTGGAATCCTGAGCGTTGGGAGGTTCCACCAACGGTCGGCAGCGCGTGGGTTCTAACGGAATGCCTAAGCTCGTCTCCCCTGAGGGTTTTCCTAATGTCTCTGTGCCAGGGAATGCTAGGGATTTTGAAGGAAGTCCCAGGGACAGAGGCTGCCTCCACAAGGTCAGGGAAGGTATTTCTAGGACTTCCCCGAACAGGGAACACCTGTGACTGAAGAGCTGCGTGGAGTTGTCTCTCCACCTCCCCGACCCACTGACAATGGTTCTGGAATCCTGACGGTGGGGAGGTTCCACCAACGGTGGGCAGCGAGTGGGTTCTATCGGAATTGCAAAGCTCGTCTCCCCTGAGGGTTTTCAAAGTGTCTCTATGCCCGGGAAGGCTAGGAGGATTTGCAGGAATTCCCAGGGACAGAGGTTGCCTCCCAAGGTCAGGGAAGGTATTTCTCGGACTTCCCCGAACAGGGAACACCTGTGACTGAAGAGAGCTTCGTGGAGTTGTCTCTCGAGCTCCCCCACGCGCTGACAATGGTTCCAGAATCCTGAGCCTGGGGAGGTTAAACCAAAGGTCGGCAGCGCGTGGGATCTAACGGAATTGCAAAGCTCCTCTCCCCTGAGGGTTTTCCTAATGTCTCTGTGCCAGGGAATGCTAGGGGGGTTTGAAGGAAATCCCAGTGGCAGATGCTGCCTCCCCAAGGTCAGGAAAGTTATTTCTCGGACTTCCCCGGACAGGGATAACCTGTAACTGAAGAGAGCTTCGTGGAGTTGTCTCTCGAGCTCCCCCACGCAATGATAATGTTTCCGGAATCCTTACCGTGGGGAGGTACCTCCATTGGTCGGCAGCGCGTGGGTTCTAACGGAATGCCTAAGCTCGTCTCCCCTGAGAATTTTCCTAATGTCTCTGTGCCAGGGAAAGCTTGGGGGATTTGCAGGAATTCCCAGTGTCAGAGGCTGCCTCCCCAATGTCAGGGAAGTTATTTCTCAGACTTCCCCAAACAGGGAACACCTGTGACTGAAGAGAGCTGCGTGGAGTTGTCTGTCGATCTCCCCTACGCACTGAAAATGTTTCTGGAATCCTGAGCGTGGGGAGGTTCCACCAACGGTCGGCAGCGCGTGGGATCTAACGGAATGCCTTAGCTCGTCTCCCCTGAGGGTTTTTCTATTGTCTCTGTGCCAGGGAATGCTAGGGGTGTTTGCAGGAATTCCCAGGGACAGAGGCTGCCTCCCCAAGATCAGAGAAGATTTTTCTCGGACTTCCCCGAACAGGGAACACCTGCGACTGAAGAGAGCTGCGTGGAGTTGTCTCTCGAGCTCCCCCACGCACTGACAATGGTTCCGTAATCCTGAGCGCGGGGAGGTTCCACCAACGGTCGGCAGCGCGTGGGTTCTAACGGAATGCCTAAGCTCGTCTCCCCTGAGGGTTTTCCTAATGTCTCTGTGCCAGGGAATGCTAGGGGGGTTTGCAGGAAATCCCAGGGACAGAGGCTGCCTCCCCAAGGCCAGGGAAGTTATTTCTCGGACTTGCCCGAACAGGGAACACCTGTGACTGAAGAGAGCTGCGTGGAGTTGTCTCTCCACCTCCCCGACGCACTGACAATTGTTCCGGAACCCTGATGGTGGGGAGGTTCCAACAACGGTCGGCAGCGAGTGGGTTCTAACAGAATTGCAAAGCTCGTCTCCCCTGAGGGTTTTCCAAGTGTCTCTATGCCCGGGAAGGCTAGGAGGATTTGCAGGAATTCCCAGGGACAGAGGTTGCCTCCCAAGGTCAGGGAAGGTATTTCTCGGACTTCCCCGAACAGGGAACACCTGTGACTGAAGAGAGCTTCGTGGAGTTGTCTCTCGAGCTCCCCCACGCACTGACAATGGTTCCGTAATCCTGAGCGTGGGGAGGTTCCTCCAACGGTCGGCAGCGCGTGGGTTCTAACGGAATGCCTAAGCTCGTCTCCCCTGAGGGTTTTCCTAATGTCTCTGTGCCAGGGAATGCTAGGGGGGTTTGCAGGAAGTCCCAAGGACAGAGGCTGCCTCCCCAAGTTCAGGGAAGGTATTTCTCGGACTTCCCCGAACAGGGGACACCTGTGACTGAAGAGAGCTGCGTGGAGTTGTCTGTCGAGCTCCCCCACGCGCTGACAATGGTTCCGGAATCCTGAGCGTGGGGAGGTTCCACCAACGGTAGGCAGCGCGTGGGATCTAACTGAATTGCAAAGCTCGTCTCCCCTGAGGGTTTTCCTAATGTCTCTGTGCCAGGGAATGCTAGGGGGGTTTGAAGGAAGTCCCTGTGGCAGAGGCTGCCTCCCCAAGGTCAGGAAAGATATTTCTCGGACTTCCCCGTACAGGGAACATCTGTGACTGAAGAGAGCTGCGTGGAGTTGTCTCTCGAGCTCCCCCACGCAAAGATAATGGTTCCGGAATAATTACCGTGGGAGGTACCTCCATTGGTCGGCAGCGCGTGGGTTCTAACGGAATGCCTAAGCTCGTCTCCCCTGAGAATTTTCCTAATGTCTCTGTGCCAGGGAAAGCTTGGGGGATTTGCAGGAATTCCCAGTGTCAGAGGCTGCCTCCCCAATGTCAGGGAAGTTATTTCTCAGACTTCCCCAAACAGGGAACACCTGTGACTGAAGAGAGCTGCGTGGAGTTGTCTGTCGATCTCCCCTACGCACTGAAAATGTTTCTGGAATCCTGAGCCTGGGGAGGTTCCACCAACGGTCGGCAGCGCGTGGGTTCTAACGGAATGCCTTAGCTCGTCTCCCCTGAGGGTTTTTCTATTGTCTCTGTGCCAGGGAATGCTAGGGGTGTTTGCAGGAATTCCCAGGGACAGAGGCTGCCTCCCCAAGGTCAGAGAAGATTTTTCTCGGACTTCCCCGAACAGGGAACACCTGCGACTGAAGAGAGCTGCGTGGAGTTGTCTCTCGAGCTCCCCCACGCACTGACAATGGTTCCGTAATCCTGAGCGTGGGGAGGTTCCACCAACGGTCGGCAGCGCGTGGGTTCTAACGGAATGCCTAAGCTCGTCTCCCCTGAGGGTTTTCCTAATGTCTCTGTGCCAGGGAATGCTAGGGGGGTTTGCAGGAAGTCCCAGGGACAGAGGCTGCCTCCCCAAGGCCAGGGAAGGTATTTCTCGGACTTGCCCGAACAGGGAACACCTGTGACTGAAGAGAGCTGCGTGGAGTTGTCTCTCCACCTCCCCGACGCACTGACAATTGTTCCGGAATCCTGATGGTGGGGAGGTTCCAACAACGGTCGGCAGCGAGTGGGTTCTAACAGAATTGCAAAGCTCGTCTCCCCTGAGGGTTTTCCAAGTGTCTCTATGCCCGGGAAGTCTAGGAGGATTTGCAGGAATTCCCAGGGACAGAGGTTGCCTCCCAAGGTCAGGGAAGGTATTTCTCGGACTTCCCCGAACAGGGAACACCTGTGACTGAAGAGAGCTTCGTGGAGTTGTCTCTCGAGCTCCCCCACGCGCTGACAACGGTTCCGGAATCCTGAGCGTGGGGAGGTTCCACCAACGGTCGGCAGCGCGTGGGATCTAACGGAATTGCAAAGCTCGGCTCCCCTGAGGGTTTTCCTAATGTCTCTGTGCCAGGGAATGCTAGGGGTGTTTGCAGGAAGTCCCAAGGACAGAGGCTGCCTCCCAAAGGTCAGGGAAGGTATTTCTCGGACTTCCCCGAACAGGGGACACCTGTGACTGAAGAGAGCTGCGTGGAGTTGTCTGTCGAGCTCCCCCACGCGCTGACAATGTTTCCGGAATCCTGAGCGTGGGGAGGTTCCACCAACGGTAGGCAGCGCGTGGGATCTAACTGAATTGCAAAGCTCGTCTCCCCTGAGGGTTTTCCTAATGTCTCTGTGCCAGGGATTGCTAGGGGGGTTTGAAGGAAGTCCCAGTGGCAGAGGCTGCCTCCCCAAGGTCAGGAAAGATATTTCTCGGACTTCCCCGTACAGGGAACATCTGTGACTGAAGAGAGCTGCGTGGAGTTGTCTCTCGAGCTCCCCCACGCAAAGATAATGGTTCCGGAATAATTACCGTGGGAGGTACCTCCATTGGTCGGCAGCACGTGGGTTCTAACGGAATGCCTAAGCTCGTCTCCCCTTAGAATTTTCCTAATGTCTCTGTGCCAGGGAAAGCTTGGGGGATTTGCAGGAATTCCCAGTGTCAGAGGCTGCCTCCCCAATGTCAGGGAATTTATTTCTCAGACTTCCCCAAACAGGGAACACCTGTGACTGAAGAGAGCTGCGTGGAGTTGTCTGTCGATCTCCCCTACGCACTGAAAATGTTTCTGGAATCCTGAGCGTGGGGAGGTTCCACCAACGGTCGGCAGCGCGTGGGTTCTAACGGAATGCCTTAGCTCGTCTCCCCTGAGGGTTTTTCTATTGTCTCTGTGCCAGGGAATGCTAGGGGTGTTTGCAGGAATTCCCAGGGACAGAGGCTGCCTCCCCAAGGTCAGAGAAGATTTTTCTCGGACTTCCCCGAACAGGGAACACCTGCGACTGAAGAGAGCTGCGTGGAGTTGTCTCTCGAGCTCCCCCACGCACTGACAATGGTTCCGTAATCCTGAGCGTGGGGAGGTTCCACCAACGGTCGGCAGTGCGTGGGTTCTAACGGAATGCCTAAGCTCGTCTCCCCTGAGGGTTTTCCTAATGTCTCTGTGCCAGGGAATGCTAGGGGGGTTTGCAGGAAGTCCCAGGGACAGAGGCTGCCTCCCCAAGGCCAGGGAAGGTATTTCTCGGACTTGCCCGAACAGGGAACACCTGTGACTGAAGAGAGCTGCGTGGAGTTTTCTCTCCACCTCCCCGACGCACTGACAATTGTTCCGGAATCCTGATGGTGGGGAGGTTCCAACAACGGTCGGCAGCGAGTGGGTTCTAACAGAATTGCAAAGCTCGTCTCCCCTGAGGGTTTTCCAAGTGTCTCTATGCCCGGGAAGGCTAGGAGGATTTGCAGGAATTCCCAGGGACAGAGGCTGCCTCCCCAAGGTCAGGGAAGGTATTTCTCGGACTTCCCCGAACAGGGGACACCTGTGACTGAAAAGAGCTGCGTGGAGTTGTCTCTCGAGCTCCCCCACGCGCTGACAATGGTTCTGGAATCCTGAGCGTGTGGAGGTTCCACCAACAGTCGGCAGCGCGTGGGTTCTTACGGAATGCCTAAGCTCGTCTCCCCTGAGGGTTTTCCTAATTTCTCTGTGCCAGGGAATGCTAGGGGGGTTTGCAGGAAATCCCAGGGACAGAGGCTGCCTCCCCAAGGTCAGGGAAGGTATTTCTCGGACTTGCCCGAACAGGGAACACCTGTGACTGAAGAGAGCTGCGTGGAGTTGTCTCTCCACCTCCCCGACGCACTGACAATTGTTACGGAATCCTGAGCGTGGGGAGGTTCCACCAATGGTCGGCAGCGCGTGGGATCTAACGGAATTGGAAAGCTCGTCTCCCCTGAGGTTTTTCCTAAAATCTCTGTGCCAGGGAATGCTAGGGGGGTTTTAAGGAATTCCCAGTGGCAGGGGTTGCCTCCCCATGGTCAGGAAAGGTATTTCTCGGACTTCCCCGGACAGGGAACACCTGTGACTGAAGAGAGCTGCGTGGAGTTGTCTCTCGAACTCCCCCACGCAATGATAATGGTTCCGGAATCCTTACCGTGTGGAGGTACCTCCATTGGTCGGCAGCGCGTGGGTTCTAACGGAATGCCTAAGCTCGTCTCCCCTGAGAATTTTCCTAATGTCTCTGTGCCAGGGAAAGCTTGGGGGATTTGCAGGAATTCCCAGTGTCAGAGGCTGCCTCCCCAATGTCAGGGAAGTTATTTCTCGGACTTCCCCGAACAGGGAACACCTGTGACTGAGGAGAGCTGCGTGGAGTTGTCTGTCGATCTCCCCTACGCACTGAAAATGTTTCTGGAATCCTGAGCGTTGGGAGGTTCCACCAACGGTCGGCAGCGCGTGGGTTCTAACGGAATGCCTAAGCTCGTCTCCCCTGAGGGTTTTCCTAATGTCTCTGTGCCAGGGAATGCTAGGGATTTTGAAGGAAGTCCCAGGGACAGAGGCTGCCTCCACAAGGTCAGGGAAGGTATTTCTAGGACTTCCCCGAACAGGGAACACCTGTGACTGAAGAGCTGCGTGGAGTTGTCTCTCCACCTCCCCGACCCACTGACAATGGTTCTGGAATCCTGACGGTGGGGAGGTTCCACCAACGGTGGGCAGCGAGTGGGTTCTAACGGAATTGCAAAGCTCGTCTCCCCTGAGGGTTTTCAAAGTGTCTCTATGCCCGGGAAGGCTAGGAGGATTTGCAGGAATTCCCAGGGACAGAGGTTGCCTCCCAAGGTCAGGGAAGGTATTTCTCGGACTTCCCCGAACAGGGAACACCTGTGACTGAAGAGAGCTTCGTGGAGTTGTCTCTCGAGCTCCCCCACGCGCTGACAACGGTTCCGGAATCCTGAGCGTGGGGAGGTTCCACCAACGGTCGGCAGCGCGTGGGATCTAACGGAATTGCAAAGCTCGGCTCCCCTGAGGGTTTTCCTAATGTCTCTGTGCCAGGGAATGCTAGGGGTGTTTGCAGGAAGTCCCAAGGACAGAGGCTGCCTCCCAAAGGTCAGGGAAGGTATTTCTCGGACTTCCCCGAACAGGGGACACCTGTGACTGAAGAGAGCTGCGTGGAGTTGTCTGTCGAGCTCCCCCACGCGCTGACAATGTTTCCGGAATCCTGAGCGTGGGGAGGTTCCACCAACGGTAGGCAGCGCGTGGGATCTAACTGAATTGCAAAGCTCGTCTCCCCTGAGGGTTTTCCTAATGTCTCTGTGCCAGGGATTGCTAGGGGGGTTTGAAGGAAGTCCCAGTGGCAGAGGCTGCCTCCCCAAGGTCAGGAAAGATATTTCTCGGACTTCCCCGTACAGGGAACATCTGTGACTGAAGAGAGCTGCGTGGAGTTGTCTCTCGAGCTCCCCCACGCAAAGATAATGGTTCCGGAATAATTACCGTGGGAGGTACCTCCATTGGTCGGCAGCACGTGGGTTCTAACGGAATGCCTAAGCTCGTCTCCCCTGAGAATTTTCCTAATGTCTCTGTGCCAGGGAAAGCTTGGGGGATTTGCAGGAATTCCCAGTGTCAGAGGCTGCCTCCCCAATGTCAGGGAATTTATTTCTCAGACTTCCCCAAACAGGGAACACCTGTGACTGAAGAGAGCTGCGTGGAGTTGTCTGTCGATCTCCCCTACGCACTGAAAATGTTTCTGGAATCCTGAGCGTGGGGAGGTTCCACCAACGGTCGGCAGCGCGTGGGTTCTAACGGAATGCCTTAGCTCGTCTCCCCTGAGGGTTTTTCTATTGTCTCTGTGCCAGGGAATGCTAGGGGTGTTTGCAGGAATTCCCAGGGACAGAGGCTGCCTCCCCAAGGTCAGAGAAGATTTTTCTCGGACTTCCCCGAACAGGGAACACCTGCGACTGAAGAGAGCTGCGTGGAGTTGTCTCTCGAGCTCCCCCACGCACTGACAATGGTTCCGTAATCCTGAGCGTGGGGAGGTTCCACCAACGGTCGGCAGCGCGTGGGTTCTAACGGAATGCCTAAGCTCGTCTCCCCTGAGGGTTTTCCTAATGTCTCTGTGCCAGGGAATGCTAGGGGGGTTTGCAGGAAGTCCCAGGGACAGAGGCTGCCTCCCCAAGGCCAGGGAAGGTATTTCTCGGACTTGCCCGAACAGGGAACACCTGTGACTGAAGAGAGCTGCGTGGAGTTTTCTCTCCACCTCCCCGACGCACTGACAATTGTTCCGGAATCCTGATGGTGGGGAGGTTCCAACAACGGTCGGCAGCGAGTGGGTTCTAACAGAATTGCAAAGCTCGTCTCCCCTGAGGGTTTTCCAAGTGTCTCTATGCCCGGGAAGGCTAGGAGGATTTGCAGGAATTCCCAGGGACAGAGGCTGCCTCCCCAAGGTCAGGGAAGGTATTTCTCGGACTTCCCCGAACAGGGGACACCTGTGACTGAAAAGAGCTGCGTGGAGTTGTCTCTCGAGCTCCCCCACGCGCTGACAATGGTTCTGGAATCCTGAGCGTGTGGAGGTTCCACCAACAGTCGGCAGCGCGTGGGTTCTTACGGAATGCCTAAGCTCGTCTCCCCTGAGGGTTTTCCTAATTTCTCTGTGCCAGGGAATGCTAGGGGGGTTTGCAGGAAATCCCAGGGACAGAGGCTGCCTCCCCAAGGTCAGGGAAGGTATTTCTCGGACTTGCCCGAACAGGGAACACCTGTGACTGAAGAGAGCTGCGTGGAGTTGTCTCTCCACCTCCCCGACGCACTGACAATTGTTACGGAATCCTGAGCGTGGGGAGGTTCCACCAATGGTCGGCAGCGCGTGGGATCTAACGGAATTGGAAAGCTCGTCTCCCCTGAGGTTTTTCCTAAAATCTCTGTGCCAGGGAATGCTAGGGGGGTTTTAAGGAATTCCCAGTGGCAGGGGTTGCCTCCCCATGGTCAGGAAAGGTATTTCTCGGACTTCCCCGGACAGGGAACACCTGTGACTGAAGAGAGCTGCGTGGAGTTGTCTCTCGAACTCCCCCACGCAATGATAATGGTTCCGGAATCCTTACCGTGTGGAGGTACCTCCATTGGTCGGCAGCGCGTGGGTTCTAACGGAATGCCTAAGCTCGTCTCCCCTGAGAATTTTCCTAATGTCTCTGTGCCAGGGAAAGCTTGGGGGATTTGCAGGAATTCCCAGTGTCAGAGGCTGCCTCCCCAATGTCAGGGAAGTTATTTCTCGGACTTCCCCGAACAGGGAACACCTGTGACTGAGGAGAGCTGCGTGGAGTTGTCTGTCGATCTCCCCTACGCACTGAAAATGTTTCTGGAATCCTGAGCGTGGGGAGGTTCCACCAACGGTCGGCAGCGCGTGGGTTCTAACGGAATGCCTAAGCTCGTCTCCCCTGAGGGTTTTCCTAATGTCTCTGTGCCAGGGAATGCTAGGGATTTTGAAGGAAGTCCCAGGGACAGAGGCTGCCTCCACAAGGTCAGGGAAGGTATTTCTAGGACTTCCCCGAACAGGGAACACCTGTGACTGAAGAGCTGCGTGGAGTTGTCTCTCCACCTCCCCGACCCACTGACAATGGTTCTGGAATCCTGACGGTGGGGAGGTTCCACCAACGGTGGGCAGCGAGTGGGTTCTAACGGAATTGCAAAGCTCGTCTCCCCTGAGGGTTTTCCAAGTGTCTCTAGGCCCGGGAATTTTAGGGGGGTTTGCAGGAAGTCCCAGGGACAGAGGTTGCCTCCCAAGGTCAGGGAAGGTATTTCTCGGACTTCCCCGAACAGGGAATACCTGTGACGGAAGAGAGCTGCGTGGAGTTGTCTCTCCACCTCCCCGACGCACTGACAATGTTTCCGGAATCCTGAGCGTGGGGAGGTTCCACCAACGGTCGGCAGCGCGTGGGATCTATCGGAATTGCAAAGCTCGTCTCCCCTGAGGGTTTTCCTAATCTCTCTGTGCCAGGGAATGCTAGGGGTGTTTGAAGGAATTCCCAGTGGCAGAGGCTGCCTCCCCAAGGTCAGGAAAGGTGTTTCTCGGACTTCCCCGTTCAGGGAACACCTGTGACTGAGGAGAGCTGCGTGAAGTTGTCTCTCGAGCTCCCCCACGCACTGACAATGGTTCCGGAATCCTGAGCGAGGGGAGGTTCCACCAACGGTCGGCAGCGCGTGGGTTTTAACGGAATGCCTAAGCTCGTCTCCCCTGAGGGTTTTCCTAATGTCTCTGTGCCAGGGAATGCTAGGGGGGTTTGCAGGAAGTCCCAGGGACAGAGGCTGCCTCCCCAAGGTCAGGGAAGGTATTTCTAGGACTTCCCCGAACAGGGAACACCTGTGACTGAAGAGCTGCGTGGAGTTGTCTCTCCACTTCCCCGACCCACTGACAATGGTTCTGGAATCCTGACGGTGGGGAGGTTCCACCAACTGTCGGCAGCGCGTGGGATCTATCGGAATTGCAAAGCTCGTCTCCCCTGAGGGTTTTCCTAATGTCTCTGTGCCAGGGAATGCTAGGGGTGTTTGAAGGAAGTCCCAGTGGCAGAGGCTGCCTCCCCAAGGTCAGGAAAGGTGTTTCTCGGACTTCCCGGTTCAGGGAACACCCTGTGACTGAGGAGAGCTGCGTGGAGTTGTCTCTCGAGCTCCCCCACGCACTGACAATGGTTCCGGAATCCTGAGCGTGGGGAGGTTCCACCAACGGTCGGCAGCGCGTGGGTTCTAACGGAATGCCTAAGCTCGTCTCCCCTGAGGATTTTCCTAATGTCTCTGTGCCAGAGAATGCTAGGGGGGTTTGCAGGAAATCCCAGGGACAGAGGATGCCTCCCCAAGGTCAGGGAAGGTATTTCTCGGACTTCCCCGAACAGGGAACACCTGTGACTGAAGAGAGCTGCGTGGAGTTGTCTCTCCACCTCCCCGATGCACTGACAATGGTTCCGGAATCCTGAGCGAGGGGAGGATCCACCAACGGTCGGCAGCGCGTGGAATCTAACGGAATTGCAAAGCTCGTCTCCCCTGAGGGTTTTCCTAATATCTCTGTGCCAGGGAATGCTAGGGGGGTTTTAAGGAATTCCCAGTGGCAGGGGTTGCCTCCCCATGGTCAGGAAAGGTATTTCTCGGACTTCCCCGGACAGGGAACACCTGTGACTGAAGAGAGCTGCGTGGAGTTGTCTCTCGAGCTCCCCCACGCAATGATAATGGTCCCGGAATCCTTACCGTGTGAAGGTACCTCCATTGGTCGGCAGCGCGTGGGTTCTAACGGAATGCCTAAGCTCGTCTCCCCTGAGAATTTTCCTAATGTCTCTGTGCCAGGGAAAGCTTGGGGGATTTGCAGGAATTCCCAGTGTCAGAGGCTGCCTCCCCAATATCAGGGAAGTTATTTCTCGGACTTCCCCGAACAGGGAACACCTGTGACTGAGGAGAGCTGCGTGGAGTTGTCTGTCGATCTCCCCCACGCACTGAAAATGTTTCTGGAATCCTGAGCGTTGGGAGGTTCCACCAACGGTCGGCAGCGCGTGGGTTCTAACGGAATGCCTAAGCTCGTCTCCCCTGAGGGTTTTCCTAATGTCTCTGTGCCAGGGAATGCTAGGGTTTTTGCAGGAAGTCCCAGGGACAAAGGCTGCCTCCCCAAGGTCAGGGAAGGTATTTCAAGGACTTCCCCGAACAGGGAACACCTGTGACTGAAGAGCTGCGTGGAGTTGTCTCTCCACCTCCCCGACCCACTGACAATGGTTCTGGAATACTGACGGTGGGGAGGTTCCACCAACGGTGGGCAGCGAGTTGGTTCTAACGGAATTGCAAAGCTCGTCTCCCCTGAGGCTTTTCCAAGTGTCTCTAGGCCCGGGAAGTTTAGGGGGGTTTGCAGGAAGTCCCAGGGACAGAGCTTGCCTCCCAAGGTCAGGGAAGGTATTTCTCGGACTTCCCCGAACAGGGAATACCTGTGACGGAAGAGAGCTTCGTGGAGTTGTCTCTCGAGCTCCCCCACGCGCTGACAACGGTTCCGGAATCCTGAGCGTGGGGAGGTTCCACCAACGGTCGGCAGCGCGTGGGATCTAACGGAATTGCAAAGCTCGGCTCCCCTGAGGGTTTTCCTAATGTCTCTGTGCCAGGGAATGCTAGGGGTGTTTGCAGGAAGTCCCAAGGACAGAGGCTGCCTCCCCAAGGTCAGGGAAGGTATTTCTCGGACTTCCCCGAACAGGGGACACCTGTGACTGAAGAGAGCTGCGTGGAGTTGTCTGTCGAGTTCCCCCACGCGCTGACAATGGTTCCGGAATCCTGAGCGTGGGGAGGTTCCACCAACGGTAGGCAGCGCGTGGGATCTAACTGAATTGCAAAGCTCGTCTCCCCTGAGGGTTTTCCTAATGTCTCTGTGCCAGGGAATGCTAGGGGGGTTTGAAGGAAGTCCCAGTGGCAGAGGCTGCCTCCCCAAGGTCAGGAAAGATATTTCTCGGCCTTCCCCGTACAGGGAACATCTGTGACTGAAGAGAGCTGCGTGGAGTTGTCTCTCGAGCTCCCCCACGCAAAGATAATGGTTCCGGAATAATACCGTGGGAGGTACCTCCATTGGTCGGCAGCGCGTGGGTTCTAACGGAATGCCTAAGCTCGTCTCCCCTGAGAATTTTCCTAATGTCTCTGTGCCAGGGAAAGCTTGGGGGATTTGCAGGAATTCCCAGTGTCAGAGGCTGCCTCCCCAATGTCAGGGAAGTTATTTCTCAGACTTCCCCAAACAGGGAACACCTGTGACTGAAGAGAGCTGCGTGGAGTTGTCTGTCGATCTCCCCTACGCACTGAAAATGTTTCTGGAATCCTGAGCGTGGGGAGGTTCCACCAACGGTCGGCAGCGCGTGGGTTCTAACGGAATGCCTAAGCTCGTCTCCCCTGAGGGTTTTCCTAATGTCTCTGTGCCAGGGAATGCTAGGGGGGTTTGCAGGAAGTCCCAGGGACAGAGGCTGCCTCCCCAAGGCCAGGGAAGGTATTTCTCGGACTTGCCCGAACAGGGAACACCTGTGACTGAAGAGCTGCGTGGAGTTGTCTCTCCACTTCCCCGACCCACTGACAATGGTTCTGGAATCCTGACGGTGGGGAGGTTCCACCAACTGTCGGCAGCGCGTGGGATCTATCGGAATTGCAAAGCTCGTCTCCCCTGAGGGTTTTCCTAATGTCTCTGTGCCAGGGAATGCTAGGGGTGTTTGAAGGAAGTCCCAGTGGCAGAGGCTGCCTCCCCAAGGTCAGGAAAGGTGTTTCTCGGACTTCCCGGTTCAGGGAACACCCTGTGACTGAGGAGAGCTGCGTGGAGTTGTCTCTCGAGCTCCCCCACGCACTGACAATGGTTCCGGAATCCTGAGCGTGGGGAGGTTCCACCAACGGTCGGCAGCGCGTGGGTTCTAACGGAATGCCTAAGCTCGTCTCCCCTGAGGATTTTCCTAATGTCTCTGTGCCAGAGAATGCTAGGGGGGTTTGCAGGAAATCCCAGGGACAGAGGATGCCTCCCCAAGGTCAGGGAAGGTATTTCTCGGACTTCCCCGAACAGGGAACACCTGTGACTGAAGAGAGCTGCGTGGAGTTGTCTCTCCACCTCCCCGATGCACTGACAATGGTTCCGGAATCCTGAGCGAGGGGAGGATCCACCAACGGTCGGCAGCGCGTGGAATCTAACGGAATTGCAAAGCTCGTCTCCCCTGAGGGTTTTCCTAATATCTCTGTGCCAGGGAATGCTAGGGGGGTTTTAAGGAATTCCCAGTGGCAGGGGTTGCCTCCCCATGGTCAGGAAAGGTATTTCTCGGACTTCCCCGGACAGGGAACACCTGTGACTGAAGAGAGCTGCGTGGAGTTGTCTCTCGAGCTCCCCCACGCAATGATAATGGTCCCGGAATCCTTACCGTGTGAAGGTACCTCCATTGGTCGGCAGCGCGTGGGTTCTAACGGAATGCCTAAGCTCGTCTCCCCTGAGAATTTTCCTAATGTCTCTGTGCCAGGGAAAGCTTGGGGGATTTGCAGGAATTCCCAGTGTCAGAGGCTGCCTCCCCAATATCAGGGAAGTTATTTCTCGGACTTCCCCGAACAGGGAACACCTGTGACTGAGGAGAGCTGCGTGGAGTTGTCTGTCGATCTCCCCCACGCACTGAAAATGTTTCTGGAATCCTGAGCGTTGGGAGGTTCCACCAACGGTCGGCAGCGCGTGGGTTCTAACGGAATGCCTAAGCTCGTCTCCCCTGAGGGTTTTCCTAATGTCTCTGTGCCAGGGAATGCTAGGGTTTTTGCAGGAAGTCCCAGGGACAAAGGCTGCCTCCCCAAGGTCAGGGAAGGTATTTCAAGGACTTCCCCGAACAGGGAACACCTGTGACTGAAGAGCTGCGTGGAGTTGTCTCTCCACCTCCCCGACCCACTGACAATGGTTCTGGAATACTGACGGTGGGGAGGTTCCACCAACGGTGGGCAGCGAGTTGGTTCTAACGGAATTGCAAAGCTCGTCTCCCCTGAGGCTTTTCCAAGTGTCTCTAGGCCCGGGAAGTTTAGGGGGGTTTGCAGGAAGTCCCAGGGACAGAGCTTGCCTCCCAAGGTCAGGGAAGGTATTTCTCGGACTTCCCCGAACAGGGAATACCTGTGACGGAAGAGAGCTTCGTGGAGTTGTCTCTCGAGCTCCCCCACGCGCTGACAACGGTTCCGGAATCCTGAGCGTGGGGAGGTTCCACCAACGGTCGGCAGCGCGTGGGATCTAACGGAATTGCAAAGCTCGGCTCCCCTGAGGGTTTTCCTAATGTCTCTGTGCCAGGGAATGCTAGGGGTGTTTGCAGGAAGTCCCAAGGACAGAGGCTGCCTCCCCAAGGTCAGGGAAGGTATTTCTCGGACTTCCCCGAACAGGGGACACCTGTGACTGAAGAGAGCTGCGTGGAGTTGTCTGTCGAGTTCCCCCACGCGCTGACAATGGTTCCGGAATCCTGAGCGTGGGGAGGTTCCACCAACGGTAGGCAGCGCGTGGGATCTAACTGAATTGCAAAGCTCGTCTCCCCTGAGGGTTTTCCTAATGTCTCTGTGCCAGGGAATGCTAGGGGGGTTTGAAGGAAGTCCCAGTGGCAGAGGCTGCCTCCCCAAGGTCAGGAAAGATATTTCTCGGCCTTCCCCGTACAGGGAACATCTGTGACTGAAGAGAGCTGCGTGGAGTTGTCTCTCGAGCTCCCCCACGCAAAGATAATGGTTCCGGAATAATACCGTGGGAGGTACCTCCATTGGTTGGCAGCGCGTGGGTTCTAACGGAATGCCTAAGCTCGTCTCCCCTGAGAATTTTCCTAATGTCTCTGTGCCAGGGAAAGCTTGGGGGATTTGCAGGAATTCCCAGTGTCAGAGGCTGCCTCCCCAATGTCAGGGAAGTTATTTCTCAGACTTCCCCAAACAGGGAACACCTGTGACTGAAGAGAGCTGCGTGGAGTTGTCTGTCGATCTCCCCTACGCACTGAAAATGTTTCTGGAATCCTGAGCGTGGGGAGGTTCCACCAACGGTCGGCAGCGCGTGGGTTCTAACGGAATGCCTTAGCTCGTCTCCCCTGAGGGTTTTTCTATTGTCTCTGTGCCAGGGAATGCTAGGGGTGTTTGCAGGAATTCCCAGGGACAGAGGCTGCCTCCCCAAGGTCAGAGAAGATTTTTCTCGGACTTCCCCGAACAGGGAACACCTGCGACTGAAGAGAGCTGCGTGGAGTTGTCTCTCGAGCTCCCCCACGCACTGACAATGGTTCCATAATCCTGAGCGTGGGGAGGTTCCACCAACGGTCGGCAGCGCGTGGGTTCTAACGGAATGCCTAAGCTCGTCTCCCCTGAGGGTTTTCCTAATGTCTCTGTGCCAGGGAATGCTAGGGGGGTTTGCAGGAAGTCCCAGGGACAGAGGCTGCCTCCCCAAGGCCAGGGAAGGTATTTCTCGGACTTGCCCGAACAGGGAACACCTGTGACTGAAGAGAGCTGCGTGGAGTTGTCTCTCCACCTCCCCGACGCTCTGACAATTGTTCCGGAATCCTGATGGTGGGGAGGTTCCAACAACGGTCGGCAGCGAGTGGGTTCTAACAGAATTGGAAAGGTCGTCTCCCCTGAGGGTTTTCAAAGTGTCTCTATGCCCGGGAAGGCTAGGAGGATTTGCAGGAATTCCCAGGGACAGAGGTTGCCTCCCAAGGTCAGGGAAGGTATTTCTCGGACTTCCCCGAACAGGGAACACCTGTGACTGAAGAGAGCTTCGTGGAGTTGTCTCTCGAGCTCCCCCACGCGCTGACAACGGTTCCGGAATCCTGAGCGTGGGGAGGTTCCACCAACGGTCGGCAGCGCGTGGGATCTAACGGAATTGCAAAGCTCGGCTCCCCTGAGGGTTTTCCTAATGTCTCTGTGCCAGGGAATGCTAGGGGTGTTTGCAGGAAGTCCCAAGGACAGAGGCTGCCTCCCCAAGTTCAGGGAAGGTATTTCTCGGACTTCCCCGAACAGGGGACACCTGTGACTGAAGAGAGCTGCGTGGAGTTGTCTGTCGAGCTCCCCCACGCGCTGACAATGGTTCCGGAATCCTGAGCGTGGGGAGGTTCCACCAACGGTAGGCAGCGCGTGGGATCTAACTGAATTGCAAAGCTCGTCTCCCCTGAGGGTTTTCCTAATGTCTCTGTGCCAGGGAATGCTAGGGGGGTTTGAAGGAAGTCCCTGTGGCAGAGGCTGCCTCCCCAAGTTCAGGAAAGATATTTCTCGGACTTCCCCGTACAGGGAACATCTGTGACTGAAGAGAGCTGCGTGGAGTTGTCTCTCGAGCTCCCCCACGCAAAGATAATGGTTCCGGAATAATTACCGTGGGAGGTACCTCCATTGGTCGGCAGCGCGTGGGTTCTAACGGAATGCCTAAGCTCGTCTCCCCTGAGAATTTTCCTAATGTCTCTGTGCCAGGGAAAGCTTGGGGGATTTGCAGGAATTCCCAGTGTCAGAGGCTGCCTCCCCAATGTCAGGGAAGTTATTTCACAGACTTCCCCAAACAGGGAACACCTGTGACTGAAGAGAGCTGCGTGGAGTTGTCTGTCGATCTCCCCTACGCACTGAAAATGTTTCTGGAATCCTGAGCGTGGGGAGGTTCCACCAACGGTCGGCAGCGCGTGGGTTCTAACGGAATGCCTTAGCTCGTCTCCCCTGAGGGTTTTTCTATTGTCTCTGTGCCAGGGAATGCTAGGGGTGTTTGCAGGAATTCCCAGGGACAGAGGCTGCCTCCCCAAGGTCAGAGAAGATTTTTCTCGGACTTCCCCGAACAGGGAACACCTGCGACTGAAGAGAGCTGCGTGGAGTTGTCTCTCGAGCTCCCCCACGCACTGACAATGGTTCCGTAATCCTGAGCGTGGGGAGGTTCCACCAACGGTCGGCAGCGCGTGGGTTCTAACGGAATGCCTAAGCTCGTCTCCCCTGAGGGTTTTCCTAATGTCTCTGTGCCAGGGAATGCTAGGGGGGTTTGCAGGAAGTCCCAGGGACAGAGGCTGCCTCCCCAAGGCCAGGGAAGGCATTTCTCGGACTTGCCCGAACAGGGAACACCTGTGACTGAAGAGAGCTGCGTGGAGTTGTCTCTCCACCTCCCCGACGCACTGACAATTGTTCCGGAATCCTGATGGTGGGGAGGTTCCAACAACGGTCGGCAGCGAGTGGGTTCTAACAGAATTGCAAAGCTCGTCTCCCCTGAGGGTTTTCCAAGTGTCTCTATGCCCGGGAAGGCTAGGAGGATTTGCAGGAATTCCCAGGGACAGAGGCTGCCTCCCCAAGGTCAGGGAAGATATTTCTCGGACTTCCCCGAACAGGGGACACCTGTGACTGAAAAGAGCTGCGTGGAGTTGTCTCTCGAGCTCCCCCACGCGCTGACAATGGTTCTGGAATCCTGAGCGTGGGGAGGTACCACCAACTGTCGGCAGCGCGTGGGTTCTTATGGAATGCCTAAGCTCGTCTCCCCTGAGGGTTTTCCTAATTTCTCTGTGCCAGGGAATGCTAGGGGGGTTTGCAGGAAATCCCAGTGACAGAGGCTGCCTCCCCAAGGTCAGGGAAGGTATTTCTCGGACTTGCCCGAACAGGGAACACCTGTGACTGAAGAGAGCTGCGTGGAGTTGTCTCTCCACCTCCCCGACGCACTGACAATTGTTACGGAATCCTGAGCGTGGGGAGGTTCCACCAATGGTCGGCAGCGCGTGGGATCTAACGGAATTGCAAAGCTCGTCTCCCCTGAGGTTTTTCCTAAAATCTCTGTGCCAGGGAATGCTAGGGGGGTTTTAAGGAATTCCCAGTGGCAGGGGTTGCCTCCCCATGGTCAGGAAAGGTATTTCTCGGACTTCCCCGGACAGGGAACACCTGTGACTGAAGAGAGCTGCGTGGAGTTGTCTCTCGAGCTCCCCCACGCAATGATAATGGTTCCGGAATCCTTACCGTGTGGAGGTACCTCCATTGGTCGGCAGCGCATGGGTTCTAACGGAATGCCTAAGCTCGTCTCCCCTGAGAATTTTCCTAATGTCTCTGTGCCAGGGAAACTTGGGGGATTTGCAGGAATTCCCAGTGTCAGAGGCTGCCTCCCCAATGTCAAAGAAGTTATTTCTCGGACTTCCCCGAACAGGGAACACCTGTGACTGAGGAGAGCTGCGTGGAGTTGTCTGTCGATCTCCCCTACGCACTGAAAATGTTTCTGGAATCCTGAGCGTTGGGAGGTTCCACCAACGGTCGGCAGCGCGTGGGATCTAACGGAATGCCTAAGCTCGTCTCCCCTGAGGGTTTTCCTAATGTCTCTGTGCCAGGGAATGCTAGGGTTTTTGCAGGAAGTCCCAGGGACAGAGGCTGCCTCCCCAAGGTCAGGGAAGGTATTTCTAGGACTTCCCCGAACAGGGAACACCTGTGACTGAAGAGCTGCGTGGAGTTGTCTCTCCACCTCCCCGACCCACTGACAATGGTTCTGGAATCCTGACGGTGGGGAGGTTCCACCAACGGTGGGCAGCGAGTGGGTTCTAACGGAATTGCAAAGCTCGTCTCCCCTGAGGGTTTTCCAAGTGTCTCTAGGCCCGGGAAGTTTAGGGGGGTTTGCAGGAAGTCCCAGGGACAGAGGTTGCCTCCCAAGGTCAGGGAAGGTATTTCTCGGACTTCCCCGAACAGGGAATACCTGTGACGGAAGAGAGCTGCGTGGAGTTGTCTCTCCACCTCCCCGACGCACTGACAATGTTTCCGGAATCCTGAGCGTGGGGAGGTTCCACCAACGGTCGGCAGCGCGTGGGATCTATCGGAATTGCAAAGCTCGTCTCCCCTGAGGGTTTTCCTAATGTCTCTGTGCCAGGGAATGCTAGGGGTGTTTGAAGGAATTCCCAGTGGCAGAGGCTGCCTCCCCAAGGTCAGGAAAGGTGTTTCTCGGACTTCCCGGTTCAGGGAACACCCTGTGACTGAGGAGAGCTGCGTGGAGTTGTCTCTCGAGCTCCCCCACGCACTGACAATGGTTCCGGAATCCTGAGCGTGGGGAGGTTCCACCAACGGTCGGCAGCGCGTGGGTTCTAACGGAATGCCTAAGCTCGTCTCCCCTGAGTGTTTTCCTAATGTCTCTGTGCCAGGGAATGCTAGGGGGGTTTGCAGGAAGTCCCAGGGACAGAGGATGCCTCCCCAAGGTCAGGGAAGGTATTTCTCGGACTTCCCCGAACAGGGAACACCTGTGACTGAAGAGAGCTGCGTGGAGTTGTCTCTCCACCTCCCCGACGCACTGACAATGGTTCCGGAATCCTGAGCGTGGGGAGGTTCCACCAACGGTCGGCAGCGCGTGGGATCTAACGGAATTGCAAAGCTCGTCTCCCCTGAGGGTTTTCCTAATATCTCTGTGCCAGGGAATGCTAGGGGGATTTTAAGGAATTCCCAGTGGCAGGGGTTGCCTCCCCATGGTCAGGAAAGGTATTTCTCGGACTTCCCCGGACAGGGAACACCTGTGACTGAAGAGAGCTGCGTGGAGTTGTCTCTCGAGCTCCCCCACGCAATGATAATGGTTCCGGAATCCTTACCGTGTGGAGGTACCTCCATTGGTCGGCAGCGCGTGGGTTCTAACGGAATGCCTAAGCTCGTCTCCCCTGAGAATTTTCCTAATGTCTCTGTGCCAGGGAAAGATTGGGGGATTTGCAGGAATTCCCAGTGTCAGAGGCTGCCTCCCCAATGTCAGGGAAGTTATTTCTCGGACTTCCCCGAACAGGGAACACCTGTGACTGAGGAGAGCTGCGTGGAGTTGTCTGTCGATCTCCCCTACGCACTGAAAATGTTTCTGGAATCCTGAGCGTTGGGAGGTTCCACCAACGGTCGGCAGCGCGTGGGTTCTAACGGAATGCCTAAGCTCGTCTCCCCTGAGGGTTTTCCTAATGTCTCTGTGCCAGGGAATGCTAGGGTTTTTGCAGGAAGTCCCAGGGACAGAGGCTGCCTCCCCAAGGTCAGGGAAGGTATTTCTAGGACTTCCCCGAACAGGGAACACCTGTGACTGAAGAGCTGCGTGGAGTTGTCTCTCCACCTCCCCGACCCACTGACAATGGTTCTGGAATCCTGACGGTGGGGAGGTTCCACCAACGGTGGGCAGCGAGTGGGTTCTAACGGAATTGCAAAGCTCGTCTCCCCTGAGGGTTTTCCAAGTGTCTCTAGGCCCGGGAAGTTTAGGGGGGTTTGCAGGAAGTCCCAGGGACAGAGGTTGCCTCCCAAGGTCAGGGAAGGTATTTCTCGGACTTCCCCGAACAGGGAATACCTGTGACGGAAGAGAGCTGCGTGGAGTTGTCTCTCCACCTCCCCGACGCACTGACAATGTTTCCGGAATCCTGAGCGTGGGGAGGTTCCACCAACGGTCGGCAGCGCGTGGGATCTATCGGAATTGCAAAGCTCGCCTCCCCTGAGGGTTTTCCTAATGTCTCTGTGCCAGGGAATGCTAGGGGTGTTTGAAGGAAATCCCAGTGGCAGAGGCTGCCTCCCCAAGGTCAGGAAAGGTGTTTCTCGGACTTCCCGGTTCAGGGAACACCCTGTGAATGAGGAGAGCTGCGTGGAGTTGTCTCTCGAGCTCCCCCACGCACTGACAATGGTTCCGGAATCCTGAGCGTGGGGAGGTTCCACCAACGGTCGGCAGCGCGTGGGTTCTAACGGAATGCCTAAGCTCGTCTCCCCTGAGTGTTTTCCTAATGTCTCTGTGCCAGGGAATGCTAGGGGGGTTTGCAGGAAGTCCCAGGGACAGAGGATGCCTCCCCAAGGTCAGGGAAGGTATTTCTCGGACTTCCCCGAACAGGGAACACCTGTGACTGAAGAGAGCTGCGTGGAGTTGTCTCTCCACCTCCCCGACCCACTGACAATGGTTCTGGAATCCTGACGGTGGGGAGGTTCCACCAACGGTGGGCAGCGAGTGGGTTCTAACGGAATTGCAAAGCTCGTCTCCCCTGAGGGTTTTCCAAGTGTCTCTAGGCCCGGGAAGTTTAGGGGGGTTTGCAGGAAGTCCCAGGGACAGAGGTTGCCTCCCAAGGTCAGGGAAGGTATTTCTCGGACTTCCCCGAACAGGGAATACCTGTGACGGAAGAGAGCTGCGTGGAGTTGTCTCTCCACCTCCCCGACGCACTGACAATGTTTCCGGAATCCTGAGCGTGGGGAGGTTCCACCAACGGTCGGCAGCGCGTGGGATCTATCGGAATTCAAAGCTCGTCTCCCCTGAGGGTTTTCCTAATGTCTCTGTGCCAGGGAATGCTAGGGGTGTTTGAAGGAAATCCCAGTGGCAGAGGCTGCCTCCCCAAGGTCAGGAAAGGTGTTTCTCGGACTTCCCGGTTCAGGGAACACCCTGTGACTGAGGAGAGCTGCGTGGAGTTGTCTCTCGAGCTCCCCCACGCACTGACAATGGTTCCGGAATCCTGAGCGTGGGGAGGTTCCACCAACGGTCGGCAGCGCGTGGGTTCTAACGGAATGCCTAAGCTCGTCTCCCCTGAGGGTTTTCCTAATGTCTCTGTGCCAGGGAATGCTAGGGGGGTTTGCAGGAAGTCCCAGGGACAAAGGATGCCTCCCCAAGCTCAGGGAAGGTATTTCTCGGACTTCCCCGAACAGGGAACACCTGTGACTGAAGAGAGCTGCGTGGAGTTGTCTCTCCAACTCCCCGACGCACTGACAATGGTTCCGGAATCCTGAGCGTGGGGAGGTTCCACCAACGGTCGGCAGCGCGTGGGATCTAACGGAATTGCAAAGCTCGTCTCCCCTGAGGGTTTTCCTAATATCTCTGTGCCAGGGAATGCTAGGGGGGTTTTAAGGAATTCCCAGTGGCAGGGGTTGCCTCCCCATGGTCAGGAAAGGTATTTCTCGGACTTCCCCGGACAGGGAACACCTGTGACTGAAGAGAGCTGCGTGGAGTTGTCTCTCGAGCTCCCCCACGCAATGATAATGGTTCCGGAATCCTTACCGTGTGGAGGTACCTCCATTGGTCGGCAGCGCGTGGGTTCTAACGGAATGCCTAAGCTCGTCTCCCCTGAGAATTTTCCTAATGTCTCTGTGCCAGGGAACGATTGGGGGATTTGCAGGAATTCCCAGTGTCAGAGGCTGCCTCCCCAATGTCAGGGAAGTTATTTCTCGGACTTCCCCGAACAGGGAACACCTGTGACTGAGGAGAGCTGCGTGGAGTTGTCTGTCGATCTCCCCTACGCACTGAAAATGTTTCTGGAATCCTGAGCGTTGGGAGGTTCCACCAACGGTCGGCAGCGCGTGGGTTCTAACGGAATGCCTAAGCTCGTCTCCCCTGAGGGTTTTCCTAATGTCTCTGTGCCAGGGAATGCTAGGGTTTTTGCAGGAAGTCCCAGGGACAGAGGCTGCCTCCCCAAGGTCAGGGAAGGTATTTCTAGGACTTCCCCGAACAGGGAACACCTGTGACTGAAGAGCTGCGTGGAGTTGTCTCTCCACCTCCCCGACCCACTGACAATGGTTCTGGAATCCTGACGGTGGGGAGGTTCCACCAACGGTGGGCAGCGAGTGGGTTCTAACGGAATTGCAAAGCTCGTCTCCCCTGAGGCTTTTCCAAGTGTCTCTAGGCCCGGGAAGTTTAGGGGGGTTTGCAGGAATTCCCAGGGACAGAGGTTGCCTCCCAAGGTCAGGGAAGGTATTTCTCGGACTTCCCCGAACAGGGAATACCTGTGACGGAAGAGAGCTGCGTGGAGTTGTCTCTCCACCTCCCCGACGCACTGACAATGTTTCCGGAATCCTGAGCGTGGGGAGGTTCCACCAACGGTCGGCAGCGCGTGGGATCTATCGGAATTGCAAAGCTCGTCTCCCCTGAGGGTTTTCCTAATGTCTCTGTGCCAGGGAATGCTAGGGGTGTTTGAAGGAAGTCCCAGTGGCAGAGGCTGCCTCCCCAAGGTCAGGAAAGGTGTTTCTCGGACTTCCCCGTTCAGGGAACACCTGTGACTGAGGAGAGCTGCGTGGAGTTGTCTCTCGAGCTCCCCCACGCACTGACAATGGTTCCGGAATCCTGAGCGAGGGGAGGTTCCACCAACGGTCGGCAGCGCGTGGGTTTTAACGGAATGCCTAAGCTCGTCTCCCCTGAGGGTTTTCCTAATGTCTCTGTGCCAGGGAATGTTAGGGGGGTTTGCAGGAAGTCCCAGGGACAGAGGCTGCCTCCCCAAGGTCAGGGAAGGTATTTCTAGGACTTCCCCGAACAGGGAACACCTGTGACTGAAGAGCTGCGTGGAGATGTCTCTCCACCTCCCCGACCCACTGACAATGGTTCTGGAATCCTGACGGTGGGGAGGTTCCACCAACTGTCGGCAGCGCGTGGGATCTATCGGAATTGCAAAGCTCGTCTCCCCTGAGGGTTTTCCTAATGTCTCTGTGCCAGGGAATGCTTGGGGTGTTTGAAGGAAGTCCCAGTGGCAGAGGCTGCCTCCCCAAGGTCAGGAAAGGTGTTTCTCGGACTTCCCGGTTCAGGGAACACCTGTGACTGAGGAGAGCTGCGTGGAGTTGTCTCTCGAGCTCCCCCACGCACTGACAATGGTTTCGGAATCCTGAGCGTGGGGAGGTTCCACCAACGGTCGGCAGCGCGTGGGTTCTAACGGAATGCCTAAGCTCGTCTCCCCTGAGGGTTTTCCTAATGTCTCTGTGCCAGGGAATGCTAGGGGGGTTTGCAGGAAGTCCCAGGGACAGAGGATGCCTCCCCAAGGTCAGGGAAGGTATTTCTCGGACTTCCCCGAACAGGGAACACCTGTGACTGAAGAGAGCTGCGTGGAGTTGTCTCTCCACCTCCCCGACGCACTGACAATGGTTCCGGAATCCTGAGCGTGGGGAGGTTCCACCAACGGTCGGCAGCGCGTGGTATCTAACGGAATTGCAAAGCTCGTCTCCCCTGAGGGTTTTCCTAATGTCTCTGTGCCAGGGAATGCTAGTGTTTTGGCAGGAAGTCCCAGGGACAGAGGCTGCCTCCCCAAGGTCAGGGAAGTTATTTCTCGGACTTCCTCGAACAGGGAACACCTGTGACTGAAGAGAGCTGCGTGGAGTTGTCTCTCGAGCTCCCCCACGCACTGACAATGGTTCCGGAATCCTGAGCGTGGGGAGGTACAACAAATGGTCGGCAGTGCGTGGGTTTTAATGGAATGCCTAAGTTCGCCTCCCCTGAGGGTTTTCCTAATATCTCTGTGCCAGGGAATGCTAGCGGGGTTTGCAGGAATTCCCAGTGACAGAGGCTGCCTCCCCAAGGTCAGGGAAGTTATTTTTCGGACTTCCCCGTGCAGGGAACACCTGTGACTGAAGAGGACTGCGTGGAGTTGTCTCTCGAGCTCCCCCACGCACTGAGAATTTTTCCGGAAGCCTGAGCGTGGGGAGGTTCCACCAACGGTCGGCAGCGCGTGGGTTCTAACGGAATGCCTAAGCTCGTCTCCCCTGAGGGTTTTTTCTAATGTCTCTGTGCCAGGGAATGCTAGGGGGGTTTGCAGGAAATCCCAGGGACAGAGGCTGCCTCCCAAATGTCAAGGAAGGTATTTCTCGGACTTCCCCAAACAGGGAACAACTGTGACTGAAGAGAGCGGCGTGGAGTTGTCTCTCGAGCTCTCCCACGCGCTGACAATGGTTCTGGAATCCTGAGCGTGGGGAGGTTCCACCAACGGTCGGCAGCGCATGGGATCTAACGGAATTGCAAAGCTCGCCTCCCCTGAGGGTTTTCCTAATGTCTCTGTGCCAGGGAATGCTAGGGGGGTTTGAAGGAATTCCCAGTGGCAGAGGCTGCCTCCCCAAGGTCAGGAAAGTTATTTCTCGGACTTCCCCGACAGAGAACACCTATGACTGAAGAGAGCTGCGTGGAGTTGTCTCTCGAGCTCCCCCACGCAATGATAATGGTTCCGGAATCCTTATCGAGGGAGGTACCTCCATTAGTCGGCAGCGCGTGGGTTCTAACGGAATGCCTAAGCTCATCTCCCCTGAGAATTTACTAATGTCTCTGTGCCAGGGAAAGCTTGGGGGATTTGCAGGAATTCCCAGTGGCAGAGGCTGCCTCCCCAATGTCAGGGAAGTTATTTCTCGGACTTCCCCAAACAGGGAACATCTGTGACTGAAGAGAGCTGCGTGGAGTTGTCTGTCGATCTCCCCTACGCACTGAAAATGTTTCTGGAATCCTGAGCGTGGGGAGGTTCCACCAACGGTCGGCAGCGCGTGGGTTCTAACGGAAAGCCTAAGCTCGTCTCCCCTGAGGGTTTTCCTAATGTCTCTGTGCCAGGGAATGCTAGGGTTTTTGCAGGAAGTCCCAGGGACAGAGGCTGCCTACCCAAGGTCAGGGAAGTTATTTCTCGGACTTCCACGAACAGGGAACACTTGTGACTGAAGAGAGTTGCGAGGAGTTGTCTCTCGAGCTCCCCCAAGCACTGAAAATGTTTCCGGAAGCCTGAGCGTGGGGAGGTTCCACCAAATGTCGGCAGCGCGTGGGTTCTAACGGAATGCCTAAGCTCGCCTCCCCTGAGGGTTTTCCTAATGTCTCTGTGCCAGGGAATGCTAGGGGGGTTTGCAGGAAATCCCAGGGACAGAGGCTGCCTCCCAAATGTGAAGGAAGGTATTTCTCGGACTTCCCCGAACAGGGAACACCTGTGACTTAAGAGAGCTGCGTGGAGTTGTCTCTCGAGCTCCCCCACGCACTGACAATGTTTCCGGAATCCTGAGCGTGGGGAGGTTCCACCAACGGTCGGCAGCGCGTGGGTTCTAACGGAATGCCTAAGCTCGTCTCCCCTGAGGGTTTTCCTAATGTCTCTGTGCCAGGGAATGCTAGGGGGGTTTGCAGGAATTCCCAGGGACAGAGGCTGCCTCCCCAAGGTCAGGGAAGTTATTTCTCGGACTTCCCCGAACAAAGAACACCTGTGAATGAAGAGAGCTGCGTGGAGTTGTCTCTCAACCTCCCCGACGCACTGACAATGGTTCCGGAATGCTGACCGTGTGGAGGTTACACCAACGGTCGGCAGCGAGTGGGTTCTAACAGAATTGCAAAGCTCGTCTCCCCTGAGGGTTTTCCTAATGTCTCTGTGCCAGGGAATGCTAGGGGGGTTTGCAGGTAGTCCGAGGGACAGAGGCTGCCTCCACAAAGTCAGGGAAAGTATTTCTCGGACTTCCCCGAACAGGGAACACCTGTGAATGAAGAGAGCTGCGTGGAGTTGTCTCTCGAGCTCCCCCACGCAATGATAATGGTTCCGGAATCCTGAGCGTGGGGAGGTTCCACCAACGGTCGGCAGCGCGTGGGTTCTAACGGAATGCCTTAGCTCGTCTCCCCTGAGGGTTTTCCTAATGTCTCTGTGCCAGGGAATGCTAGGGGGGTTTGCAGGAAGTCCCAGGGACAGAGGCTGCCTCCCCAAGGTCAGGGAAGATTTTTCTCGGACTTCCCCGAACAGGGAACACCTGTGACTGAAGAGAGCTGCGTGGAGTTGTCTCTCGAGCTCCCCCACGCACTGACAATGGTTCCGGAATCCTGAGCGTGGGGAGGTTCGACCAACGGTCGGCAGCGTGTGGGATCTAACGGAATTGCAAAGCTCGTCTCCCCTGAGGGTTTTCCTAATGTCTCTGTGCCAGGGAATGCTAGGGGGGTTTGAAGGAATTCCCAGTGGCAGAGGCTGCCTCCCCAAGGTCAGGAAAGATTTTTCTCGGACTTCCCCGGAAAGGGAACACCTGTGACTGAAGAGAGCTGCGTGGAGTTGTCTCTCGAGCTCCCCCACGCAATGATAATGGTTCCGGAATCCTTACCGTGGGGAGGTACCTCCATTGGTCGGCAGCGCGTGGGTTCTAACGGAATGCCTAAGCTCGTCTCCCCTGAGAATTTTCCTAATGTCTCTGTGCCAGGGAAAGCTTGGGGGATTTGCAGGAATTCCCAGTGTAAGAGGCTGCCTCTCCAATGTCAGGGAAGTTATTTCTCGGACTTCCCCAAACAGGGAACACCTGTGAATGAAGAGAGCTGCGTGGAGTTGTCTCTCAACCTCCCCGACGCACTGACAATGGTTCCGGAATGCTGAGCGTGGGGAGGTTACACCAACGGTCGGCAGCGAGTGGGTTTTAACAGAATTGCAAAGCTCGTCTCCCCTGAGCGTTTTCCTAATGTCTCTGTGACAGGGAATGCTAGGGGGGTTTGCAGGGAGTCCCAGGGACAGAGGCTGCCTCCACAAAGTCAGGGAATGTATTTCTCGGACTTCCCCGAACAGGGAACACCTGTGAATGAAGAGAGCTGCGTGGAGTTGTCTCTCGATCTCCCCCACACACTGAAAATGGTTCCGGAATCCTGAGCGTGGGGAGGTTCCACCAACGGTCGGCAGCGCGTGGGTTCTAACGGAATGCCTTAGCTCGTCTCCCCTGAGGGTTTTCCTAATGTCTCTGTGCCAGGGAATGCTAGGGGGGTTTGAAGGAAGTCCCAGGGACAGAGGCTGCCTCCCCAAGGTCAGGGAAGATTTTTCTCGGACTTCCCCGAACTGGGAACACCTGTGACTGAAGAGAGCTGCGTGGAGTTGTCTCTCGAGCTCCCCCACGCACTGACAATGGTTCCGGAATCCTGAGCGTGGGGAGGTTCCACCAACGGTCGGCAGCGCGTGGGATCTAACGGAATTGCAAAGCTCGTCTCCCCTGAGGGTTTTCCTAATGTCTCTGTGCCAGGGAATGCTAGGGGGGTTTGAAGGAATTCCCAGTGGCAGAGGCTGCCTCCCCAAGGTCAGGAAAGATTTTTCTCGGACTTCCCCGGAAAGGGAACACCTGTGACTGAAGAGAGCTGCGTGGAGTTGTCTCTCGAGCTCCCCCACGCAATGATAATGGTTCCGGAATCCTTACCGTGGGGAGGTACCTCAATTGGTCGGCAGAGCGTGGGTTCTAACGGAATGCCTAAGCTCGTCTCCCCTGAGAATTTTCCTAATGTCTCTGTGCCAGGGAAAGCTTGGGGGATTTGCAGGAATTCCCAGTGTCAGAGGCTGCCTCCCCAATGTCAGGGAAGTTATTTCTCGGACTTCCCCAAACAGGGAACACCTGTGACTGAAGAGAGCTGCGTGGAGTTGTCTGTCGATCTCCCCTACGCACTGAAAATTTTTCTGGAATCCTGAGCTTGGGGAGGTTGCACCAACGGTCGGCAGCGTGTGGGTTCTAACGGAATGCCTTAGCTCGTCTCCCCTGAGGGTTTTCCTAATGTCTCTGTGCCAGGGAATGCTAGGGGGGTTTGAAGGAAGTCCCAGTGGCAGAGACTGCCTCCCCAAGGTCAGGAAAGTTATTTCTCGGACTTCCCCGGACAGGGAATACCTGTGACTGAAGAGAGCTGCGTGGAGTTGTCTCTCGAGCTCCCCCAAGCAC
Source organism: Vicugna pacos (assembly GCF_048564905.1). Classification (NCBI taxonomy): domain Eukaryota; kingdom Metazoa; phylum Chordata; class Mammalia; order Artiodactyla; family Camelidae; genus Vicugna; species Vicugna pacos. The sequence goes on from NW_027328721.1 coordinate 57,058,710, forward strand.
TGACAATGGTTCCGGAATCCTGAGCGTGGGGAGGTTCCACCAACGGTCGGCAGCGCGTGGGATCTAACGGAATTGCAAAGCTCGTCTCCCCTGAGGGTTTTCCTAATGTCTCTGTGCCAGGGAATGCTAGGGGGGTTTGAAGGAAGTCCCAGTGGAAGAGGCTGCCTCCCCAAGGTCAGGAAAGGCATTTCTCGGACTTCCCCTGACAGGGAACACCTGTGACTGAGGAGAGCTGCGTGGAGTTGTCTCTCGAGCTCCCCCCACGCGCTGACAATGGTTCCGGAATCCTGGGCGTGGGGAGGTTCCACCAACGGTCGGCAGCGCGTGGGATCTAACGGAATAAATAAGCTCGTCTCCCCTGAGAATTTTCCTAATGTCTCTGTGCCAGGGAATGCTAGGGGGGTTTGCAGGAATTCACAGGGACAGAGGCTGCCTCCCCAAGGTCAGGGAAGGTATTTCTCGGACTTCCCCGAACAGGGAACACCTGTGACTGAAGAGAGCTGCGTGGAGTTGTCTCTCGAGCTCCCCCACGCAATGATAATGTTTCCGGAATCCTTACCGTGGGGAGGTACCTCCATTAGTCGGCACCGCGTGGGTTCTAACGGAATGCCTAAGCTCGTCTCCCCTGAGAATTTTCCTAATGTCTCTGTGCCAGGGAAATCTTGGGGGATTTGCAGGAATTCCCAGTGGCCGAGGCTGCCTCCCCAATGTCAGGGAAGTTATTTCTCGGACTTCCCTAAACAGGGAACACCTGTGACTGAAGAGAGCTGCGTGGAGTTGTCTGTCGATCTCCCCTACGCACTGAAAATGTTTCTGGAATCCTGAGCGAGGGGAGGTTCCACCAACGGTCGGCAGCGTGTGGGTTCTAACGGAATGCCTAAGCTCGTCTCCCCTGAGGGTTTTCCTAATGTCTCTGTGCCAGGGAATGCTAGGGGGGTTTGCAGGAAGTCCCAGGGACAGAGGCTGACTCCCCAAGGTCAGGGAAGGTATTTCTCGGACTTCCCCGTAAAGGGAACACCTGTGACTGAAGAGGAATGCGTGGAGTTGTCTCTCGAGCTCCCCCAAGCACTGACAATGATTCCGGAAGCCTGAGCGTGGGGAGGTTCCACCAAAGGTCGGCAGCGCGTGGATTCTAACGGAATGCCTAAGCTCGTCTCCCCTGAGGATTTTCCTAATGTCTCTGTGCCAGGGAATGCTAGGGGGGTTTGCAGGAAATCCCAGGGACAGAGGCTGCCTCCCATATGTCAAGGAAGGTATTTCTCGGACTTCCCCGAACAGGGAACACCTGTGACTGAAGAGAGCTGCGTGGAGTTGTCTCTCGAGCTCACCCACGCACTGACAATATTTCCGGAATCCTGAGCGTGGGGAGGTTCCACCAACGGTCGGCAGCGCGTGGGTTGTAACGGAAAGCCAAAGCTCGTCTCCCCTGAGGGTTTTCCTAATGTCTCTGTGCCAGTGAATGCTAGGGGTGTTTGCAGGAAATCCCAGGGACAGAGGCTGCCTCCCATATGTCAAGGAAGGTATTTCTCGGACTTCCCCGAACAGGGAACACCTGTGACTGAAGAGAGCTGCGTGGAGTTGTCTCTCGAGCTCCCCCACGCACTGACAATGGTTCCGGAATCCTGAGCCTGGGGAGGTTCCACCAAAGGTCGGCAGCGCGTGGGATCTAACGGAATTGCAAAGCTCGTCTCCCCTGAGGGTTTTCCTAATGTCTCTGTGCCAGGGAATGCTAGGGGTGTTTGCAGGAAGTCCCAGGGACAGAGGCTGCCTCCCCAAGGTCAGTAAAGTTATTTCTCGGACTTCCCCAGACAGGGATGACCTGTGACTGAAGAGAGCTGCGTGGAGTTGTCTCTCGAGCTCCCCCACGCAATGATAATTTTTCCGGAATCCTTACCGTGGGGAGGTACCTCCATTAGTCGGCTGCGCGTGGGTTCTAACGGGATGCCTAAGCTCGTCTCCCCTGAGAATTTTCCTAATGTCTCTGTGCCAGGGAAATCTTGGGGGATTTGCAGGAATTCCCAGTGGCCGAGGCTGCCTCCCCAATGTCAGGGAAGTTATTTCTCGGACTTCCCTAAACAGGGAACACCTGTGACTGAGGAGAGCTGCATGGAGTTGTCTCTCGAGCTCCCCCACACACTGACAATGGTTCCGGAATCCTGAGCGTGGGGAGCTTCCACCAAAGGTCGGCAGCGCGTGGGATCTAACGGAATTGCAAAGGTCGTCTCCCCTGAGGGTTTTCCTAATGTCTCTGTGCCAGGGAATGCTAGGGGGGTTTGAAGGGAGTCCCAGGGACAGAGGCTGCCTCCCCAAAGTCAGGAAAGGTATTTCTCGGACTTCCCCGGACAGGGATAACCTGTGACTGAAGAGAGCTGCGTGGAGTTGTCCCTCGAGCTCCCCCACGCAATGATAATGTTTCCGGAATCCTTACCGAGGGAGGTACCTCCATTAGTCGGCAACGCGTGGGTTCTAACGGAATGCCTAAGCTCATCTCCCCTGAGAATTTTCCTAATGTCTCTGTGCCAGGGAAAGCTTGGGGGATTTGCAGGAATTCCCAGTGGCAGAGGCTGCCTCCCCAATGTCAGGGAAGTTATTTCTCGGACTTCCCCAAACAGGGAACATCTGTGACTGAAGAGAGCTGCGTGGAGTTGTCTGTAGATCTCCCCCACGCACTGAAAATGTTTCTGGAATCCTGAGCGTGGGGAGGTTCCACCAACGGTCGGCAGCGTGTGGGTTCAAACGGAATGCCTAAGCTCGTCTCCCCTGAGGGTTTTCCTAATGTCTCTGTGCCAGGGAATGCTAGGGTTTTTGCAGGAAGTCCCAGGGACAGAGGCTGCCTCCCCAAGGTCAGGGAAGTTATTTCTCGGACTTCCCCGAACAGGGAACACTTGTGACTGAAGAGAGCTGCGCGGAGTTGTCTCTCGAGCTCCCCCACGCACTGACAATGGTTCCGGAATCCTGAGCGTGGGGAGGTACCACCAATGTTTGGCAGTGCGTGGGTTCTAATGGAATGCCTAAGCTCGTCTCCCCTGAGGGTTTTCCTAATATCTCTGTGCCAGGGAATGCTAGGGGGGTTTGAAGGAATTCCCAGTGGCAGAGGCTGCCTCCCCAAGGTCAGGGAAGGTATTTCTCGGACTTCCCCGTGCAGGGAACACCTGTGACTGAAGAGAGCTGCGTGGAGTTGTCTCTCAACCTCCCCGACGCACTGACAATGGTTCCGGAATGCTGAGCGTGGGGAGGTTACACCAACGGTCGGCAGCGAGTGGGTTCTAACAGAATTGCAAAGCTCGTCTCCCCTGAGCGTTTTCCTAATGTCTCTGTGACAGGGAATGCTAGGGGGGTTTGCAGGTAGTCCCAGGGACAGAGGCTGCCTCCACAAAGTCAGGGAATGTATTTCTCGGACTTCCCCGAACAGGGAACACCTGTGAATGAAGAGAGCTGCGTGGAGTTGTCTCTCGATCTCCCCCACACACTGAAAATGGTTCCGGAATCCTGAGCGTGGGGAGGTTCCACCAACGGTCGGCAGCGCGTGGGTTCTAACGGAATGCCTTAGCTCGTCTCCCCTGAGGGTTTTCCTAATGTCTCTGTGCCAGGGAATGCTAGGGGGGTTTGAAGGAAGTCCCAGGGACAGAGGCTGCCTCCCCAAGGTCAGGGAAGATTTTTCTCGGACTTCCCCGAACTGGGAACACCTGTGACTGAAGAGAGCTGCGTGGAGTTGTCTCTCGAGCTCCCCCACGCACTGACAATGGTTCCGGAATCCTGAGCGTGGGGAGGTTCGACCAACGGTCGGCAGCGCGTGGGATCTAACGGAATTGCAAAGCTCGTCTCCCCTGAGGGTTTTCCTAATGTCTCTGTGCCAGGGAATGCTAGGGGGATTTGAAGGAATTCCCAGTGGCAGAGGCTGCCTCCCCAAGGTCAGGAAAGATTTTTCTCGGACTTCCCCGGAAAGGGAACACCTGTGACTGAAGAGAGCTGCGTGGAGTTGTCTCTCGAGCTCCCCCACGCAATGATAATGGTTCCGGAATCCTTACCGTGGGGAGGTACCTCAATTGGTCGGCAGAGCGTGGGTTCTAACGGAATGCCTAAGCTCGTCTCCCCTGAGAATTTTCCTAATGTCTCTGTGCCAGGGAAAGCTTGGGGGATTTGCAGGAATTCCCAGTGTCAGAGGCTGCCTCCCCAATGTCAGGGAAGTTATTTCTCGGACTTCCCCAAACAGGGAACACCTGTGACTGAAGAGAGCTGCGTGGATTTGTCTGTCGATCTCCCCTACGCACTGAAAATTTTTCTGGAATCCTGAGCTTGGGGAGGTTGCACCAACGGTCGGCAGCGTGTGGGTTCTAACGGAATGCCTTAGCTCGTCTCCCCTGAGGGTTTTCCTAATGTCTCTGTGCCAGGGAATGCTAGGGGGGTTTGAAGGAAGTCCCAGTGGCAGAGACTGCCTCCCCAAACTCAGGAAAGTTATTTCTCGGACTTCCCCGGACAGGGAATACCTGTGACTGAAGAGAGCTGCGTGGAGTTGTCTCTCGAGCTCCCCCAAGCACTGACAATGGTTCCGGAATCCTGAGCGTGGGGAGGTTCCACCAACGGTCGGCAGCGCGTGGGATCTAACGGAATTGCAAAGCTCGTCTCCCCTGAGGGTTTTCCTAAGGTCTCTGTGCCAGGGAATGCTAGGGGGGTTTGAAGGAAGTCCCAGTGGCAGAGGCTGCCTCCCCAAGGTCAGGAAAGGCATTTCTCGGACTTCCCCTGACAGGGAACACCTGTGACTGAGGAGAGCTGCGTGGAGTTGTCTCTCGAGCTCCCCCACGCGCTGACAATGGTTCCGGAATCCTGAGCGTGGGGAGGTTCCACCAACGGTCGGCAGCGCGTGGGATCTAACGGAATAAATAAGCTCGTTTCCCCTGAGAATTTTCCTAATGTCTCTGTGCCAGGGAATGCTAGGGGGGTTTGCAGGAAGTCCCAGGGACAGAGGCTGCCTCCCCAAGGTCAGGGAAGGTATTTCTCGGACTTCCCCGAACAGGGAACACCTGTGACTGAAGAGAGCTGCGTGGAGTTGTCTCTCCACCTCCCTGACGCACTGACATGGTTCCGGAATCCTGACGGTGGGGAGGTTCCACCAACGGTTGGCAGCGAGTGGGTTCTAACGGAATTGCAAAGCTCGTCTCCCCTGAGTGTTTTCCAAGTGTCTCTATGCCCGGGAAGGCTAGGGTGGTTTGCCGGAAGTCCCAGGGACAGAGGTTGCCTCCCAAGGTCAGGGAAGGTATTTCTCGGACTTCCCCGAACAGGGAACACCTGTGACTGAAGAGAGCTGCGTGGAGTTGTCTCTCGAGATCCCCCACGCGCTGACAATGTTTCCGGAATCCTGAACGTGGGGAGGTTCCACCAACGGTCGGCAGTGCGTGGGTTCTAACGGAATGCCTTAGCTCGTCTCCCCTGAGGGTTTTCCTAATGTCTCTGTGCCAGGGAATGCTAGGGGTGTTTGCAGGAAGTCCCAGGGACAGAGGCTGCCTCCCCAAGGTCAGGGAAGATTTTTCTCGGACTTCCCCGAACAGGGAACACCTGTGACTGAAGAGAGCTGCGTGGAGTTGTCTCTCGAGCTCCCCCACGCACTGACAATGGTTCCGGAATCCTGAGCCTGGGGAGGTTCCACCAAAGGTCGGCAGCGCGTGGGATCTAACGGAATTGCAAAGCTCGTCTCCCCTGAGGGTTTTCCTAATGTCTCTGTGCCAGGGAATGCTAGGGGTGTTTGCAGGAAGTCCCAGGGACAGAGGCTGCCTCCCCAAGGTCAGGAAAGTTATTTCTCGGACTTCCCCGGACAGGGATGACCTGTGACTTAAGAGAGCTGCGTGGAGTTGTCTCTCGAGCTCCCCCACGCAATGATAATGTTTCCGGAATCCTTACCGTGTGGAGGTACCTCCATTAGTCGGCAGCGCATGGGTTCTAACGGAATGCCTAAGCTCGTCTCCCCTGAGAATTTTCCTAATGTCTCTGTGCCAGGGAAATCTTGGGGGATTTGCAGGAATTCCCAGTGGCCGAGGCTGCCTCCCCAATGTCAGGGATGTTATTTCTCGGACTTCCCTAAACAGGGAACACCTGTGACTGAAGAGAGCTGCGTGGAGTTGTCTGTCGATCTCCCCTACGCACTGAAAATGTTTCTGGAATCTTGAGCGTGGGGAGGTTCCACCAACGGTCGGCAGCGTGTGGGTTCTAACGGAATTCCTAAGCTCGTCTCCCCTGAGGGTTTTCCTAATGTCTCTGTGCCAGGGAATGCTAGGGGGGTTTGCAGGAAGTCCCAGGGACAGAGGCTGCCTCCCCAAGGTCAGGGAAGGTATTTCTCGGGATTCCCCGTACAGGGAACACCTGTGACTGAAGAGGACTGCGTGGAGTTGTCTCTCGAGCTCCCCCACGCACTGACAATGGTTCCGGAATCCTGAGCCTGGGGAGGTTCCACCAAAGGTCGGCAGCGCGTGGGATCTAACGGAATTGCAAAGCTCGTCTCCCCTGAGGGTTTTCCTAATGTCTCTGTGCCAGGGAATGCTAGGGGTGTTTGCAGGAATTCCCAGGGACAGAGGCTGCCTCCCCAAGGTCAGGAAAGTTATTTCTCGGACTTCCCCGGACAGGGAACACCTGTGACTGAAGGGAGCTGCGTGGAGTTGTCTCTCGAGCTCCCCCACGCAATGATAATGTTTCCGGAATCCTTACCGTGGGGAGGTACCTCCATTAGTCGGCACCGCGTGGGTTCTAACGGAATGCCTAAGCTCGTCTCCCCTGAGAATTTTCCTAATGTCTCTGTGCCAGGGAAATCTTGGGGGATTTGCAGGAATTCCCAGTGGCCGAGGCTGCCTCCCCAATGTCAGGGAAGTTATTTCTCGGACTTCCCTAAACAGGGAACACCTGTGACTGAAGAGAGCTGCGTGGAGTTGTCTGTCGATCTCCCCTACGCACTGAAAATGTTTCTGGAATCCTGAGCGAGGGGAGGTTCCACCAACGGTCGGCAGCGTGTGGGTTCTAACGGAATGCCTAAGCTCGTCTCCCCTGAGGGTTTTCCTAATGTCTCTGTGCCAGGGAATGCTAGGGGGGTTTGCAGGAAGTCCCAGGGACAGAGGCTGCCTCCCCAAGGTCAGGGAAGGTATTTCTCGGACTTCCCCGTAAAGGGAACACCTGTGACTGAAGAGGAATGCGTGGAGTTGTCTCTCGAGCTCCCCCAAGCACTGACAATGTTTCCGGAAGCCTGAGCGTGGGGAGGTTCCACCAAAGGTCGGCAGCGCGTGGATTCTAACGGAATGCCTAAGCTCGTCTCCCCTGAGGATTTTCCTAATGTCTCTGTGCCAGGGAATGCTAGGGGGGTTTGCAGGAAATCCCAGGGACAGAGGCTGCCTCCCATATGTCAAGGAAGGTATTTCTCGGACTTCCCCGAACAGGGAACACCTGTGACTGAAGAGAGCTGCGTGGAGTTGTCTCTCGAGCTCACCCACGCACTGACAATATTTGCGGAATCCTGAGCGTGGGGAGGTTCCACCAACGGTCGGCAGCGCGTGGGTTGTAACGGAAAGCCAAAGCTCGCCTCCCCTGAGGGTTTTCCTAATGTCTCTGTGCCAGTGAATGCTAGGGGTGTTTGCAGGAATTCCCAGGGACAGAGGCTGCCTCCCCAAGTTCAGGGAAGGTATTTCTCGGACTTCCCCGAACAGGGAACACCTGTGACTGAAGAGAGCTGCGTGGAGTTGTCTCTCGAGCTCCCCCACGCACTGACAATGGTTCCGGAATCCTGAGCCTGGGGAGGTTCCACCAAAGGTCGGCAGCGCGTGGGATCTAACGGAATTGCAAAGCTCGTCTCCCCTGAGGGTTTTCCTAATGTCTCTGTGCCAGGGAATGCTAGGGGTGTTTGCAGGAAGTCCCAGGGACAGAGGCTGCCTCCCCAAGGTCAGGAAAGTTATTTCTCGGACTTCCCCAGACAGGGATGACCTGTGACTGAAGAGAGCTGCGTGGAGTTGTCTCTCGAGCTCCCCCACGCAATGATAATTTTTCCGGAATCCTTACCGTGGGGAGGTACCTCCATTAGTCGGCAGCGCGTGGGTTCTAACGGAATGCCTAAGCTCGTCTCCCCTGAGAATTTTCCTAATGTCTCTGTGCCAGTGAAATCTTGGGGGATTTGCAGGAATTCCCAGTGGCCGAGGCTGCCTCCCCAATGTCAGGGAAGTTATTTCTCGGACTTCCCTAAACAGGGAACACCTGTGACTGAAGAGAGCTGCATGGAGTTGTCTCTCGAGCTCCCCCACACACTGACAATGGTTCCGGAATCCTGAGCGTGGGGAGCTTCCACCAAAGGTCGGCAGCGCGTGGGATCTAACGGAATTGCAAAGCTCGTCTCCCCTGAGGGTTTTCCTAATGTCTCTGTGCCAGGGAATGCTAGGGGGGTTTGAAGGGAGTCCCAGGGACAGAGGCTGCCTCCCCAAAGTCAGGAAAGGTATTTCTCGGACTTCCCCGGACAGGGATAACCTGTGACTGAAGAGAGCTGCGTGGAGTTGTCCCTCGAGCTCCTCCACGCAATGATAATGTTTCCGGAATCCTTACCGAGGGAGGTACCTCCATTAGTCGGCAACGCGTGGGTTCTAACGGAATGCCTAAGCTCATCTCCCCTGAGAATTTTCGTAATGTCTCTGTGCCAGGGAAAGCTTGGGGGATTTGCAGGAATTCCCAGTGGCAGAGGCTGCCTCCCCAATGTCAGGGAAGTTATTTCTCGGACTTCCCCAAACAGGGAACATCTGTGACTGAAGAGAGCTGCGTGGAGTTGTCTGTAGATCTCCCCCACGCACTGAAAATGTTTCTGGAATCCTGAGCGTGGGGAGGTTCCACCAACGGTCGGCAGCGTGTGGGTTCAAACGGAATGCCTAAGCTCGTCTCCCCTGAGGGTTTTCCTAATGTCTCTGTGCCAGGGAATGCTAGGGTTTTTGCAGGAAGTCCCAGGGACAGAGGCTGCCTCCCCAAGGTCAGGGAAGTTATTTCTCGGACTTCCCCGAACAGGGAACACTTGTGACTGAAGAGAGCTGCGCGGAGTTGTCTCTCGAGCTCCCCCACGCACTGACAATGGTTCCGGAATCCTGAGCGTGGGGAGGTACCACCAATGGTTGGCAGTGCGTGGGTTCTAATGGAATGCCTAAGCTCGTCTCCCCTGAGGGTTTTCCTAATATCTCTGTGCCAGGGAATGCTAGGGGGGTTTGCAGGAATTCCCAGTGACAGAGGCTGCCTCCCCAAGGTCAGGGAAGGTATTTCTCGGACTTCCCCGTGCAGGGAACACCTGTGACTGAAGAGGACTGCGTGGAGTTGTCTCTCGAGCTCCCCCAAGCACTGACAATGTTTCCGGAAGCCTGAGCGTGGGGAGGTTCCACGAAAGGTCGGCAGCGTGTGGGTTCTAACGGAATGCCTAAGCTCGTCTCCCCTGAGGGTTTTCCTAATGTCTCTGTGCCAGGGAAAGCTAGGGGGGGTTTGCAGGTAGTCCCAGGGACAGAGGCTGCGTCCACAAAGTCAGGGAATGTTTTTCTCGGACTTCCCCGAACAGGGAACACCTGTAAATGAAGAGAGCTGCGTGGAGTTGTCTCTCGAGCTCCCCCACACACTGAAAATAGTTCCGGAATCCTGAGCGTGGGGAGGTTCCACCAACGGTCGGCAGCGCGTGGGTTCTAACGGAATGCCTTAGGTCGTCTCCCCTGAGGGTTTTCCTAATGTCTCTGTGCCAGGGAATGCTAGGGGGGTTTGAAGGAAGTCCCAGGGACAGAGGCTGCCTCCCCAAGGTCAGGGAAGATTTTTCTCGGACTTCCCCGAACAGGGAACACCTGTGACTGAAGAGAGCTGCGTGGAGTTGTCTCTCGAGCTCCCCCACGCACTGACAATGGTTCCTGAATCCTGAGCGTGGGGAGGTTCCACCAACGGTCGGCAGCGCGTGGGATCTAACGGAATTGCAAAGCTCGTCTCCCCTGAGGGTTTTCCTAATGTCTCTGTGCCAGGGAATGCTAGGGGTGTTTGAAGGAATTCCCAGTGGCAGAGGCTGCCTCCCCAAGGTCAGGAAAGATATTTCTCGGACTTCCCCGGAAAGGGAACACCTGTGACTGAAGAGAGCTGCGTGGAGTTGTCTCTCGAGCTCCCCCACGCGCTGACAATGTTTCCGGAATCCTGAACGTGGGGACGTTCCACCAACGGTCGGCAGTGCGTGGGTTCTAACGGAATGCCTAAGCTCGTGTCCCCTGAGAATTTTCCTAATGTCTCTGTGCCAGGGAAAGCTTGGGGGATTTGCAGGAATTCCCAGTGTCAGAGGCTGCCTCCCCAATGTCAGGGAAGTTATTTCTCGGACTTCCCCAAACAGGGAACACCTGTGACTGAAGAGAGCTGCGTGGAGTTGTCTGTCGATCTCCCCTACGCACTGAAAATGTTTCTGGAATACTGAGCGTGGGGAGGTTACACCAACGGTCGGCAGCGCATGGGATCTAACGGAATTGCAAAGCTCGTCTCCCCTGAGGTTTTTCCTAATGTCTCTGTGCCAGGGAATGCTAGGGAGGTATGCAGGAAGTCCCAGGGACAGAGGCTGCCTCCCCAAGGTCAGGGAAGATTTTTCTCGGACTTCCCCGAACAGGGAACACCTGTGACTGAAGAAAGCTGCGTGGAGTTGTCTCTCGAGTTCCCCAACGCACTGACAATGGTTCCGGAATCCTGAGCGTGGGGAGGTTCCACCAACGGTCGGCAGCGAGTGGGATCTAACGGAATTGCAAAGCTCGACTCCCCTGAGTGTTTTCCTAATATCTCTGTGCCAGGGAATGCTAGGGGGGTTGGAAGGAAGTCCCAGTGGAAAAGGCTGCCTCCCCAATGTCAGGGAAGTTATTTCTCGGACTTCCCCAAACAGGGAACACCTGTGACTGAAGAGAGCTGCGTGGAGTTGTCTGTCGAACTCCCCTACGCACTGAAAATGTTTCTGGAATCCTGAGCGTGGGGTGGTTCCACCAACGGTCGGCAGCGTGTGGGTTCTAACGGAATGCCTAAGCTCGTCTCCCCTGAGGGTTTTCCTAATGTCTCTGTGCCAGGGAATGCTAGGGGGGTTTGCAGGAAGTCCCAGGGACAGAGGCTGCCTCCCCAAGGTCAGGGAAGGTATTTCTCGGACTTCCCCGAACAGGGAACACCTGTGACTGAAGAGAGCTGCGTGGAGTTGTCTCTCCACCTCCCTGACGCACTGACATGGTTCCGGAATCCTGACGGTGGGGAGGTTCCACCAACGGTTGGCAGCGAGTGGGTTCTAACGGAATTGCAAAGCTCGTCTCCCCTGAGTGTTTTCCAAGTGTCTCTATGCCCGGGAAGGCTAGGGTGGTTTGCCGGAAGTCCCAGGGACAGAGGTTGCCTCCCAAGGTCAGGGAAGGTATTTCTCGGACTTCCCCGAACAGGGAACACCTGTGACTGAAGAGAGCTGCGTGGAGTTGTCTCTCGAGATCCCCCACGCGCTGACAATGTTTCCGGAATCCTGAACGTGGGGAGGTTCCACCAACGGTCGGCAGTGCGTGGGTTCTAACGGAATGCCTTAGCTCGTCTCCCCTGAGGGTTTTCCTAATGTCTCTGTGCCAGGGAATGCTAGGGGTGTTTGCAGGAAGTCCCAGGGACAGAGGCTGCCTCCCCAAGGTCAGGGAAGATTTTTCTCGGACTTCCCCGAACAGGGAACACCTGTGACTGAAGAGAGCTGCGTGGAGTTGTCTCTCGAGCTCCCCCACGCACTGACAATGGTTCCGGAATCCTGAGCCTGGGGAGGTTCCACCAAAGGTCGGCAGCGCGTGGGATCTAACGGAATTGCAAAGCTCGTCTCCCCTGAGGGTTTTCCTAATGTCTCTGTGCCAGGGAATGCTAGGGGTGTTTGCAGGAAGTCCCAGGGACAGAGGCTGCCTCCCCAAGGTCAGGAAAGTTATTTCTCGGACTTCCCCGGACAGGGATGACCTGTGACTTAAGAGAGCTGCGTGGAGTTGTCTCTCGAGCTCCCCCACGCAATGATAATGTTTCCGGAATCCTTACCGTGTGGAGGTACCTCCATTAGTCGGCAGCGCGTGGGTTCTAACGGAATGCCTAAGCTCGTCTCCCCTGAGAATTTTCCTGATGTCTCTGTGCCAGGGAAATCTTGGGGGATTTGCAGGAATTCCCAGTGGCCGAGGCTGCCTCCCCAATGTCAGGGATGTTATTTCTCGGACTTCCCTAAACAGGGAACACCTGTGACTGAAGAGAGCTGCGTGGAGTTGTCTGTCGATCTCCCCTACGCACTGAAAATGTTTCTGGAATCTTGAGCGTGGGGAGGTTCCACCAACGGTCGGCAGCGTGTGGGTTCTAACGGAATTCCTAAGCTCGTCTCCCCTGAGGGTTTTCCTAATGTCTCTGTGCCAGGGAATGCTAGGGGGGTTTGCAGGAAGTCCCAGGGACAGAGGCTGCCTCCCCAAGGTCAGGGAAGGTATTTCTCGGGATTCCCCGTACAGGGAACACCTGTGACTGAAGAGGACTGCGTGGAGTTGTCTCTCGAGCTCCCCCACGCACTGACAATGGTTCCGGAATCCTGAGCCTGGGGAGGTTCCACCAAAGGTCGGCAGCGCGTGGGATCTAACGGAATTGCAAAGCTCGTCTCCCCTGAGGGTTTTCCTAATGTCTCTGTGCCAGGGAATGCTAGGGGTGTTTGCAGGAATTCCCAGGGACAGAGGCTGCCTCCCCAAGGTCAGGAAAGTTATTTCTCGGACTTCCCCGGACAGGGAACACCTGTGACTGAAGAGAGCTGCGTGGAGTTGTCTCTCGAGCTCCCCCACGCAATGATAATGTTTCCGGAATCCTTACCGTGGGGAGGTACCTCCATTAGTCGGCACCGCGTGGGTTCTAACGGAATGCCTAAGCTCGTCTCCCCTGAGAATTTTCCTAATGTCTCTGTGCCAGGGAAATCTTGGGGGATTTGCAGGAATTCCCAGTGGCCGAGGCTGCCTCCCCAATGTCAGGGAAGTTATTTCTCGGACTTCCCTAAACAGGGAACACCTGTGACTGAAGAGAGCTGCGTGGAGTTGTCTGTCGATCTCCCCTACGCACTGAAAATGTTTCTGGAATCCTGAGCGAGGGGAGGTTCCACCAACGGTCGGCAGCGTGTGGGTTCTAACGGAATGCCTAAGCTCGTCTCCCCTGAGGGTTTTCCTAATGTCTCTGTGCCAGGGAATGCTAGGGGGGTTTGCAGGAAGTCCCAGGGACAGAGGCTGCCTCCCCAAGGTCAGGGAAGGTATTTCTCGGACTTCCCCGTAAAGGGAACACCTGTGACTGAAGAGGAATGCGTGGAGTTGTCTCTCGAGCTCCCCCAAGCACTGACAATGTTTCCGGAAGCCTGAGCGTGGGGAGGTTCCACCAAAGGTCGGCAGCGCGTGGATTCTAACGGAATGCCTAAGCTCGTCTCCCCTGAGGATTTTCCTAATGTCTCTGTGCCAGGGAATGCTAGGGGGGTTTGCAGGAAATCCCAGGGACAGAGGCTGCCTCCCATATGTCAAGGAAGGTATTTCTCGGTCTTCCCCGAACAGGGAACACCTGTGACTGAAGAGAGCTGCGTGGAGTTGTCTCTCGAGCTCACCCACGCACTGACAATATTTGCGGAATCCTGAGCGTGGGGAGGTTCCACCAACGGTCGGCAGCGCGTGGGTTGTAACGGAAAGCCAAAGCTCGCCTCCCCTGAGGGTTTTCCTAATGTCTCTGTGCCAGTGAATGCTAGGGGTGTTTGCAGGAATTCCCAGGGACAGAGGCTGCCTCCCCAAGTTCAGGGAAGGTATTTCTCGGACTTCCCCGAACAGGGAACACCTGTGACTGAAGAGAGCTGCGTGGAGTTGTCTCTCGAGCTCCCCCACGCACTGACAATGGTTCCGGAATCCTGAGCCTGGGGAGGTTCCACCAAAGGTCGGCAGCGCGTGGGATCTAACGGAATTGCAAAGCTCGTCTCCCCTGAGGGTTTTCCTAATGTCTCTGTGCCAGGGAATGCTAGGGGTGTTTGCAGGAAGTCCCAGGGACAGAGGCTGCCTCCCCAAGGTCAGGAAAGTTATTTCTCGGACTTCCCCAGACAGGGATGACCTGTGACTGAAGAGAGCTGCGTGGAGTTGTCTCTCGAGCTCCCCCACGCAATGATAATTTTTCCGGAATCCTTACCGTGGGGAGGTACCTCCATTAGTCGGCAGCGCGTGGGTTCTAACGGAATGCCTAAGCTCGTCTCCCCTGAGAATTTTCCTAATGTCTCTGTGCCAGTGAAATCTTGGGGGATTTGCAGGAATTCCCAGTGGCCGAGGCTGCCTCCCCAATGTCAGGGAAGTTATTTCTCGGACTTCCCTAAACAGGGAACACCTGTGACTGAAGAGAGCTGCATGGAGTTGTCTCTCGAGCTCCCCCACACACTGACAATGGTTCCGGAATCCTGAGCGTGGGGAGCTTCCACCAAAGGTCGGCAGCGCGTGGGATCTAACGGAATTGCAAAGCTCGTCTCCCCTGAGGGTTTTCCTAATGTCTCTGTGCCAGGGAATGCTAGGGGGGTTTGAAGGGAATCCCAGGGACAGAGGCTGCCTCCCCAAAGTCAGGAAAGGTATTTCTCGGACTTCCCCGGACAGGGATAACCTGTGACTGAAGAGAGCTGCGTGGAGTTGTCCCTCGAGCTCCTCCACGCAATGATAATGTTTCCGGAATCCTTACCGAGGGAGGTACCTCCATTAGTCGGCAACGCGTGGGTTCTAACGGAATGCCTAAGCTCATCTCCCCTGAGAATTTTCGTAATGTCTCTGTGCCAGGGAAAGCTTGGGGGATTTGCAGGAATTCCCAGTGGCAGAGGCTGCCTCCCCAATGTCAGGGAAGTTATTTCTCGGACTTCCCCAAACAGGGAACATCTGTGACTGAAGAGAGCTGCGTGGAGTTGTCTGTAGATCTCCCCCACGCACTGAAAATGTTTCTGGAATCCTGAGCGTGGGGAGGTTCCACCAACGGTCGGCAGCGTGTGGGTTCAAACGGAATGCCTAAGCTCGTCTCCCCTGAGGGTTTTCCTAATGTCTCTGTGCCAGGGAATGCTAGGGTTTTTGCAGGAAGTCCCAGGGACAGAGGCTGCCTCCCCAAGGTCAGGGAAGTTATTTCTCGGACTTCCCCGAACAGGGAACACTTGTGACTGAAGAGAGCTGCGCGGAGTTGTCTCTCGAGCTCCCCCACGCACTGACAATGGTTCCGGAATCCTGAGCGTGGGGAGGTACCACCAATGGTTGGCAGTGCGTGGGTTCTAATGGAATGCCTAAGCTCGTCTCCCCTGAGGGTTTTCCTAATATCTCTGTGCCAGGGAATGCTAGGGGGGTTTGCAGGAATTCCCAGTGAGAGAGGCTGCCTCCCCAAGGTCAGGGAAGGTATTTCTCAGACTTCCCCGTGCAGGGAACACCTGTGACTGAAGAGGACTGCGTGGAGTTGTCTCTCGAGCTCCCCCAAGCACTGACAATGTTTCCGGAAGCCTGAGCGTGGGGAGGTTCCACGAAAGGTCGGCAGCGTGTGGGTTCTAACGGAATGCCTAAGCTCGTCTCCCCTGAGGGTTTTCCTAATGTCTCTGTGCCAGGGAAAGCTAGGGGGGGTTTGCAGGTAGTCCCAGGGACAGAGGCTGCGTCCACAAAGTCAGGGAATGTTTTTCTCGGACTTCCCCGAACAGGGAACACCTGTAAATGAAGAGAGCTGCGTGGAGTTGTCTCTCGAGCTCCCCCACACACTGAAAATAGTTCCGGAATCCTGAGCGTGGGGAGGTTCCACCAACGGTCGGCAGCGCGTGGGTTCTAACGGAATGCCTTAGGTCGTCTCCCCTGAGGGTTTTCCTAATGTCTCTGTGCCAGGGAATGCTAGGGGGGTTTGAAGGAAGTCCCAGGGACAGAGGCTGCCTCCCCAAGGTCAGGGAAGATTTTTCTCGGACTTCCCCGAACAGGGAACACCTGTGACTGAAGAGAGCTGCGTGGAGTTGTCTCTCGAGCTCCCCCACGCACTGACAATGGTTCCTGAATCCTGAGCGTGGGGAGGTTCCACCAACGGTCGGCAGCGCGTGGGATCTAACGGAATTGCAAAGCTCGTCTCCCCTGAGGGTTTTCCTAATGTCTCTGTGCCAGGGAATGCTAGGGGTGTTTGAAGGAATTCCCAGTGGCAGAGGCTGCCTCCCCAAGGTCAGGAAAGATATTTCTCGGACTTCCCCGGAAAGGGAACACCTGTGACTGAAGAGAGCTGCGTGGAGTTGTCTCTCGAGCTCCCCCACGCGCTGACAATGTTTCCGGAATCCTGAACGTGGGGACGTTCCACCAACGGTCGGCAGTGCGTGGGTTCTAACGGAATGCCTAAGCTCGTGTCCCCTGAGAATTTTCCTAATATCTCTGTGCCAGGGAAAGCTTGGGGGATTTGCAGGAATTCCCAGTGTCAGAGGCTGCCTCCCCAATGTCAGGGAAGTTATTTCTCGGACTTCCCCAAACAGGGAACACCTGTGACTGAAGAGAGCTGCGTGGAGTTGTCTGTCGATCTCCCCTACGCACTGAAAATGTTTCTGGAATACTGAGCGTGGGGAGGTTACACCAACGGTCGGCAGCGCATGGGATCTAACGGAATTGCAAAGCTCGTCTCCCCTGAGGTTTTTCCTAATGTCTCTGTGCCAGGGAATGCTAGGGAGGTATGCAGGAAGTCCCAGGGACAGAGGCTGCCTCCCCAAGGTCAGGGAAGATTTTTCTCGGACTTCCCCGAACAGGGAACACCTGTGACTGAAGAAAGCTGCGTGGAGTTGTCTCTCGAGTTCCCCAACGCACTGACAATGGTTCCGGAATCCTGAGCGTGGGGAGGTTCCACCAACGGTCGGCAGCGAGTGGGATCTAACGGAATTGCAAAGCTCGTCTCCCCTGAGTGTTTTCCTAATATCTCTGTGCCAGGGAATGCTAGGGGGGTTGGAAGGAAGTCCCAGTGGAAAAGGCTGCCTCCCCAATGTCAGGGAAGTTATTTCTCGGACTTCCCCAAACAGGGAACACCTGTGACTGAAGAGAGCTGCGTGGAGTTGTCTGTCGAACTCCCCTACGCACTGAAAATGTTTCTGGAATCCTGAGCGTGGGGTGGTTCCACCAACGGTCGGCAGCGTGTGGGTTCTAACGGAATGCCTAAGCTCGTCTCCCCTGAGGGTTTTCCTAATGTCTCTGTGCCAGGGAATGCTAGGGTTTTTGCAGGAAGTCCCAGGGACAGAGGCCGCCTCCCCAAGGTCAGGGAAGTTATTTCTCGGACTTCCCCGAACAGGGAACACTTGTGACTGAAGAGAGCTGCGTGGAGTTGTCTCTTGAGCTCCCCCACGCACTGACAATGGTTCCGGAATCCTGAGCGTGGGGAGGTACCACCAATGGTCGGCAGTGCGTGGGTTCTAATGGAATGCCTAAGCTCGTCTCCCCTGAGGATTTTCCTAATATCTCTGTGTCAGGATATGCTCGGGGGGTTTGCAGGAAGTCCCAGTGACAGAGGCTGCCTCCCCAAGGTCAGGGAAGGTATTTCTCGGACTTCCCCGAACAGGGACACCTGTGACTGAAGAGAGCTGCGTGGAGTTGTCTCTCCCCCTCCCCGACGCACTGACAATGGTTCCGGAATCCTGACGGTGGGGAGGTTCCTCCAACGGTAGGCAGCGAGTGGGTTCTAACGGAATTGCAAAGCTCGTCTCCCCTGAGGCTTTCCAAGTGTCTCTATGCCCGGGAAGGCTAGGGGGGTTTGCAGGAAGTCCCAGGGACAGAGGTAGCCTCCCAAGGTCAGGGAAGGTATTTCTCAGACTTCTCTGAACAGGGAATACCTGTGATTGAACAGAGCTGCGTGGAGTTGTCTCTCGAGCTCCCCCACGCACTGACAATGGTTCCGGAATCCTGAGCGTGGGGAGGTTCCACCAACGGTCGGCAGCGCGTGGGTTCTAACGGAATGCTTTAGGTCGTCTCCCCTGAGTGTTTTCCTAATGTCTCTGTGCCAGGGAATGCTAGGGGGGTATGAAGGAAGTCCCAGTGGCAGAGGCTGCCCCCCCAAGGTCAGGAAAGTTATTTCTCGAGCTTCCCCGGACAGGGAACACCTGTGACTGAAGAGAGCTGCGTGGAGTTTTCTCTCGAGCTCCCCCACGCAATGATAATGGTTCCGGAATCCTTACCGTGGGGAGGTACCTCCATTGGTCGGCAGCGCGTGGGTTCTAACAGAATGCCTAAGCTCGTCTCCCCTGAGAATTTTCCTAATGTCTCTGTGCCAGGGAAAGCTTGGAGGATTTGCAGGAATTCCCAGTGTCAGAGGCTGCCTCCCCAATGTCAGGGAAGTTAATTCTCCTACTTCCTCAAACAGGGAACACCTGTGACTGAAGAGAGCTGCGTGGAGTTGTCTGTCGATATCCCCCACGCACTGAAACTGTTTCTGGAATCCTGAGCGTGGGGAGGTTCCACCAACGGTCGGCAGCGCGTGGGTTCTAACGGAATGCCTAAGCTCGTCTCCCCTGAGGGTTTTCCTAATGTCTCTGTGCCAGGGAATGCTAGGGTTTTTGCAGGAAGTCCCAGGGACAGAGGCTGCCTCCCCAAGGTGAGGGAAGTTATTTCTCGGACTTCCCCGAACAGGGAACACCTGTGACTGAAGAGAGCTGCGTGGATTTGTCTATCGAGCTCCCCCACGCACTGACAATGGTTCCGGAATCCTGAGCGTGGGGAGGTTCCACCAACGGTCGGCAGGGCGTGCGATCTAACGGAATTGCAAAGCTCGTCTCCCCTGAGTGTTTTCCAAGTGTCTCTATGCCCGGGAAGGCTAGGGGGGTTTGCAGAAAGTCCCAGGGACAGAGGTTGCCTCCCAAGGTCAGGGAAGGTATTTCTCGGACTTCCCCGAACAGGGAACACCTGTGACTGAAGAGAGCTGCGTGGAGTTGTCTCTCGAGCTCCCCCACGCACTGACAATGTTTCCGGAATCCTGAGCGTGGGGAGGTCCCACCAACGGTCGGCAGCGCGTGGGTTCTAACGGAATGCCTTAGCTCGTCTCCCCTGAGGTTTTATCTAATGTCTCTGTGCCAGGGAATGCTAGAGGGGTTTGCAGGAAGTCCCAGGGACAGAGGCTGCCTCCCCAAGGTCAGGGAATATTTTTCTCGGACTTCCCCGAACAGGGAACCCCTGTGACTGAGGAGAGCTGCGTGGAGTTGTCTCTCGAGCTCCCCCACGCACTGAGAATGGTTCCAGAATCCTGAGCGTGGGGAGCTTCCACCAACGGTCGGCAGCGTGTGGGTTCTAACGGAATGAATAATCTCGTCTCCCCTGAGGGTTTTCCTAATGTCTCTGTGCCAGGGAATGCTAGGGGGGTTTGCAGGAAGTCCCAGGGACATAGGCTGCCTCCCCAAGTTCAGGGAAGCTATTTCTCGGACTTCCCCGAACAGGGAACACCTGTGACTGAAGAGAGCTGCGTGGAGTTGTCTCTCCACCTCCCTGACGCACTGACAATGGTTCCGGAATCTTGACGGTGGGGAGGTTCCACCAACGGTGCAGCTAGTGGGTTCTAACGGAATTGCAAAGCTCGTCTCCCCTGAGGGTTTTCCAAGTGTCTCTATGCCCGGGAATGCTAGGGTGGTTTGCAGGAAGTCCCAGGGACAGAGGTTGCCTACCAAGGTCAGGAAAGGTATTTCTCGGACTTCCCCGAACAGGGAACACCTGTAACTGAAGAGAGCTGCGTGGAGTTGTCTCTCGAGCTCCTTCACGCGCTGACAATGGTTCCGGAATCCTGAGCGTGGGGAGGTTCCACCAACGGTCGGCAGCGCGTGGGTTCTAACGGAATGCCTTAGGTCGTCTCCCCTGAGTGTTTTCCTAATGTCTCTGTGCCAGGGAATGTTAGGGGGTTTTGCAGGAAGTCCCAGGGACAGAGGCTGCCTCCCCAAGGTCAGGGAAGATTTTTCTCGGACTTTCCCGAACAGGGAACACCTGTGACAGAAGAGAGCTGCGTGGAGTTGTCTCTCGAACTCCCCCACGCACTGACAATGGTTCCGGAATCCTGAGCGTGGGGAGGTTCCACCAACGGTCGGCAGCGCGTGGGATCTAACGGAATTGCAAAGCTCGTCTCCCCTGAGGGTTTTCCTAATGTCTCTGTGCAAGGGAATGCTAGGGGGGTTTGAAGGAAGTCCCAGTGGCAGAGGCTGCCTCCCCAAGGTCAGGAAAGATATTTCTCGGACTTCCCCGGAAAGGTAACACCTGGGACTGAAGAGAGATGCGTGGAGTTGTCTCTCGAGCTCCCCCACGCAATGATAATGGTTCCGGAATCCTTACCGTGGGGAGGTACCTCCATTGGTCGGCAGCGCGTGGGTTCTAACGGAATGCCTAAGCTCATCTCCCCTGAGAATTTTCCTAATGTCTCTCTGCCAGGGAAAGCTTGGGGGATTTGCAGGAATTCCCAGTGTCAGAGGCTGCCTCCCCAATGTCAGGGAAGTTATTTCTCGGACTTCCCCAAACAGGGAACACCTGTGACTGAAGAGAGCTGCGTGGAGTTGTCTCTCCACCTCCCCGACGCACTGAAAATATTTCTGGAATCCTGAGCGTGGGGAGGTTCCAACAACGGTCGGCAGCGTGTGGGTTCTAACGGAATGCCTAAGCTCGTCTCCCCTGAGGGTTTTCCTAATATCTCTGTGCCAGGGAATGCTAGGGTTTTTGCAGGAAGTCCCAGGGACAGAGTCTGCCTCCCCATGGTCAGGGAAGTTATTTCTCGGACTTCCCCGAACAGGGAACACTTGTGACTAAAGAGAGCTGCGTGGAGTTGTCTCTCGAGCTACCCCACGCACTGACAATGGTTCCGGAATCTTGAGCGGGGGGTGGTACCACCAATGGTCGGCAGTGCGTGGGTTCTAATGGAATGCCTAAGCTCGTCTCCCCTGAGGGTTTTCCTAATATCTCTGTGCCAGGATATGCTAGGGGGGATTGCAGGAAGTCCCAGTGACAGAGGCTGCCTCCCCAAGGTCAGGGAAGGTATTTCTCGGACTTCCCTGTGCAGGGAACACCTGTGACTGAAGAGAGCTGCATGGAGTTGTCTCTCGAGCTCCCCCACGCACTGACAATGGTTCCGGAATCCTGAGCGTGGGGAGGTACCTCCATTGGTCGGCAGCGCGTGGGTTCTAACGGAATGTCTAAGCTCGTCTCCCATGAGAATTTTCCTAATATCTCTGTGCCAGGGAAAGCTTGGGGGATTTGCAGGAATTCCCAGTGTCAGAGGCTGCCTCCCCAAGGTCAGGGAAGGTATTTCTCGGACTTCCCCAAACAGGGAACACCTGTGACTGAAGAGAGCTGCGTGGAGTTGTCTCTCCACCTCCCCGACGCACTGACAATGGTTCCGGAATCCTGACGGTGGGGAGGTTCCTCCAACGGTGGGCAGCGAATGGGTTCTAACGGAATTGCAAAGCTCGTCTCCCCTGAGGGTTTTCCAAGTGTCTCTATGCCCGGGAAGGCTAGGGGGGTTTGCAGGAAGTCCCAGGGACAGAGGTTGCCTCCCAAGGTCAGGGAAGGTTTTTCTCAGAATTCCCCGAACAGGGAACACCTGTGACTGAAGAGAGCTGCGTGGAGTTGTCTCTCGAGCTCCCCCACGCACTGACAATGTTTCCGGAATCCTGAGCATGGGGAGGTTCCACCAACGCTCGGCAGTGCGTAGGTTCTAACGGAATGCCTTAGCTCGTCTCCCCTGAGGGTTTTCCTAATGTCTCTGTGCCAGGGAATGCTAGGGGGGTTTGCAGGAATTCCCAGGGACAGAGGCTGCCTCCCCAAGGTCAGGGAAGATTTTTCTCGGACTTCCCCGAACAGGGAACACTTGTGACTAAAGAGAGCTGCATGGAGTTGTCTCTCGAGCTCCCCCACGCACTGAGAATGTTTCCGGAATCCTGAGCGTGGGGAGGTACCAACAATGATCGGCAGTGCGTGGGTTCTAATGGAATGCCTAAGCTCGTCTCCCCTGAGGGTTTTCCTAATATCTCTGTGCCAGGATATGCTAGGGGGGTTTGCAGGAAGTTCCAGGGACAGAGGCTGCATCCCCAAGTTCAGGAAAGATTTTTCTCGGACTTCCCCGAATAGGGAACACCTGTGACTGAAGAGAGCTGCGTGGAGTTGTCTCTCGAGCTCCCCCACGCACTGACAATGGTTCTGGAATCCTGAGCGTGGGGAGGTTACACCAACGGTCGGCAGCGCGTGGGTTCTGACGGAATGCCTAAGCTCGTCTCCCCTGAGGGTTTTCCTAATGTCTCTGTGCCAGGGAATGCTAGGGTTTTTGCAGGAAGTCCCAGGGAGAGAGGCCGCCTCCCCAAGGTCAGGGAAGTTATTTCTCGGACTTCCCCGAACAGGGAACACTTGTGACTGAAGAGAGCTGCGTGGAGTTGTCTCTTGAGCTCCCCCACGCACTGACAATGGTTCCGGAATCCTGAGCGTGGGGAGGTACCACCAATGGTCGGCAGTGCGTGGGTTCTAATGGAATGCCTAAGCTCGTCTCCCCTGAGGATTTTCCTAATATCTCTGTGTCAGGATATGCTAGGGGGGTTTGCAGGAAGTCCCAGTGACAGAGGCTACCTCCCCAAGGTCAGGGAAGCTATTTCTCGGACTTCCCCGATCAGGGACACCTGTGACTGAAGAGAGCTGCGTGGAGTTATCTCTCCCCCTCCCCGACGCACTGACAATGGTTCCGGAATCCTGACGGTGGGGAGGTTCCTCCAACGGTGGGCAGCGAGTGGGTTCTAACGGAATTGCAAAGCTCGTCTCCCCTAAGGCTTTCCAAGTGTCTCTATGCCCGGGAAGGCTAGGGGGGTTTGCAGGAAGTCCCAGGGACAGAGGTAGCCTCCCAAGGTCAGGGAAGGTATTTCTCAGACTTCTCTGAACAGGGAACACCTGTGATTGAACAGAGCTGCGTGGAGTTGTCTCTCGAGCTCCCCCACGCACTGACAATGGTTCCGGAATCCTGAGCGTGGGGAGGTTCCACCAACGGTCGGCAGCGCGTGGGTTCTTACGGAATGCCTTAGGTCGTCTCCCCTGAGTGTTTTCCTAATGTCTCTGTGCCAGGGAATGCTAGGGGGGTATGAAGGAAGTCCCAGTGGCAGAGGATGCCCCCCAAGGTCAGGAAAGTTATTTCTCGGGCTTCCCCAGACAGGGAACACCTGTGACTGAAGAGAGCTGCGTGGAGTTTTCTCTCGAGCTCCCCCACGCAATGATAATGGTTCCGGAATCCTTACCGTGGGGAGGTACCTCCATTGGTCGGCAGCGCGTGGGTTCTAACAGAATGCCTAAGCTCGTCTCCCCTGAGAATTTTCCTAATGTCTCTGTGCCAGGGAAAGCTTGGAGGATTTGCAGGAATTCCCAGTGTCAGAGGCTGCCTCCCCAATGTCAGGGAAGTTAATTCTCCTACTTCCTCAAACAGGGAACACCTGTGACTGAAGAGAGCTGCGTGGAGTTGTCTGTCGATATCCCCCACGCACTGAAAATGTTTCTGGAATCCTGAGCGTGGGGAGGTTCCACCAACCGTCGGCAGCGCGTGGGTTCTAACGGAATGCCTAAGCTCGTCTCCCCTGAGGGTTTTCCTAATGTCTCTGTGCCAGGGAATGCTAGGGTTTTTGCAGGAAGTCCCAGGGACATAGGCTGCCTCCCCAAGTTCAGGGAAGCTATTTCTCGGACTTCCCCGAACAGGGAACACCTGTGACTGAAGAGAGCTGCGTGGAGTTGTCTCTCAACCTCCCCGACGCACTGACAATGGTTCCGGAATGCTGAGCGTGGGGAGGTTACACCAACGGTCGGCAGCGAGTGGGTTCTAACAGAATTGCAAAGCTCGTCTCCCCTGAGCGTTTTCCTAATGTCTCTGTGACAGGGAATGCTAGGGGGGTTTGCAGGGAGTCCCAGGGACAGAGGCTGCCTCCACAAAGTCAGGGAATGTATTTCTCGGACTTCCCCGAACAGGGAACACCTGTGAATGAAGAGAGCTGCGTGGAGTTGTCTCTCGAGCTCCCCCAAGCACTGACAATGTTTCCGGAAGCCTGAGCGTGGGGAGGTTCCACCAAAGGTCGGCAGCGCGTGGATTCTAACGGAATGCCTAAGCTCGTCTCCCCTGAGGATTTTCCTAATGTCTCTGTGCCAGGGAATGCTAGGGGGGTTTGCAGGAAATCCCAGGGACAGAGGCTGCCTCCCATATGTCAAGGAAGGTATTTCTCGGACTTCCCCGAACAGGGAACACCTGTGACTGAAGAGAGCTGCGTGGAGTTGTCTCTCGAGCTCACCCACGCACTGACAATATTTGCGGAATCCTGAGCGTGGGGAGGTTCCACCAACGGTCGGCAGCGCGTGGGTTGTAACGGAAAGCCAAAGCTCGCCTCCCCTGAGGGTTTTCCTAATGTCTCTGTGCCAGTGAATGCTAGGGGTGTTTGCAGGAATTCCCAGGGACAGAGGCTGCCTCCCCAAGTTCAGGGAAGGTATTTCTCGGACTTCCCCGAACAGGGAACACCTGTGACTGAAGAGAGCTGCGTGGAGTTGTCTCTCGAGCTCCCCCACGCACTGACAATGGTTCCGGAATCCTGAGCCTGGGGAGGTTCCACCAAAGGTCGGCAGCGCGTGGGATCTAACGGAATTGCAAAGCTCGTCTCCCCTGAGGGTTTTCCTAATGTCTCTGTGCCAGGGAATGCTAGGGGTGTTTGCAGGAAGTCCCAGGGACAGAGGCTGCCTCCCCAAGGTCAGGAAAGTTATTTCTCGGACTTCCCCAGACAGGGATGACCTGTGACTGAAGAGAGCTGCGTGGAGTTGTCTCTCGAGCTCCCCCACGCAATGATAATTTTTCCGGAATCCTTACCGTGGGGAGGTACCTCCATTAGTCGGCAGCGCGTGGGTTCTAACGGAATGCCTAAGCTCGTCTCCCCTGAGAATTTTCCTAATGTCTCTGTGCCAGTGAAATCTTGGGGGATTTGCAGGAATTCCCAGTGGCCGAGGCTGCCTCCCCAATGTCAGGGAAGTTATTTCTCGGACTTCCCTAAACAGGGAACACCTGTGACTGAAGAGAGCTGCATGGAGTTGTCTCTCGAGCTCCCCCACACACTGACAATGGTTCCGGAATCCTGAGCGTGGGGAGCTTCCACCAAAGGTCGGCAGCGCGTGGGATCTAACGGAATTGCAAAGCTCGTCTCCCCTGAGGGTTTTCCTAATGTCTCTGTGCCAGGGAATGCTAGGGGGGTTTGAAGGGAGTCCCAGGGACAGAGGCTGCCTCCCCAAAGTCAGGAAAGGTATTTCTCGGACTTCCCCGGACAGGGATAACCTGTGACTGAAGAGAGCTGCGTGGAGTTGTCCCTCGAGCTCCTCCACGCAATGATAATGTTTCCGGAATCCTTACCGAGGGAGGTACCTCCATTAGTCGGCAACGCGTGGGTTCTAACGGAATGCCTAAGCTCATCTCCCCTGAGAATTTTCGTAATGTCTCTGTGCCAGGGAAAGCTTGGGGGATTTGCAGGAATTCCCAGTGGCAGAGGCTGCCTCCCCAATGTCAGGGAAGTTATTTCTCGGACTTCCCCAAACAGGGAACATCTGTGACTGAAGAGAGCTGCGTGGAGTTGTCTGTAGATCTCCCCCACGCACTGAAAATGTTTCTGGAATCCTGAGCGTGGGGAGGTTCCACCAACGGTCGGCAGCGTGTGGGTTCAAACGGAATGCCTAAGCTCGTCTCCCCTGAGGGTTTTCCTAATGTCTCTGTGCCAGGGAATGCTAGGGTTTTTGCAGGAAGTCCCAGGGACAGAGGCTGCCTCCCCAAGGTCAGGGAAGTTATTTCTCGGACTTCCCCGAACAGGGAACACTTGTGACTGAAGAGAGCTGCGCGGAGTTGTCTCTCGAGCTCCCCCACGCACTGACAATGGTTCCGGAATCCTGAGCGTGGGGAGGTACCACCAATGGTTGGCAGTGCGTGGGTTCTAATGGAATGCCTAAGCTCGTCTCCCCTGAGGGTTTTCCTAATATCTCTGTGCCAGGGAATGCTAGGGGGGTTTGCAGGAATTCCCAGTGACAGAGGCTGCCTCCCCAAGGTCAGGGAAGGTATTTCTCGGACTTCCCCGTGCAGGGAACACCTGTGACTGAAGAGGACTGCGTGGAGTTGTCTCTCGAGCTCCCCCAAGCACTGACAATGTTTCCGGAAGCCTGAGCGTGGGGAGGTTCCACGAAAGGTCGGCAGCGTGTGGGTTCTAACGGAATGCCTAAGCTCGTCTCCCCTGAGGGTTTTCCTAATGTCTCTGTGCCAGGGAAAGCTAGGGGGGGTTTGCAGGTAGTCCCAGGGACAGAGGCTGCGTCCACAAAGTCAGGGAATGTTTTTCTCGGACTTCCCCGAACAGGGAACACCTGTAAATGAAGAGAGCTGCGTGGAGTTGTCTCTCGAGCTCCCCCACACACTGAAAATAGTTCCGGAATCCTGAGCGTGGGGAGGTTCCACCAACGGTCGGCAGCGCGTGGGTTCTAACGGAATGCCTTAGGTCGTCTCCCCTGAGGGTTTTCCTAATGTCTCTGTGCCAGGGAATGCTAGGGGGGTTTGAAGGAAGTCCCAGGGACAGAGGCTGCCTCCCCAAGGTCAGGGAAGATTTTTCTCGGACTTCCCCGAACAGGGAACACCTGTGACTGAAGAGAGCTGCGTGGAGTTGTCTCTCGAGCTCCCCCACGCACTGACAATGGTTCCTGAATCCTGAGCGTGGGGAGGTTCCACCAACGGTCGGCAGCGCGTGGGATCTAACGGAATTGCAAAGCTCGTCTCCCCTGAGGGTTTTCCTAATGTCTCTGTGCCAGGGAATGCTAGGGGTGTTTGAAGGAATTCCCAGTGGCAGAGGCTGCCTCCCCAAGGTCAGGAAAGATATTTCTCGGACTTCCCCGGAAAGGGAACACCTGTGACTGAAGAGAGCTGCGTGGAGTTGTCTCTCGAGCTCCCCCACGCGCTGACAATGTTTCCGGAATCCTGAACGTGGGGACGTTCCACCAACGGTCGGCAGTGCGTGGGTTCTAACGGAATGCCTAAGCTCGTGTCCCCTGAGAATTTTCCTAATGTCTCTGTGCCAGGGAAAGCTTGGGGGATTTGCAGGAATTCCCAGTGTCAGAGGCTGCCTCCCCAATGTCAGGGAAGTTATTTCTCGGACTTCCCCAAACAGGGAACACCTGTGACTGAAGAGAGCTGCGTGGAGTTGTCTGTCGATCTCCCCTACGCACTGAAAATGTTTCTGGAATACTGAGCGTGGGGAGGTTACACCAACGGTCGGCAGCGCATGGGATCTAACGGAATTGCAAAGCTCGTCTCCCCTGAGGTTTTTCCTAATGTCTCTGTGCCAGGGAATGCTAGGGAGGTATGCAGGAAGTCCCAGGGACAGAGGCTGCCTCCCCAAGGTCAGGGAAGATTTTTCTCGGACTTCCCCGAACAGGGAACACCTGTGACTGAAGAAAGCTGCGTGGAGTTGTCTCTCGAGTTCCCCAACGCACTGACAATGGTTCCGGAATCCTGAGCGTGGGGAGGTTCCACCAACGGTCGGCAGCGAGTGGGATCTAACGGAATTGCAAAGCTCGACTCCCCTGAGTGTTTTCCTAATATCTCTGTGCCAGGGAATGCTAGGGGGGTTGGAAGGAAGTCCCAGTGGAAAAGGCTGCCTCCCCAATGTCAGGGAAGTTATTTCTCGGACTTCCCCAAACAGGGAACACCTGTGACTGAAGAGAGCTGCGTGGAGTTGTCTGTCGAACTCCCCTACGCACTGAAAATGTTTCTGGAATCCTGAGCGTGGGGTGGTTCCACCAACGGTCGGCAGCGTGTGGGTTCTAACGGAATGCCTAAGCTCGTCTCCCCTGAGGGTTTTCCTAATGTCTCTGTGCCAGGGAATGCTAGGGGGGTTTGCAGGAAGTCCCAGGGACAGAGGCTGCCTCCCCAAGGTCAGGGAAGGTATTTCTCGGACTTCCCCGAACAGGGAACACCTGTGACTGAAGAGAGCTGCGTGGAGTTGTCTCTCCACCTCCCTGACGCACTGACATGGTTCCGGAATCCTGACGGTGGGGAGGTTCCACCAACGGTTGGCAGCGAGTGGGTTCTAACGGAATTGCAAAGCTCGTCTCCCCTGAGTGTTTTCCAAGTGTCTCTATGCCCGGGAAGGCTAGGGTGGTTTGCCGGAAGTCCCAGGGACAGAGGTTGCCTCCCAAGGTCAGGGAAGGTATTTCTCGGACTTCCCCGAACAGGGAACACCTGTGACTGAAGAGAGCTGCGTGGAGTTGTCTCTCGAGATCCCCCACGCGCTGACAATGTTTCCGGAATCCTGAACGTGGGGAGGTTCCACCAACGGTCGGCAGTGCGTGGGTTCTAACGGAATGCCTTAGCTCGTCTCCCCTGAGGGTTTTCCTAATGTCTCTGTGCCAGGGAATGCTAGGGGTGTTTGCAGGAAGTCCCAGGGACAGAGGCTGCCTCCCCAAGGTCAGGGAAGATTTTTCTCGGACTTCCCCGAACAGGGAACACCTGTGACTGAAGAGAGCTGCGTGGAGTTGTCTCTCGAGCTCCCCCACGCACTGACAATGGTTCCGGAATCCTGAGCCTGGGGAGGTTCCACCAAAGGTCGGCAGCGCGTGGGATCTAACGGAATTGCAAAGCTCGTCTCCCCTGAGGGTTTTCCTAATGTCTCTGTGCCAGGGAATGCTAGGGGTGTTTGCAGGAAGTCCCAGGGACAGAGGCTGCCTCCCCAAGGTCAGGAAAGTTATTTCTCGGACTTCCCCGGACAGGGATGACCTGTGACTTAAGAGAGCTGCGTGGAGTTGTCTCTCGAGCTCCCCCACGCAATGATAATGTTTCCGGAATCCTTACCGTGTGGAGGTACCTCCATTAGTCGGCAGCGCGTGGGTTCTAACGGAATGCCTAAGCTCGTCTCCCCTGAGAATTTTCCTGATGTCTCTGTGCCAGGGAAATCTTGGGGGATTTGCAGGAATTCCCAGTGGCCGAGGCTGCCTCCCCAATGTCAGGGATGTTATTTCTCGGACTTCCCTAAACAGGGAACACCTGTGACTGAAGAGAGCTGCGTGGAGTTGTCTGTCGATCTCCCCTACGCACTGAAAATGTTTCTGGAATCTTGAGCGTGGGGAGGTTCCACCAACGGTCGGCAGCGTGTGGGTTCTAACGGAATTCCTAAGCTCGTCTCCCCTGAGGGTTTTCCTAATGTCTCTGTGCCAGGGAATGCTAGGGGGGTTTGCAGGAAGTCCCAGGGACAGAGGCTGCCTCCCCAAGGTCAGGGAAGGTATTTCTCGGGATTCCCCGTACAGGGAACACCTGTGACTGAAGAGGACTGCGTGGAGTTGTCTCTCGAGCTCCCCCACGCACTGACAATGGTTCCGGAATCCTGAGCCTGGGGAGGTTCCACCAAAGGTCGGCAGCGCGTGGGATCTAACGGAATTGCAAAGCTCGTCTCCCCTGAGGGTTTTCCTAATGTCTCTGTGCCAGGGAATGCTAGGGGTGTTTGCAGGAATTCCCAGGGACAGAGGCTGCCTCCCCAAGGTCAGGAAAGTTATTTCTCGGACTTCCCCGGACAGGGAACACCTGTGACTGAAGAGAGCTGCGTGGAGTTGTCTCTCGAGCTCCCCCACGCAATGATAATGTTTCCGGAATCCTTACCGTGGGGAGGTACCTCCATTAGTCGGCACCGCGTGGGTTCTAACGGAATGCCTAAGCTCGTCTCCCCTGAGAATTTTCCTAATGTCTCTGTGCCAGGGAAATCTTGGGGGATTTGCAGGAATTCCCAGTGGCCGAGGCTGCCTCCCCAATGTCAGGGAAGTTATTTCTCGGACTTCCCTAAACAGGGAACACCTGTGACTGAAGAGAGCTGCGTGGAGTTGTCTGTCGATCTCCCCTACGCACTGAAAATGTTTCTGGAATCCTGAGCGAGGGGAGGTTCCACCAACGGTCGGCAGCGTGTGGGTTCTAACGGAATGCCTAAGCTCGTCTCCCCTGAGGGTTTTCCTAATGTCTCTGTGCCAGGGAATGCTAGGGGGGTTTGCAGGAAGTCCCAGGGACAGAGGCTGCCTCCCCAAGGTCAGGGAAGGTATTTCTCGGACTTCCCCGTAAAGGGAACACCTGTGACTGAAGAGGAATGCGTGGAGTTGTCTCTCGAGCTCCCCCAAGCACTGACAATGTTTCCGGAAGCCTGAGCGTGGGGAGGTTCCACCAAAGGTCGGCAGCGCGTGGATTCTAACGGAATGCCTAAGCTCGTCTCCCCTGAGGATTTTCCTAATGTCTCTGTGCCAGGGAATGCTAGGGGGGTTTGCAGGAAATCCCAGGGACAGAGGCTGCCTCCCATATGTCAAGGAAGGTATTTCTCGGTCTTCCCCGAACAGGGAACACCTGTGACTGAAGAGAGCTGCGTGGAGTTGTCTCTCGAGCTCACCCACGCACTGACAATATTTGCGGAATCCTGAGCGTGGGGAGGTTCCACCAACGGTCGGCAGCGCGTGGGTTGTAACGGAAAGCCAAAGCTCGCCTCCCCTGAGGGTTTTCCTAATGTCTCTGTGCCAGTGAATGCTAGGGGTGTTTGCAGGAATTCCCAGGGACAGAGGCTGCCTCCCCAAGTTCAGGGAAGGTATTTCTCGGACTTCCCCGAACAGGGAACACCTGTGACTGAAGAGAGCTGCGTGGAGTTGTCTCTCGAGCTCCCCCACGCACTGACAATGGTTCCGGAATCCTGAGCCTGGGGAGGTTCCACCAAAGGTCGGCAGCGCGTGGGATCTAACGGAATTGCAAAGCTCGTCTCCCCTGAGGGTTTTCCTAATGTCTCTGTGCCAGGGAATGCTAGGGGTGTTTGCAGGAAGTCCCAGGGACAGAGGCTGCCTCCCCAAGGTCAGGAAAGTTATTTCTCGGACTTCCCCAGACAGGGATGACCTGTGACTGAAGAGAGCTGCGTGGAGTTGTCTCTCGAGCTCCCCCACGCAATGATAATTTTTCCGGAATCCTTACCGTGGGGAGGTACCTCCATTAGTCGGCAGCGCGTGGGTTCTAACGGAATGCCTAAGCTCGTCTCCCCTGAGAATTTTCCTAATGTCTCTGTGCCAGTGAAATCTTGGGGGATTTGCAGGAATTCCCAGTGGCCGAGGCTGCCTCCCCAATGTCAGGGAAGTTATTTCTCGGACTTCCCTAAACAGGGAACACCTGTGACTGAAGAGAGCTGCATGGAGTTGTCTCTCGAGCTCCCCCACACACTGACAATGGTTCCGGAATCCTGAGCGTGGGGAGCTTCCACCAAAGGTCGGCAGCGCGTGGGATCTAACGGAATTGCAAAGCTCGTCTCCCCTGAGGGTTTTCCTAATGTCTCTGTGCCAGGGAATGCTAGGGGGGTTTGAAGGGAATCCCAGGGACAGAGGCTGCCTCCCCAAAGTCAGGAAAGGTATTTCTCGGACTTCCCCGGACAGGGATAACCTGTGACTGAAGAGAGCTGCGTGGAGTTGTCCCTCGAGCTCCTCCACGCAATGATAATGTTTCCGGAATCCTTACCGAGGGAGGTACCTCCATTAGTCGGCAACGCGTGGGTTCTAACGGAATGCCTAAGCTCATCTCCCCTGAGAATTTTCGTAATGTCTCTGTGCCAGGGAAAGCTTGGGGGATTTGCAGGAATTCCCAGTGGCAGAGGCTGCCTCCCCAATGTCAGGGAAGTTATTTCTCGGACTTCCCCAAACAGGGAACATCTGTGACTGAAGAGAGCTGCGTGGAGTTGTCTGTAGATCTCCCCCACGCACTGAAAATGTTTCTGGAATCCTGAGCGTGGGGAGGTTCCACCAACGGTCGGCAGCGTGTGGGTTCAAACGGAATGCCTAAGCTCGTCTCCCCTGAGGGTTTTCCTAATGTCTCTGTGCCAGGGAATGCTAGGGTTTTTGCAGGAAGTCCCAGGGACAGAGGCTGCCTCCCCAAGGTCAGGGAAGTTATTTCTCGGACTTCCCCGAACAGGGAACACTTGTGACTGAAGAGAGCTGCGCGGAGTTGTCTCTCGAGCTCCCCCACGCACTGACAATGGTTCCGGAATCCTGAGCGTGGGGAGGTACCACCAATGGTTGGCAGTGCGTGGGTTCTAATGGAATGCCTAAGCTCGTCTCCCCTGAGGGTTTTCCTAATATCTCTGTGCCAGGGAATGCTAGGGGGGTTTGCAGGAATTCCCAGTGAGAGAGGCTGCCTCCCCAAGGTCAGGGAAGGTATTTCTCAGACTTCCCCGTGCAGGGAACACCTGTGACTGAAGAGGACTGCGTGGAGTTGTCTCTCGAGCTCCCCCAAGCACTGACAATGTTTCCGGAAGCCTGAGCGTGGGGAGGTTCCACGAAAGGTCGGCAGCGTGTGGGTTCTAACGGAATGCCTAAGCTCGTCTCCCCTGAGGGTTTTCCTAATGTCTCTGTGCCAGGGAAAGCTAGGGGGGGTTTGCAGGTAGTCCCAGGGACAGAGGCTGCGTCCACAAAGTCAGGGAATGTTTTTCTCGGACTTCCCCGAACAGGGAACACCTGTAAATGAAGAGAGCTGCGTGGAGTTGTCTCTCGAGCTCCCCCACACACTGAAAATAGTTCCGGAATCCTGAGCGTGGGGAGGTTCCACCAACGGTCGGCAGCGCGTGGGTTCTAACGGAATGCCTTAGGTCGTCTCCCCTGAGGGTTTTCCTAATGTCTCTGTGCCAGGGAATGCTAGGGGGGTTTGAAGGAAGTCCCAGGGACAGAGGCTGCCTCCCCAAGGTCAGGGAAGATTTTTCTCGGACTTCCCCGAACAGGGAACACCTGTGACTGAAGAGAGCTGCGTGGAGTTGTCTCTCGAGCTCCCCCACGCACTGACAATGGTTCCTGAATCCTGAGCGTGGGGAGGTTCCACCAACGGTCGGCAGCGCGTGGGATCTAACGGAATTGCAAAGCTCGTCTCCCCTGAGGGTTTTCCTAATGTCTCTGTGCCAGGGAATGCTAGGGGTGTTTGAAGGAATTCCCAGTGGCAGAGGCTGCCTCCCCAAGGTCAGGAAAGATATTTCTCGGACTTCCCCGGAAAGGGAACACCTGTGACTGAAGAGAGCTGCGTGGAGTTGTCTCTCGAGCTCCCCCACGCGCTGACAATGTTTCCGGAATCCTGAACGTGGGGACGTTCCACCAACGGTCGGCAGTGCGTGGGTTCTAACGGAATGCCTAAGCTCGTGTCCCCTGAGAATTTTCCTAATATCTCTGTGCCAGGGAAAGCTTGGGGGATTTGCAGGAATTCCCAGTGTCAGAGGCTGCCTCCCCAATGTCAGGGAAGTTATTTCTCGGACTTCCCCAAACAGGGAACACCTGTGACTGAAGAGAGCTGCGTGGAGTTGTCTGTCGATCTCCCCTACGCACTGAAAATGTTTCTGGAATACTGAGCGTGGGGAGGTTACACCAACGGTCGGCAGCGCATGGGATCTAACGGAATTGCAAAGCTCGTCTCCCCTGAGGTTTTTCCTAATGTCTCTGTGCCAGGGAATGCTAGGGAGGTATGCAGGAAGTCCCAGGGACAGAGGCTGCCTCCCCAAGGTCAGGGAAGATTTTTCTCGGACTTCCCCGAACAGGGAACACCTGTGACTGAAGAAAGCTGCGTGGAGTTGTCTCTCGAGTTCCCCAACGCACTGACAATGGTTCCGGAATCCTGAGCGTGGGGAGGTTCCACCAACGGTCGGCAGCGAGTGGGATCTAACGGAATTGCAAAGCTCGTCTCCCCTGAGTGTTTTCCTAATATCTCTGTGCCAGGGAATGCTAGGGGGGTTGGAAGGAAGTCCCAGTGGAAAAGGCTGCCTCCCCAATGTCAGGGAAGTTATTTCTCGGACTTCCCCAAACAGGGAACACCTGTGACTGAAGAGAGCTGCGTGGAGTTGTCTGTCGAACTCCCCTACGCACTGAAAATGTTTCTGGAATCCTGAGCGTGGGGTGGTTCCACCAACGGTCGGCAGCGTGTGGGTTCTAACGGAATGCCTAAGCTCGTCTCCCCTGAGGGTTTTCCTAATGTCTCTGTGCCAGGGAATGCTAGGGTTTTTGCAGGAAGTCCCAGGGACAGAGGCCGCCTCCCCAAGGTCAGGGAAGTTATTTCTCGGACTTCCCCGAACAGGGAACACTTGTGACTGAAGAGAGCTGCGTGGAGTTGTCTCTTGAGCTCCCCCACGCACTGACAATGGTTCCGGAATCCTGAGCGTGGGGAGGTACCACCAATGGTCGGCAGTGCGTGGGTTCTAATGGAATGCCTAAGCTCGTCTCCCCTGAGGATTTTCCTAATATCTCTGTGTCAGGATATGCTCGGGGGGTTTGCAGGAAGTCCCAGTGACAGAGGCTGCCTCCCCAAGGTCAGGGAAGGTATTTCTCGGACTTCCCCGAACAGGGACACCTGTGACTGAAGAGAGCTGCGTGGAGTTGTCTCTCCCCCTCCCCGACGCACTGACAATGGTTCCGGAATCCTGACGGTGGGGAGGTTCCTCCAACGGTAGGCAGCGAGTGGGTTCTAACGGAATTGCAAAGCTCGTCTCCCCTGAGGCTTTCCAAGTGTCTCTATGCCCGGGAAGGCTAGGGGGGTTTGCAGGAAGTCCCAGGGACAGAGGTAGCCTCCCAAGGTCAGGGAAGGTATTTCTCAGACTTCTCTGAACAGGGAATACCTGTGATTGAACAGAGCTGCGTGGAGTTGTCTCTCGAGCTCCCCCACGCACTGACAATGGTTCCGGAATCCTGAGCGTGGGGAGGTTCCACCAACGGTCGGCAGCGCGTGGGTTCTAACGGAATGCTTTAGGTCGTCTCCCCTGAGTGTTTTCCTAATGTCTCTGTGCCAGGGAATGCTAGGGGGGTATGAAGGAAGTCCCAGTGGCAGAGGCTGCCCCCCCAAGGTCAGGAAAGTTATTTCTCGAGCTTCCCCGGACAGGGAACACCTGTGACTGAAGAGAGCTGCGTGGAGTTTTCTCTCGAGCTCCCCCACGCAATGATAATGGTTCCGGAATCCTTACCGTGGGGAGGTACCTCCATTGGTCGGCAGCGCGTGGGTTCTAACAGAATGCCTAAGCTCGTCTCCCCTGAGAATTTTCCTAATGTCTCTGTGCCAGGGAAAGCTTGGAGGATTTGCAGGAATTCCCAGTGTCAGAGGCTGCCTCCCCAATGTCAGGGAAGTTAATTCTCCTACTTCCTCAAACAGGGAACACCTGTGACTGAAGAGAGCTGCGTGGAGTTGTCTGTCGATATCCCCCACGCACTGAAACTGTTTCTGGAATCCTGAGCGTGGGGAGGTTCCACCAACGGTCGGCAGCGCGTGGGTTCTAACGGAATGCCTAAGCTCGTCTCCCCTGAGGGTTTTCCTAATGTCTCTGTGCCAGGGAATGCTAGGGTTTTTGCAGGAAGTCCCAGGGACAGAGGCTGCCTCCCCAAGGTGAGGGAAGTTATTTCTCGGACTTCCCCGAACAGGGAACACCTGTGACTGAAGAGAGCTGCGTGGATTTGTCTATCGAGCTCCCCCACGCACTGACAATGGTTCCGGAATCCTGAGCGTGGGGAGGTTCCACCAACGGTCGGCAGGGCGTGCGATCTAACGGAATTGCAAAGCTCGTCTCCCCTGAGTGTTTTCCAAGTGTCTCTATGCCCGGGAAGGCTAGGGGGGTTTGCAGAAAGTCCCAGGGACAGAGGTTGCCTCCCAAGGTCAGGGAAGGTATTTCTCGGACTTCCCCGAACAGGGAACACCTGTGACTGAAGAGAGCTGCGTGGAGTTGTCTCTCGAGCTCCCCCACGCACTGACAATGTTTCCGGAATCCTGAGCGTGGGGAGGTCCCACCAACGGTCGGCAGCGCGTGGGTTCTAACGGAATGCCTTAGCTCGTCTCCCCTGAGGTTTTATCTAATGTCTCTGTGCCAGGGAATGCTAGAGGGGTTTGCAGGAAGTCCCAGGGACAGAGGCTGCCTCCCCAAGGTCAGGGAATATTTTTCTCGGACTTCCCCGAACAGGGAACCCCTGTGACTGAGGAGAGCTGCGTGGAGTTGTCTCTCGAGCTCCCCCACGCACTGAGAATGGTTCCAGAATCCTGAGCGTGGGGAGCTTCCACCAACGGTCGGCAGCGTGTGGGTTCTAACGGAATGAATAATCTCGTCTCCCCTGAGGGTTTTCCTAATGTCTCTGTGCCAGGGAATGCTAGGGGGGTTTGCAGGAAGTCCCAGGGACATAGGCTGCCTCCCCAAGTTCAGGGAAGCTATTTCTCGGACTTCCCCGAACAGGGAACACCTGTGACTGAAGAGAGCTGCGTGGAGTTGTCTCTCCACCTCCCTGACGCACTGACAATGGTTCCGGAATCTTGACGGTGGGGAGGTTCCACCAACGGTGCAGCTAGTGGGTTCTAACGGAATTGCAAAGCTCGTCTCCCCTGAGGGTTTTCCAAGTGTCTCTATGCCCGGGAATGCTAGGGTGGTTTGCAGGAAGTCCCAGGGACAGAGGTTGCCTACCAAGGTCAGGAAAGGTATTTCTCGGACTTCCCCGAACAGGGAACACCTGTAACTGAAGAGAGCTGCGTGGAGTTGTCTCTCGAGCTCCTTCACGCGCTGACAATGGTTCCGGAATCCTGAGCGTGGGGAGGTTCCACCAACGGTCGGCAGCGCGTGGGTTCTAACGGAATGCCTTAGGTCGTCTCCCCTGAGTGTTTTCCTAATGTCTCTGTGCCAGGGAATGTTAGGGGGTTTTGCAGGAAGTCCCAGGGACAGAGGCTGCCTCCCCAAGGTCAGGGAAGATTTTTCTCGGACTTTCCCGAACAGGGAACACCTGTGACAGAAGAGAGCTGCGTGGAGTTGTCTCTCGAACTCCCCCACGCACTGACAATGGTTCCGGAATCCTGAGCGTGGGGAGGTTCCACCAACGGTCGGCAGCGCGTGGGATCTAACGGAATTGCAAAGCTCGTCTCCCCTGAGGGTTTTCCTAATGTCTCTGTGCAAGGGAATGCTAGGGGGGTTTGAAGGAAGTCCCAGTGGCAGAGGCTGCCTCCCCAAGGTCAGGAAAGATATTTCTCGGACTTCCCCGGAAAGGTAACACCTGGGACTGAAGAGAGATGCGTGGAGTTGTCTCTCGAGCTCCCCCACGCAATGATAATGGTTCCGGAATCCTTACCGTGGGGAGGTACCTCCATTGGTCGGCAGCGCGTGGGTTCTAACGGAATGCCTAAGCTCATCTCCCCTGAGAATTTTCCTAATGTCTCTCTGCCAGGGAAAGCTTGGGGGATTTGCAGGAATTCCCAGTGTCAGAGGCTGCCTCCCCAATGTCAGGGAAGTTATTTCTCGGACTTCCCCAAACAGGGAACACCTGTGACTGAAGAGAGCTGCGTGGAGTTGTCTCTCCACCTCCCCGACGCACTGAAAATATTTCTGGAATCCTGAGCGTGGGGAGGTTCCAACAACGGTCGGCAGCGTGTGGGTTCTAACGGAATGCCTAAGCTCGTCTCCCCTGAGGGTTTTCCTAATATCTCTGTGCCAGGGAATGCTAGGGTTTTTGCAGGAAGTCCCAGGGACAGAGTCTGCCTCCCCATGGTCAGGGAAGTTATTTCTCGGACTTCCCCGAACAGGGAACACTTGTGACTAAAGAGAGCTGCGTGGAGTTGTCTCTCGAGCTACCCCACGCACTGACAATGGTTCCGGAATCTTGAGCGGGGGGTGGTACCACCAATGGTCGGCAGTGCGTGGGTTCTAATGGAATGCCTAAGCTCGTCTCCCCTGAGGGTTTTCCTAATATCTCTGTGCCAGGATATGCTAGGGGGGATTGCAGGAAGTCCCAGTGACAGAGGCTGCCTCCCCAAGGTCAGGGAAGGTATTTCTCGGACTTCCCTGTGCAGGGAACACCTGTGACTGAAGAGAGCTGCATGGAGTTGTCTCTCGAGCTCCCCCACGCACTGACAATGGTTCCGGAATCCTGAGCGTGGGGAGGTACCTCCATTGGTCGGCAGCGCGTGGGTTCTAACGGAATGTCTAAGCTCGTCTCCCATGAGAATTTTCCTAATATCTCTGTGCCAGGGAAAGCTTGGGGGATTTGCAGGAATTCCCAGTGTCAGAGGCTGCCTCCCCAAGGTCAGGGAAGGTATTTCTCGGACTTCCCCAAACAGGGAACACCTGTGACTGAAGAGAGCTGCGTGGAGTTGTCTCTCCACCTCCCCGACGCACTGACAATGGTTCCGGAATCCTGACGGTGGGGAGGTTCCTCCAACGGTGGGCAGCGAATGGGTTCTAACGGAATTGCAAAGCTCGTCTCCCCTGAGGGTTTTCCAAGTGTCTCTATGCCCGGGAAGGCTAGGGGGGTTTGCAGGAAGTCCCAGGGACAGAGGTTGCCTCCCAAGGTCAGGGAAGGTTTTTCTCAGAATTCCCCGAACAGGGAACACCTGTGACTGAAGAGAGCTGCGTGGAGTTGTCTCTCGAGCTCCCCCACGCACTGACAATGTTTCCGGAATCCTGAGCATGGGGAGGTTCCACCAACGCTCGGCAGTGCGTAGGTTCTAACGGAATGCCTTAGCTCGTCTCCCCTGAGGGTTTTCCTAATGTCTCTGTGCCAGGGAATGCTAGGGGGGTTTGCAGGAATTCCCAGGGACAGAGGCTGCCTCCCCAAGGTCAGGGAAGATTTTTCTCGGACTTCCCCGAACAGGGAACACTTGTGACTAAAGAGAGCTGCATGGAGTTGTCTCTCGAGCTCCCCCACGCACTGAGAATGTTTCCGGAATCCTGAGCGTGGGGAGGTACCAACAATGATCGGCAGTGCGTGGGTTCTAATGGAATGCCTAAGCTCGTCTCCCCTGAGGGTTTTCCTAATATCTCTGTGCCAGGATATGCTAGGGGGGTTTGCAGGAAGTTCCAGGGACAGAGGCTGCATCCCCAAGTTCAGGAAAGATTTTTCTCGGACTTCCCCGAATAGGGAACACCTGTGACTGAAGAGAGCTGCGTGGAGTTGTCTCTCGAGCTCCCCCACGCACTGACAATGGTTCTGGAATCCTGAGCGTGGGGAGGTTACACCAACGGTCGGCAGCGCGTGGGTTCTGACGGAATGCCTAAGCTCGTCTCCCCTGAGGGTTTTCCTAATGTCTCTGTGCCAGGGAATGCTAGGGTTTTTGCAGGAAGTCCCAGGGAGAGAGGCCGCCTCCCCAAGGTCAGGGAAGTTATTTCTCGGACTTCCCCGAACAGGGAACACTTGTGACTGAAGAGAGCTGCGTGGAGTTGTCTCTTGAGCTCCCCCACGCACTGACAATGGTTCCGGAATCCTGAGCGTGGGGAGGTACCACCAATGGTCGGCAGTGCGTGGGTTCTAATGGAATGCCTAAGCTCGTCTCCCCTGAGGATTTTCCTAATATCTCTGTGTCAGGATATGCTAGGGGGGTTTGCAGGAAGTCCCAGTGACAGAGGCTACCTCCCCAAGGTCAGGGAAGCTATTTCTCGGACTTCCCCGATCAGGGACACCTGTGACTGAAGAGAGCTGCGTGGAGTTATCTCTCCCCCTCCCCGACGCACTGACAATGGTTCCGGAATCCTGACGGTGGGGAGGTTCCTCCAACGGTGGGCAGCGAGTGGGTTCTAACGGAATTGCAAAGCTCGTCTCCCCTAAGGCTTTCCAAGTGTCTCTATGCCCGGGAAGGCTAGGGGGGTTTGCAGGAAGTCCCAGGGACAGAGGTAGCCTCCCAAGGTCAGGGAAGGTATTTCTCAGACTTCTCTGAACAGGGAACACCTGTGATTGAACAGAGCTGCGTGGAGTTGTCTCTCGAGCTCCCCCACGCACTGACAATGGTTCCGGAATCCTGAGCGTGGGGAGGTTCCACCAACGGTCGGCAGCGCGTGGGTTCTTACGGAATGCCTTAGGTCGTCTCCCC
This sequence comes from Vicugna pacos, assembly GCF_048564905.1. Classification (NCBI taxonomy): domain Eukaryota; kingdom Metazoa; phylum Chordata; class Mammalia; order Artiodactyla; family Camelidae; genus Vicugna; species Vicugna pacos. The sequence continues at coordinate 57,098,541 of NW_027328721.1, forward strand.
TGAGTGTTTTCCTAATGTCTCTGTGCCAGGGAATGCTAGGGGGGTATGAAGGAAGTCCCAGTGGCAGAGGATGCCCCCCAAGGTCAGGAAAGTTATTTCTCGGGCTTCCCCAGACAGGGAACACCTGTGACTGAAGAGAGCTGCGTGGAGTTTTCTCTCGAGCTCCCCCACGCAATGATAATGGTTCCGGAATCCTTACCGTGGGGAGGTACCTCCATTGGTCGGCAGCGCGTGGGTTCTAACAGAATGCCTAAGCTCGTCTCCCCTGAGAATTTTCCTAATGTCTCTGTGCCAGGGAAAGCTTGGAGGATTTGCAGGAATTCCCAGTGTCAGAGGCTGCCTCCCCAATGTCAGGGAAGTTAATTCTCCTACTTCCTCAAACAGGGAACACCTGTGACTGAAGAGAGCTGCGTGGAGTTGTCTGTCGATATCCCCCACGCACTGAAAATGTTTCTGGAATCCTGAGCGTGGGGAGGTTCCACCAACCGTCGGCAGCGCGTGGGTTCTAACGGAATGCCTAAGCTCGTCTCCCCTGAGGGTTTTCCTAATGTCTCTGTGCCAGGGAATGCTAGGGTTTTTGCAGGAAGTCCCAGGGACATAGGCTGCCTCCCCAAGTTCAGGGAAGCTATTTCTCGGACTTCCCCGAACAGGGAACACCTGTGACTGAAGAGAGCTGCGTGGAGTTGTCTCTCCACCTCCCTGACGCACTGACAATGGTTCCGGAATCCTGAGCGTGGGGAGGTTCCACCAACGGTCGGCAGCGCGTGGGATCTAACGGAATTGCAAAGCTCGTCTCCCCTGAGGGTTTTCCTAATGTCTCTGTGCAAGGGAATGCTAGGGGGGTTTGAAGGAAGTCCCAGTGGCAGAGGCTGCCTCCCCAAGGTCAGGAAAGATATTTCTCGGACTTCCCCGGAAAGGGAACACCTGTGACTGAAGAGAGATGCGTGGAGTTGTCTCTCGAGCTCCCCCACGCAATGATAATGGTTCCGGAATCCTTACCGTGGGGAGGTACCTCCATTGGTCGGCAGCGCGTGGGTTCTAACGGAATGCCTAAGCTCATCTCCCCTGAGAATTTTCCTAATGTCTCTCTGCCAGGGAAAGCTTGGGGGATTTGCAGGAATTCCCAGTGTCAGAGGCTACCTCCCCAATGTCAGGGAAGTTATTTCTCGGACTTCCCCAAACAGGGAACACCTGTGACTGAAGAGAGCTGCGTGGAGTTGTCTGTCGATCTCCCCTACGCACTGAAAATATTTCTGGAATCCTGAGGGTGGGGAGGTTCCACCAACGGTCGGCAGCGTGTGGGTTCTAACGGAATGCCTAAGCTCGTCTCCCCTGAGGGTTTTCCTAATATCTCTGTGCCAGGGAATGCTAGGGTTTTTGCAGGAAGTCCCAGGGACAGAGTATGCCTCCCCATGGTCAGGGAAGTTATTTCTCGGACTTCCCCGAACAGGGAACACCTGTGACTAAAGAGAGCTGCGTGGAGTTGTCTCTCGAGCTACCCCACGCACTGACAATGGTTCCGGAATCCTGAGCGGGGGGAGGTACCACCAATGGTCGGCAGTGCGTGGGTTCTAATGGAATGCCTAAGCTCGTCTCCCCTGAGGGTTTTCCTAATATCTCTGTGCCAGGATATGCTAGGGGGGATTGCAGGAAGTCCCAGTGACAGAGGCTGCCTCCCCAAGGTCAGGGAAGGTATTTCTCGGACTTCCCTGTGCAGGGAACACCTGTGACTGAAGAGAGCTGCGTGGAGTTGTCTCTCGAGCTCCCCCACGCACTGACAATGTTTCCGGAATCCTGAGCGTGGGGAGGTACCTCCATTGGTCGGCAGCGCGTGGGTTCTAACGGAATGTCTAAGCTCGTCTCCCATGAGAATTTTCCTAATGTCTCTGTGCCAGGGAAAGCTTGGGGGATTTGCAGGAATTCCCAGTGTCAGAGGCTGCCTCCCCAAGGTCAGGGAAGGTATTTCTCGGACTTCCCCAAACAGGGAACACCTGTGACTGAAGAGAGCTGCGTGGAGTTGTCTCTCCACCTCCCCGACGCACTGACAATGTTTCCGGAATACTGACGGTGGGGAGGTTCCTCCAACGGTGGGCAGCAAATGGGTTCTAACGGAATTGCAAAGCTCGTCTCCCCTGAGGGTTTTCCAAGTGTCTCTATGCCCGGGAAGGTTAGGGGGGTTTGCAGGAAGTCCCAGGGACAGAGGTTGCCTCCCAAGGTCAGGGAAGGTTTTTCTCAGAATTCCCCGAACAGGGAACACCTGTGACTGAAGAGAGCTGCGTGGAGTTGTCTCTCGAGCTCCCCCACGCACTGACAATGTTTCCGGAATCCTGAGCATGGGGAGGTTCCACCAACGCTCGGCAGTGCGTAGGTTCTAACGGAATGCCTTAGCTCGTCTCCCCTGAGGGTTTTCCTAATGTCTCTGTGCCAGGGAATGCTAGGGGGGTTTGCAGGATGTCCCAGGGACAGAGGCTGCCTCCCCAAGGTCAGGGAAGATTTTTCTCGGACTTCCCCGAACAGGGAACACCTGTGACTGAAGAGAGCTGCGTGGAGTTGTCTCTCGAGCTCCCCCACGCACTGACAGTTTTTCCGGAATCATGAGCGTGGGGAGGTTCCACCAACGGTCGGCAGCGAGTGGGATCTAACGGAATTGCAAAGCTCGTCTCCCCTGAGGGTTTTCCTAATGTCTCTGTGCCAGGGAATGCTAGGGGGGTTTGAAGGAATTCCCAGTGTCAGAGGCTGCATCCCCAAGGTCAGGAAAGGTATTTCTCGGGCTTCCCCGGACAGGGAACACCTGTGACTGAAGAGAGCTGCGTGGAGTTGTCTCGCGAGCTCCCCCACGCAATGATAATGGTTCCGGAATCCTTACCGTGGGGAGGTACCTCCATTGGTCGGCAGCGCGTGGGTTCTAACAGAATGCCTAAGCTCGTCTCCCCTGAGAATTTTCCTAATGTCTCTGTGCCAGGGAAAGCTTGGAGGATTTGCAGGAATTCCCAGTGTCAGAGGCTGCCTCCCCAATGTCAGGGAAGTTAATTCTCCTACTTCCTCAAACAGGGAACACCTGTGACTGAAGAGAGCTGCGTGGAGTTGTCTGTCGATATCCCCCACGCACTGAAAATGTTTCTGGAATCCTGAGCGTGGGGAGGTTCCACCAACCGTCGGCAGCGCGTGGGTTCTAACGGAATGCCTAAGCTCGTCTCCCCTGAGGGTTTTCCTAATGTCTCTGTGCCAGGGAATGCTAGGGTTTTTGCAGGAAGTCCCAGGGACATAGGCTGCCTCCCCAAGTTCAGGGAAGCTATTTCTCGGACTTCCCCGAACAGGGAACACCTGTGACTGAAGAGAGCTGCGTGGAGTTGTCTCTCCACCTCCCTGACGCACTGACAATGGTTCCGGAATCCTGAGCGTGGGGAGGTTCCACCAACGGTCGGCAGCGCGTGGGATCTAACGGAATTGCAAAGCTCGTCTCCCCTGAGGGTTTTCCTAATGTCTCTGTGCAAGGGAATGCTAGGGGGGTTTGAAGGAAGTCCCAGTGGCAGAGGCTGCCTCCCCAAGGTCAGGAAAGATATTTCTCGGACTTCCCCGGAAAGGGAACACCTGTGACTGAAGAGAGATGCGTGGAGTTGTCTCTCGAGCTCCCCCACGCAATGATAATGGTTCCGGAATCCTTACCGTGGGGAGGTACCTCCATTGGTCGGCAGCGCGTGGGTTCTAACGGAATGCCTAAGCTCATCTCCCCTGAGAATTTTCCTAATGTCTCTCTGCCAGGGAAAGCTTGGGGGATTTGCAGGAATTCCCAGTGTCAGAGGCTACCTCCCCAATGTCAGGGAAGTTATTTCTCGGACTTCCCCAAACAGGGAACACCTGTGACTGAAGAGAGCTGCGTGGAGTTGTCTGTCGATCTCCCCTACGCACTGAAAATATTTCTGGAATCCTGAGGGTGGGGAGGTTCCACCAACGGTCGGCAGCGTGTGGGTTCTAACGGAATGCCTAAGCTCGTCTCCCCTGAGGGTTTTCCTAATATCTCTGTGCCAGGGAATGCTAGGGTTTTTGCAGGAAGTCCCAGGGACAGAGTATGCCTCCCCATGGTCAGGGAAGTTATTTCTCGGACTTCCCCGAACAGGGAACACCTGTGACTAAAGAGAGCTGCGTGGAGTTGTCTCTCGAGCTACCCCACGCACTGACAATGGTTCCGGAATCCTGAGCGGGGGGAGGTACCACCAATGGTCGGCAGTGCGTGGGTTCTAATGGAATGCCTAAGCTCGTCTCCCCTGAGGGTTTTCCTAATATCTCTGTGCCAGGATATGCTAGGGGGGATTGCAGGAAGTCCCAGTGACAGAGGCTGCCTCCCCAAGGTCAGGGAAGGTATTTCTCGGACTTCCCTGTGCAGGGAACACCTGTGACTGAAGAGAGCTGCGTGGAGTTGTCTCTCGAGCTCCCCCACGCACTGACAATGTTTCCGGAATCCTGAGCGTGGGGAGGTACCTCCATTGGTCGGCAGCGCGTGGGTTCTAACGGAATGTCTAAGCTCGTCTCCCATGAGAATTTTCCTAATGTCTCTGTGCCAGGGAAAGCTTGGGGGATTTGCAGGAATTCCCAGTGTCAGAGGCTGCCTCCCCAAGGTCAGGGAAGGTATTTCTCGGACTTCCCCAAACAGGGAACACCTGTGACTGAAGAGAGCTGCGTGGAGTTGTCTCTCCACCTCCCCGACGCACTGACAATGTTTCCGGAATACTGACGGTGGGGAGGTTCCTCCAACGGTGGGCAGCAAATGGGTTCTAACGGAATTGCAAAGCTCGTCTCCCCTGAGGGTTTTCCAAGTGTCTCTATGCCCGGGAAGGTTAGGGGGGTTTGCAGGAAGTCCCAGGGACAGAGGTTGCCTCCCAAGGTCAGGGAAGGTTTTTCTCAGAATTCCCCGAACAGGGAACACCTGTGACTGAAGAGAGCTGCGTGGAGTTGTCTCTCGAGCTCCCCCACGCACTGACAATGTTTCCGGAATCCTGAGCATGGGGAGGTTCCACCAACGCTCGGCAGTGCGTAGGTTCTAACGGAATGCCTTAGCTCGTCTCCCCTGAGGGTTTTCCTAATGTCTCTGTGCCAGGGAATGCTAGGGGGGTTTGCAGGATGTCCCAGGGACAGAGGCTGCCTCCCCAAGGTCAGGGAAGATTTTTCTCGGACTTCCCCGAACAGGGAACACCTGTGACTGAAGAGAGCTGCGTGGAGTTGTCTCTCGAGCTCCCCCACGCACTGACAGTTTTTCCGGAATCATGAGCGTGGGGAGGTTCCACCAACGGTCGGCAGCGAGTGGGATCTAACGGAATTGCAAAGCTCGTCTCCCCTGAGGGTTTTCCTAATGTCTCTGTGCCAGGGAATGCTAGGGGGGTTTGAAGGAATTCCCAGTGTCAGAGGCTGCATCCCCAAGGTCAGGAAAGGTATTTCTCGGGCTTCCCCGGACAGGGAACACCTGTGACTGAAGAGAGCTGCGTGGAGTTGTCTCGCGAGCTCCCCCACGCAATGATAATGGTTCCGGAATCCTTACAGTGGGGAGGTACCTCCATTGGTCGGCAGCGCGTGGGTTCTAACGGAATGCCTAAGCTCGTTTCCCCTGAGAATTTTCCTAATGTCTCTGTGCCAGGGAAAGCTTGGAGGATTTGCAGGAATTCCCAGTGTCAGAGGCTGCCTACCCAATGCCAGGGAAGTTATTTCTCGGACTTCCCAAAACAGTCAACACCTGTGACTGAAGAGAGCTGCGTGGAGTTGTCTGTCGATCTCCCCTACGCACTGAAAATGTTTCTGGAATCCTGAGCGTGGGGAGGTTCCACCAACGGTCGGCAGCGCGTGGGTTCTAACGGAATGCCTAAGCTCGTCTCCCCTGAGGGTTTTCCTAATGTCTCTGTCCCAGGGAATGCTAGGGTTTTTGCAGGAAGTCCCAGGGACAGAGGCTGCCTCCCCAAGGTTAGGGAAGTTATTTCTCGGACTTCCCCGAAGAGGGAACACCTGTGACTGAAGAGAGCTGCGTGGAGTTGTCTCTCGAGCTCCCCCACGCACTGACAATGGTTCCGGAATCCTGAGCGTGGGGAGGTTCCACCAACGGTCGGCAGCGCGTGGGATCTAACGGAATTGCAAAGCTCGTCTCCCCTGAGGGTTTTCCTAATGTCTCTGTGCCAGGGAATGCTAGGGGGGTTTGAAGGAAGTCCCAGTGGCAGAGGCTGCCTCCCCAAGGTCAGGAAAGGTATTTCTCGGACTTCCCCGGACAGGGAACACCTGTGACTGAAGAGAGCTGCGTGGAGTTGTCTCTCGAGCTCCCCCACGCACTGACAACGGTTCCGGAATCCTGAGAGTGGGGAGGTTCCACCAACGGTCGGCAGCGCGTGGGTTCTAACGGAGTGCCTAAGCTCGTCTCCCATGAGGGTTTTCCTAATGTCTCTGTGCCAGAGAATGCTTGGGGGGGTTTGCAGGAAGTCCCAGGGACAGAGGCTGCCTCCCCAAGGTCAGGGAAGGTATTTCTCGGACTTTCCCGAACAGGGAACACCTGTGATTGAAGAGAGCTGCGTGGAGTTGTCTCTCCACCTCCCCGACGCACTGACAATGGTTCCGGAATCCTGACGGTGGGGAGGTTCCTCCAACGGTGGGCAGCGAGTGGGTTCTAACGGAATTGCAATGCTCGTCTCCCCTGAGGGTTTTCCAAGTGTCTCTATGCCCGGGAAGGCTAGGGGGGTTTGCAGGAAGTCCCAGGGACAGAGGTTGCCTCCCAAGTTCAGGGAAGTTATTTCACAGACTTCCCCGAACAGGGAACACCTGTGACTGAACAGAGCTGCGTGAAGTTGTCTCTCGAGCTCCCCCACGCGCTGACAATTGTTCCTGAATCCTGAGCGTGGGGAGGTTCCACCAACGGTCGGCAGCGCGTGGGTTCTAACGGAATGCCTTAGGTCGTCTCCCCTGAGTGTTTTCCTAATGTCTCTGTGCCAGGGAATGTTAGGGGGGTTTGCAGGAAGTCCCAGGGACAGAGGCTGCCTCCCCAAGGTCAGGGAAGATTTTTCTCGGACTTCCCCGAACAGGGAACACCTGTGACAGAATAGAGCTGCGTACAGTTGTCTCTCGAACTCCCCCACGCACTGACAATGGTTCCGGAATCCTGAGCGTGGGGAGGTTCCACCAACGGTCGGCAGCGCGTGGGATCTAACGGAAGTGCAAAGCTCGTCTCCCCTGAGGGTTTTCCTAATGTCTCTGTGCAAGGGAATGCTAGGGGGGTTTGAAGGAAGTCCCAGTGGCAGAGGCTGCCTCCCCAAGGTCAGGAAAGATATTTCTCGGACTTCCCCGGAAAGTGAACACCTGTGACTGAAGAGAGATGCGTGGAGTTGTCTCTCGAGCTCCCCCACGCAATGATAATGGTTCCGGAATCCTTACCGTGGGGAGGTACCTCCATTCGTCGGCAGCGCGTGGGTTCTAACGGAATGCCTAAGCTCATCTCCCCTGAGAATTTTCCTAATGTCTCTCTGCCAGGGAAAGCTTGGGGGATTTGCAGGAATTCCCAGTGTCAGAGGCTGCCTCCCCAATGTCAGGGAAGTTATTTCTCGGACTTCCCCAAACAGGGAACACCTATGACTGAAGAGAGCTGCGTGGAGTTGTCTGTCGATCTCCCCTACGCACTGAAAATATTTCTGGAATCCTGAGCGTGGGGAGGTTCCACCAACGGTCGGCAGCGTGTCGGTTCTAACGGAATGCCTAAGCTCGTCTCCCCTGAGGGTTTTCCTAATATCTCTGTGCCAGGGAATGCTAGGGTTTTTGCAGGAAGTCCCAGGGACAGAGTCTGCCTCCCCATGGTCAGGGAAGTTATTTCTCGGACTTCCCCGAACAGGGAACACTTGTGACTAAAGAGAGCTGCGTGGAGTTGTCTCTCGAGCTACCCCACGCACTGACAATGGTTCCGGAATCCTGAGCGGGGGGAGGTACCACCAATGGTCGGCAGTGCGTGGGTTCTAATGGAATGCCTAAGCTCGTCTCCCCTGAGGGTTTTCCTAATATCTCTGTGCCAGGATATGCTAGGGGGGATTGCAGGAAGTCCCAGGGACAGAGGTTGCCTCCCCAAGGTCAGGGAAGGTATTTCTCGGACTTCCCCGAACAAGGAACACCTGTGAATGAAGAGAGCTGCGTGGAGTTGTCTCTCCAGCTCCCCGACACATTGACAATGGTTCCGGAATCCTGAGCGTGCGGAGGTTCCACCAACGGTCGGCAGCGAGTGGGTTCTAACAGAATTGCAAAGCTCGTCTCCCCTAAGGGTTTTCCTAATGTCTCTGTGCCAGTGAAGGCTAGGGGGGTTTGCAGGAAGTCCCAGTGTCAGAGGCTGCCTCCCCAAGGTCAGGGAAGTTATTTCTCGGTCTTCCCTGAGCATTGAACACCTGTGACTGAAGAGAGCTGCGTGGAGTTGTCTCTCGAGCTCCCCCACGCACTGACAATGTTTCCGGAATCCTGAGCGAGGGGAGGTTCCACCAACGGTCGGCAGCGCGTGGGTTCTAACGGAATGCCTAAGCTCGTCTCCCCTGAGGGTTTTCCTAATGTCTCTGTGCCAGGGAATGCTAGGGGGGTTTGCAGGAAGTCCCAGGGACAGAGGCTGCCTCCCCAAGGTCAGGGAAGTTATTTCTCGGACTTCCCCGAACAGGGAACAACTGTGACTGAAGAGAGCTGCGTGGAGTTGTCTCTCGAGCTCCCCCACTCACTGACAATGTTTCCGGAATCCTGAGCGTGGGGAGGTTCCACCAACGGTCGGCAGCGTGTCGGATCTAACGGAATTGTAAAGCTCGTCTCCCCTGAGGGTTTTCCTAATGTCTCTGTGCCAGGGAATGCTAGGGGGGTTTGAAGGAAGTCCAAGTGGCAGAGGCTGCCTCCCCAAGGTCAGGAAAGGTATTTCTCGGGCTTCCCCGGACAGGGAACACCTGTGACTGAAGAGAGCTGCGTGGAGTTCTCTCTCGAGCTCCCCCACGCAATGATAATGGTTCCGGAATCCTTACCGTGGGGAGGTACCTCCATTCGTCGGCAGCGCGTGGGTTCTAACGGAATGCCTATGCTCGTCTCCCCTGAGAATTTTCCTAATGTCTCTGTGCCGGGGAAAGCTTGGAGGATTTGCAGGAATTCCCAGTGTCAGAGGCTGCCTCCCCAATGTCAGGGAAGTTATTTCTCGGACTTCCCCAAACAGGGAACTCCTGTGACTGAAGAGAGCTGCGTGGAGTTGTCTGTCGATCTCCCCTACGCACTGAAAATGTTTCTGGAATCCTGAGCGTGGGGAGGTTCCACCAACGGTCGGCAGCGCGTGGGTTCTAACGGAATGCCTAAGCTCGTCTCCCCTGAGGGTTTTCCTAATGTCTCTGTGCCAGGGAATGCTAGGGTTTTTGCAGGAATTCCCAGGGACAGAGGCTGCCTCCCCAAGGTCAGGGAAGTTATTTCTCGGACTTGCCCGAAGAGGGAACACCTGTGACTGAAGAGAGCTGCGTGGAGTTGTCTCTCGAGCTCCCCCACGCACTGACAATGGTTCTGGAATCCTGAGCGTGGGGAGGTTCCACCAACGGTCGGCAGCGCGTGGGATCTAACGGAATTGCAAAGCTCGTCTCCCCTGAGGGTTTTTCTAATGTCTCTGTGCCAGGGAATGCTAGGGGGGTTTGAAGGAAGTCCCAGTGGCAGAGGCTGCCTCCCCAAGGTCAGGAAAGGTATTTCTCGGACTTCCCGGACAGGGAACACCTGTGACTGAAGAGAGCTGCGTGGAGTTGTCTCTCGAGCTCCCCCACGCACTGACAACGGTTCCGGAATCCTGAGAGTGGGGAGGTTCCACCAAAGGTCGGCAGCGCGTGGGTTCTAACGGAGTGCCTAAGCTCGTTTCCCCTGAGGGTTTTCCTAATGTCTCTGTGCCAGAGAATGCTTGGGGGGGTTTGCAGAAAGTCCCAGGGACAGAGGCTGCCTCCCCAAGGTCAGGGAAGGTATTTCTCGGACTTTCCCGAACAGGGAACACCTGTGATTGAAGAGAGCTGCGTGGAGTTGTCTCTCCACCTCCCCGACGCACTGACAATGGTTCCGGAATCCTGACGGTGGGGAGGTTCCTCCAACGGTGGGCAGCGCGTGGGTTCTAACGGAATTGCAATGCTCGTCTCCCCTGAGGGTTTTCCAAGTGTCTCTATGCCCGGGAAGGCTAGGGGTGTTTGCAGGAAGTCCCAGGGACAGAGGTTGCCTCCCAAGTTCAGGGAAGGTATTTCACAGACTTCCCCGAACAGGGAACACCTGTGACTGAACAGAGCTGCGTGAAGTTGTCTCTCGAGCTCCCCCACGCGCTGACAATGGTTCCGGAATCCTGAGCGTGGGGAGGTTCCACCAACGGTCGGCAGCGCGTGGGTTCTAACGGAATGCCTTAGCTCGTCTCCCCTGAGGGTTTTCCTAATGTCTCTGTGCCAGGGAATGCTAGGGGAGTTTGCAGGAAGTCCCAGGGACAGAGGCTGCCTCCCCAAGGTCAGGGAAGATTTTTCTCGGACTTCCCCGAACAGGGAACACCTGTGACTGAAGAGAGCTGCGTGGAGTTGTCTCTCGAGCTCCCCCACGCACTGACAATGGTTCCGGAATCCTGAGCGTGGGGAGGTTCCACCAACGGTCGGCAGCGCGTGGGTTCTAACGGAATGCCTTAGCTCGTCTCCCCTGAGGTTTTATCTAATGTCTCTGTGCCAGGGAATGCTAGAGGGGTTTGCAGGAATTCCCAGGGACAGAGGCTGCCTCCCCAAGGTCAGGGAATATTTTTCTCGGACTTCCCCGGACAGAGAACACCTGTGACTGAGGAGAGCTGCGTGGAGTTGTCTCTCGAGCTCCCCCACGCACTGACAATGGTTCCAGAATCCTGAGCGTGGGGAGCTTCCACCAACGGTCGGCAGCGCGTGGGTTCTAACGGAATGAATAATCTCGTCTCCCCTGAGGGTTTTCCTAATGTCTCTGTGCCAGGTAATGCTAGGGGAGTTTGCAGGAACTCCCAGGGACATAGGCTGCCTCCCCAAGGTCAGGGAAGGTATTTCTCGGACTTCCCTGAACAGGGAACACCTGTGACTGAAGAGATCTGCGTGGAGTTGTCTCTCCACCTCCCTGACGCACTGACAATGGTTCCGGAAT